>NC_140954.1:25413911-25746411 GCF_014529385.1 Adiantum capillus-veneris | reverse complement strand
TTTTTTGGTCTAATATTGAAGCTTTTGCCAATATTTACACTACAACTTGTCTCAAAATCTAATCGGAATTTTATGATTTTAGTGGGTTGAATTACATTAGACCTCGGGGTTTTTCTAGCACTGCTCAATCCTATCACCTTTTGCCACCTCATCTCCCAATACATTTGGGCAAACGTGTGTGACAGGGGCCTTAGTTTAGCAAACACGGCCTCTAATTTCTAACTCTATGGATTTTGGCAGAGTTGAAAAACCATGCCTTCTAGCCTTGCTTTTTGAAATGTAGCCCAACGCACGGACACGAAAGCTACTTGCTTTAATCATCTCAAGCCAAGATAACTAACGTTTGTTTTTTATTAGGGGTATGGAGGCAAAGTGGATGGGCAAGTAGTGCATCAATTACATCTATCTTATAATTTGTGCTCGTGTGACCACATCCTAACAACAAGATGTGAGCTTGTAGACCTTCTCTATGTTTGAGCTTCGTAGGCGGGTTTAGAAAACTCCATGTTTCTCACCCAACTGAGGTTTAAGAAGATGGGACCAGAAACTACTTGCCTTCTACTATAGGCAACTTTGTCTATGTGGTTGTGTCATTTGAGCCTTCTATGAGTGCAAGCCTTCATAGGGGCAAGCCTTTGTAAGATGGGTCGTCTATAAACAAATGAAATAATTTCTTGAGATGCTCAACACTATGATGTACCTACCAACCAATCTTCATATGTAGAATAAACAACTAAAAGGCTTGCCAAAAACATTTTTCCTAACCTCTCAAAACTAGCGCTGTCGTGCCGCTCCGCTCCCATGACAAGAAAATGAGCAAAGGAATCCCCCAACAACGCACACTTAGAACTCTTCCGACTTTTAGGTCAAAAGTGGTTTTTGGCAAACACTGCTTAAAAGTTGGAGTGTGATTGCCTCGAACTAAGACCCACATTGAGAACAAAAGCAAGCTAATGTGCCTACTAACATTGCTATTATTAGGAGGCTTGAAGAGGTCCCAATCATTGTACACATGGTGGGGCATCAAATAGAAATGGGTATTAGGAAGGTGACTTTCTCCTTCAAAGCATCAAATGTTTTATCAAAATGATGGTGCCACTAGTTGAAAATGGAAGAATATTTGGTTCACCTGCAAGGCAGGCAAGCTCTTTATGATTCATAAATCAACAGCAATCTAAATGACAACTCCAAAGTCTGCAAGAATTTCCTTTGCCTGCTAGAGTAAAGTTTAAACCCCCCAAAGGTTTTTATCTGCTTAGGTCCCCTCTACCTTTTCAATCTAGTGGCCACTAGCTCCCATCTAAGAACGGCAACAAAGATCTGCTCTGCGAATCCACAACAAAGGGATCTTATGTTGAGCAGACATTTGGAACACTAATGAAGATAGGTGGTATTCAGACCATGAGCTACTAGAAATTTGTCCTTTTCAACCTTGGGAGCTCACTTTGATACATGCATGGATCAACATCTTTCCTAAAGAGTTGAAATGGCTGCTCAATTGCTCGAGCTCGATCACCTACAAAGCTTTTGGGCTCATGTTTGAAGGGTGACCCTCTTCATTCATTTGAAGGATAAATTTCAACTTACCCTTCCTCAAACCATTTTTTTAGCTGAGGACTACCTCAAGATTTTTCAAAATCTTATCCTTCGTTTTATCCTTTCTCTGAAGGGTAAAAGTGCTTCTCAATTTGGTGCAAACCCTAATGTGCTCTAACTTCGCTTTAACATACATGAAGTAACATAAGTCTTCCTTGTATTATAAAATCGGACATACATGATTCGTGTAGAAAACTATTCCTAGAGACCTCATAGATCTATACAACAAGACATGTTATTCAATAGGGAGTTGAGATAACCAGAGGGCTACTCAAACCATGCAACGCGTGAAATACAGAAGGGGAGAACTCCCCAAACAATGCTCGGAAAAATAATTTTTCCGAACATACACAAACTTGGGAAAACTATTTTTCCCAAACATATTTAACCATTAATTTTGGAAATTCCAAGCAAAAATTGTCCTCCTGCCTCTGCTCTCAATCCGCCGTTCGAACCTCGGGCTGGCTCTCAGAATGAATTGAGCCACTCTGCAATGTTGTAGCATCAGGACAACTACAACTACTTCTAGACCAAGCATTGCTGATGATTCTTTTATGTTCCTCAAGGAAGAGGAATCTATAGAAGCTCTACCATGCCCGAAATTTCAACAGGAGTGAAATCAACGCGGGCTGCATGGCCTTGCTTGAGCAGTTGTGGAAGAAAGTTGGCCTCCTTGGTTTTTGTGCCGGGCGCTGTCCATATCGTAACATGAGCCCACTCATTTCTTGAACGAACAGCCTTCTCATTCTCCATGATTTGCACTTCCAATGCACACACTTTACTTGAGAAAAGGAGAGCTGTGAGCTTGACTAACACTGTTGCACCACGCTCTCTGCCGAATGCAGCAACTGCGGCAATGCCGTGTGCATACTTATGGGCCAATGTCACATGGGCTGACTTGAGAATAACCCTCCTACCCTGAAAGTACTTTCCAAGTTCCTCATTTGTTGCTTTTAGCTGCTGTAAACAATTGGTAATCTCTTCGGCTGGCAAAGAGAGAGCGGCAATTGTTATACTCCGGAAGTACTGCTCCTCTCCGTCAGTTGAGGTCTCCATGGAGATGTCCCCCCTTGTAATTGCCACAAGCTGTTGTCTTAAACTCTGGAATACCTCCTTGAATGGAATCTGGACATCTTCAAAGTATGCCGCATTCCCGTCCAATACTTCTCGAAGTTCTCTCTCCCAGAGTGACCACTTTTGTGCTAAGGTGCCCTTAGTACTGTCTAGCTTGCCGTGTCTCTCCGCATGGCACTTGAACAAATCCAAGCCTTCAGACAGGACTTCTTCAATGGAGGAAGGCATTCTAGGTCTGTTCGCTTTTAGGACTGGGAACTTCACAAGGTAACCAAATTGTTCCTTTAAGGTGCCCTCGAATGCCTTCCTGTCCATTCCCACATATAAATCATGAAACATCAGCAAGACATACCCTGCATTGCGTGACTTCTTATCCAGATTACCGGGGTGATTCGCTCGCTGAAGCACACGATACATGAAAAGGGCAAGCTCATCCAGGGAGAAAGGATTCAGCTCTGCACCTGCAGAATCGGGAACAACAGGAACTCCAATTGCCGATGAGCTTTCACAAATGTCTCCAACTGTTTTCCACACATCCATGTTCGGGGCATTTTTATCGGCTAAAGTGATTGCTGTCACAGGTTTCTTTCGACGGTCTTTACCTAATAGGGGCCAATATTTTCCTCTTACAAGATCTCCCATCAGAGAATGGATAGTTCTTCCTTCAGCTAGATCACCAGGATCCTCTAAAAGAGCTTTGCACAAGGACGATTTTCCACAGCCGGGTATACCTGGAAAAAAAATAATCATCCCTTTTCCCTGCAATTCATCAACTGGCTGCTTAGCCACCGAAAGAGTATCTTCTCTAGAGACATCTGCATCCTCAGCCACCTCATTCGCAAAGTCCTCTACTTTAACAGCCGATCCGGTGTATCCAACGAGTGTCTTGTTCTGCAAACTTCTTCTCGCAAAGTGTTCAAGAAAAAGCTCTGCTTCTGATAAATACATGTGACTATTGGTCCCTCTCCCTCCATCCTGACTCGTGATATATCGCGCCCACTCTGTCAAAAGTCGGTCCAACCGTTGCTGCTTATCAGCTGAAGTACCCCACTTCCGCATTTGCCTGAGATAATACCTTTTGTATGCTGAAAAACCATTCTGAAACAATACAGAGAGGCCGTTGCGTATTAGAAATGTCCGAATCTTATATGGAAGAAACTTCAATTTCAACATTAAGATATTCGATTCATCTCCTAGCTCAGCACTATTTTCTTGATGAATATGGAAACCTTTATATACATTATCTGATAGAACAGCCAATGAATTCCTCCTCTGATCACCATGCATTAAGTAAACATCCACAAAAAATCCTCTATACAAGGGCCATAGTTCTGGATTCCGCCTCATTTCAATCTGATATTTATGAAAAACATAGTCCTGAAGAACATGGACAGTCATTCTATAATAAGTCATCTGCTCTTTTGCATCATAGCACATCAAACGAGAAGGATAGCGGACGCACATTTTCCTGTCTTGCAAGACCTTGAGCATCTCCTGTAATTTTGTGGTCGTGTGATCAAGAGGGATCGCCTTCAAGAATTTGGGAAGGAAAGAGGTAGCATTTCCCTCAGAAGTCCAATCTGACCAGTCCGAGCACATCTCTGGCCCAACACTTTGTAGCAAAGCTTTGATTTGCTCTTTCTCATTGATCATATCCTGACCACAGATCTCCCGCAAACTCTTCTGTAATAACGATCTATCGAAATCTTTGCAATCAATCAAAGGAAATTCCTCTAGCACCTTCTGCACCCTTTCTGTACTTTCAGGGGAGACAATCCTTGCCACCAAGCCCTCTAAAATTTCCCCTTGCACCTCTGTGTGACTTTTAGATGCGGGGACCGATACATCAGAAATCTCATTCAGTAAACTGCTGACAGCAGTTGCGGTACCTTCCTCACATAGTGCATCATATGCAGTGAAAAAGGATACTGTAGACTCTCTTGATGAGAACAGCCATACATGGTTGGTTGGCAGCCTCCACTGTCGACAGAAAGAAATCAGATCTGGGGTTGCATAGAATCGTGGTTTTCTCTTCAGATCGGTCACTGCCGTGACAACCACATAATCCTGCTTGGGACGTTGACCATGATCGCCTAAAACAGCTGTGACAAGCTCCATGGATACACACAGATGAGAGCTCTCTAGGTATTCATTAAACTCCTTCTGCTTTTGTGATGCTTCAGCTCCCCAAGCTTCTTGAAACGTAGACGCTAGAACAAACACGCCCACAGCAGTATACAGATTGCCGTAGCTATTTTTAGCAAACGCCCCACCATGATCACCACTATACATAAACAGAGACCCAGAATGCTTCAATGAGACCTCTAAAACACCCTTTCCTGACTGAACAACATCGATCATGTTCGTGCGGACTTCTTGATCTGACTTCTCATTCTCAAACTTCGGATAGAAAGTTGCCCGCAATCGTGCATGCACAGCAGTGCTTCTTCTTCCAGAGGAAAAGCTTTCTGGAGAAGCTTCTTGCCGGAGTCCATCAACATTGTCAGCTGCCTCCAAAATATCAACAGCGTCTACGATTGTAGAGCCTTCATCTGTAGATGGTTGTGCGGCGGACGAGTCCCGACAAGTGATTGTAGGGCCTTCATATGTAGATGGTTGTGCGGCGGATGAGTCCTGACCGTTCCAACAAGAATCATGCATGTCTGATTGATCAAAACTTCTCCTCTCTACAGGAGTTTGCATCTCCTGGTTCCATTGGTGACCTCTAGCCTTAATCTTCCTCTGCTTTTGACGAGGACCCATGTTGATATAGTCTTCAAGCATGGAGCCTCAGAGCCAGAGGAGAAACTGGGTCTTGTTTACAGGCAAAAATCGAGAAAACTTCTGCGATACTCATCTTTCAGCAATAATTTCCACAGTTAGAAAAGCAAAAACTAAGGAACTCTGCCTGAGGTGCTCATACTTGGCCAGCACGTCTGCTAGGTGATTCCAGTTTTTCTACCGTCGGCACTGCCTGCCGTTAGAGAGAGAGAGAGAGAGAGAGAGAGAGAGAGAGAGAAACCAAGCCTTTTTTATGCAAGCTATTTCTATGAAGCCTAAAAAATCTACTATCTACTAATCTACTATCTATCTACTAATAACATAATATCTACTAATAACATAATATGGCGCTTGTGAGACCCTTGCCACGTGTCAATAGCTGCGAGCTGAAGCCTTGAGACAAAAAAAAATTGAGCTGGTAAGAAAGAGCACACGTTCACATTAACGGCGCCTTCAAGTGAGTATGTTGAAGCTTGGTGCGGCTCTGCCAGGCTTTCAAGTACATTTAGTTGCTTGGTGACAATCGAAATTCAAATTCCTTGCAAGCTCATATTCCTTGCTCCCGAGTCCCAATGCTTCGTGAAGTACAACACAGAGAGAGAGAGAGAGAGAGAGAGAGAGAGAGAGAGAGAGAGAGAGAGAGAGAGAGAGAGAGAGAGAGACGCAGAGAGCACATCAAAACAGGTTGGTATTTTGTGTGTGTGTGTGTGTGTGTGTGTGTGTGTGTGTTTAGGGTTTAGCGCGATTCTGCAGGTTTAAGAATGCCCCCACAACCTTTATTGCAAGCTACCTTACGCTATTTTTGTGTGAGTTTGAGCTCCGACAGTTTCTGCTCGTACAGTGTAGGTCTGCTCTGCACGCACACACATAGTAGGTATGCTCTACATGTTGTTGTTGATGGAGCAGAGTTGGGTGTTGTCCATTGGCCGGACACAGTTTCGTGGCCGTCACCACCGCACTTTTCTCACCGTACTCTGCTCCCGCCACGAATGTGTCGCACATTGCTTGGGTCATCGATCACCCACCCTTGCTTATTGTCGCGCTCGACCACCCACCCTCGTTTACTATCACACCTAGCTGAACCACCGCCACCTGTAGCAGAATAGCCAACGAGCACCATCGCTGCCGCCTGCATTTCCCAGCTCCCCCAATCGTGCATCGCCTTCTGTGCTCCCGCCACTGCCGTGTCGCACTCCCACATCCTTTCCCGCCACTATCATGCTTGGGCCGTCGACCACCCACACTCGCTCATTGTGCACCCTCTCTCCCTTCCAGAAAGCTTGTGTCTCCCCCAACAGCAAAACGATCTCGCGCACCCTCTCTCTCTCTCTCTCTCTCTCTCTCTCTCCCGTTGCATGCATGAGCTCCAGAACGTACTTGCATTCAAGAGCAGCAAAACGCTCTCTCTCTCTCTCTCTCTCTCTCTCTCTCTCTCTCTCTCTCTCTATTTCCCCCCGTTGAATGCATGAGCTCGAGAACGCATGAGCGCCTCAAAACGTATCAAAAGTATTCGATTCAATATTCAATATGAAATGTAACTTCACTTAACATTCTATATTCTTATTGTAGGCACCAAGTGTGCAAGCCAAGGCGAGTGGACTCGAGGTGTGTGTGAAGCAGCTCAACCAGGTAGCTCAATAGGTAACTTTTTAACTCCGTTTATTTATTTGATTTTTTTATTCACACAAAGAGAGAGAGAGAGAGAGAGAGAGAGAGAGAGAGAGAGAGAGAGAGAGAGAAATGAAATGAAATGAAATGTTATATTAATGTGTTCAAAAGTCCAAAGTGACCTATGAGACCAGAAAGTTACAATGTAGTGGATCTGATACAAGGTCAGAGTAACAAAAATGACAAAATAAAATACTATGGAATCCTAAACTGCTAGGTGTGAGCTAAGCAGATAGGTGGGATAGCTAAATCACAAAAGATCCAACATCGGTGGCTCGCGGATCTCATCAATCTCCTCCATGGTCAATAGCCTGACAGGGCGTCATGCATGTCGGGCCATAGTGATCCGAATTCTCTGATGCAGCCTCCGTCGATGTTGTGTAGTCCTCCGCGGTCGTGGGCATCTGGATCTCCCTAGCTCGGTCGCTCGATCGATTAGTGTGCCTCTGGTGTGAGGCGACGAGCTCTCCTGTGGTAGTAGCTCCTCCGGGTGTCCAGTGTCTGCTCTAAAGAAGTCTGTGATCCGTCTCTGAGATTGGCTAGCCTCTCTCCTCATCAGGCTCTCTCTGTGTTTGCGCAGCTTGAGCAAAAACAGACCCAAGCATCTTTGATGCTTGTATCGCATGACTCTGGAGAGTGGTCCGAAGCCCTCTCTAAACAAGCAGTGGAAGCGGCCACGTATCTCGTAGTAGACGGGGCAATGGCAAGTGCAGTGCAACTCTCTCTCAGGCTCTATGTCACACGGGAGGCATGTCCTGGCCTCTGCCGGTACTCCATTGTATCTCCCAGTCTCGATCCGAGCTGGTGTGAAGATGTGCGTATATGGCTAATAGCACATCATATCCCATGAGACAAATGGGTGTCCATGTATCTAGGCCTCATCACAAAACCGTCCTCCATAAGCTAGAGAAGATGCTCTCTGTGCCCAACTCCTGTGTTGGCTCTATCCATGTCCTCCTGGTGTCTAGTTGAGTCAGGTCCTGGCGGATGAGCCTGGTGATCTCGAAATGTTTGAGAGTCAGAGAGGTTGCATCCAATGAGTACTGGAAGGGGGGCAATCTGTCTATGTTGAACCCATGCTGAAACCATGATGTCATCTCCCCATACCAGCATGCTGTATCTCCCTGCATGGCTAACTGTCGAGACGACTCAAGTGCAAGGTGGGCATATCTATCTCTGAGAAGTTCCCACATGCGGTGTATGAAGGAGATAGATATGGTGAGCGCCTCTACCACTAGTGGGGGGGCGGGGCAGCTAGCTCTGCGCGGGTAATGGCACGTGGTACTGAAGCCTTGGCTCTAATGAGCCGTCATGTAATGGAAATGGTCTATGAACTTTGAGAATAGCCGAATTAAGAGAATTAAAGTGAGCATTTTTGTGAGATCACTTTGAAAACATAGAGGGTGAACTTAATTGATGGTAGCAACATGAACATAGTACTTAATTAACTTGGCATGAACAATACTTTTGCAAGAGAGAGAGTATTAGAGAACATGACAATAGTTGAGGACCGGATTTACTTGGAGCCGGTCCCCCCTCCAAAAGGCGTTTGTATTATAGATTCTCCCATCAAGAGAGACTTGGTACAATACAATCTTTGTGTTCCTTATGACCTTGGTGATGCTATGAAGATGGAAAGCTTCATGCATCAGGAGCATAACATAAACTTTTCAAAAAGCATTAACTATCCCAAGCCTCAGTCCCAAGGCCTCAAACACCTTCGAAGGTAGAGAGAGCTAGCAAAGAATGAGGGTAGGGAAGATGAAAAAGAATCATTCATAGGAGAAAGAAATAGTTCCTCACTTATCATCACTCTTCTTGCTTAGGATAGCATAATAGCATAGTAATGAAGATGAAGAAGATAGCAAGCTTAATCATTGAAGCATGGCTCTTGGTTGGATTTGCATTCCATAGCCAAAAGTGTTGGTGTAGGCTCTCCACTTCTCAACAAGCTTGGAGAAGGAGATGGAGCTCTTTGCACTTTGCACTTCACACAATGAGAGTGTGTGTGTGTGGGGGGGGGGGAAGAGTATACCCCCTCTCATGCTTGGTCCACACCTCTCTCTCTCTCTCTCTCTCTCTCTCTCTCTCTCTCTCGTATTGTTTAATTATATCATTTGGACATGTGTCCTCTTTTTCCTCTTTGAGAGAAAGAACTTAACTACTTATTTTTATGCATCCAAATTTTCATTGGACCCCTTTAAAGCCTATCCAATAGGATTCAAGCACATCATGAGGGCCACATGTGGAGGATTTTGACATGGGTCTTTTATGTTTCTTAAGTCATTTGGTTCGAATTGAACACTCCAAGCACTTAGTCAATCAAGCATGGAAACAGTTTATGCCTCTCGAGAGTTTATCTTTGAATTGAATACTTCAAGAACCTTAGTCATTTAAGCATAAAAATCACCTCAAGATTTGGGCAAGGTTCCCACAAATACTTTAAGCACTTTAGTTAGCAAGCCGACAAGCACCTCATGCTTGGGTAGGATTTCCACCTCAAGGTCAGCCCTAGCTTGCCTAAGGTCAAAGGATTTTTTAACACTAACTTTTGGAGGTCTTTAATGAAGCTAACCCTAAGGTATTTTAAGCTCCATCGGATGCACGTTGCTCTTTGATAGACTACCTCCTTTTGGATCCCTATTGAGATGTAACCATATCTCCTCTTGATCCCTTGCTGAGATAAATCTAGAAGCAGTTATTGCACATTGCTCTTTGGTAGACTGTCTCCTTTTGGACCCCTATTGAGATGCAACCTTTTCTCCTTTGGTCCCTTGTTGAGATAGGTTTAGAAGCACATATCTATATCCTAACTCTTGTTCCCTTATATATTTTCATATTTAAATGATCAGTTTAATATGAGAAAATCATTTGGTAAAGTTAGATATTATATTTTATGACATTACTATCTCTTGAAATCATAGTCGTCCTCGACTATGAGGTAGAGAAGATAAAGCCTAGTCATTAGTCCATGTTTCTTAGCGGATAGAGGATCCCCTTTTACCCTACGTCATCATTCCAAAATGGATGACTAATCCATTTGGTGCTCGAGAGACTTAGCTGCCTTAAGCATGTATGCTCTTTAGTCCATATCATAGTTCCAAAGTAGAGTGACAAGTTCTACTTGGTGTTTGGGAGACGTCGTCACCACAAACATGATCCTAAACAGTAAAAGAAAGAGAATGAGTCTTATAAGACAAAAACATTGTTCATTTAAAATACATTTTCATTTGCTTACTCTAGTTTAGCATTGTAAGCATTGACAAGGTTCATATTATCCTTAAGCTAGGTTCCTTGCATCCATCTAGCATCTTTAGAAGGATAATTGTTAAACAAGATATCATTGGATAATCTTACCGTTTCTTAGTACCTTGTCTTCGTGTCGAAGAATTGATTCAGGCTGCAACACCTCTTCTTGATCTTCAATCTTTGGTGGGTCCTCAATTATTGGCTCTTTTTGTGGCTCTCCTTTGTAAAGCTTGAGTAGGCTCATATGGTTAACATTGTGAATGAGCCAATGGTTGGGCAACTTTAATTGATAATACATCTCATTGATTGGCTTAAGAATTTAAAAAGGAAGGACTGGTATCTTTTTGCTACTTTAGCATAATACTCTTGGTGGCCCGTAGTATTCTTGCCCGTAGTATGCCTTCGACGAGCCTTGAGAAACTTTAGCAAGACCCAATCATTTTTCTTAAAAGCTAAGGCTCTTCTGTGCTTATTAGCAGCAACCATTTTTGCCTTTTCTTTGAGATGAATATAACCTCTTTAATCTTTGGAGAAGATTCTTGCGAGTCTCGGCTATATTCATCAGCAACGAAGATCTTCCCATGTACTTTAAGTAGTAAGGGACTTTTGGATATTCCCTCTTTAACCCCGAAAGTTGCTTTCCCCATAGAAGTATGTACAATGTCATTGTGCGCATACTCTATAAGAGGTAGGTACTTCTCTCATTGAGAACGTTGATCTACTTCCATGACGTAGGCTTTTGTTAGATTCAAGATTAGTCATTTCACTTTGGTCATCCGTTTGTTGATGCTAGGCCGAAAGAGAAATTAAATTTACTTCCTAGATTCTCAAAGAGAACCTTCTAGAAATTACTGGTCATTCTAGGATCTTTGTCCGACACTATTGATATTGGCAAGCCATGATACTTGAAAATTTGAGATCTAAAGAGGGTTGCCATTTGATGGGCCTTAATAGTATTTTTGATAGGCATAGAGTGTGTTTCCTTGCTAAGCCTGTTGTGACTGAAACAATCCAAGTTGCTTCCCTCGATCAAATTTCAAATTTTGGTATACCACGCATTTTGAAACATACTGTTGTATGTTTACTTTCCATGATACGCCAACAGAAATACATTTCTACTCCTCGAAGAGTAGATTATGGAATCCCTCTTTGCCCCGCATAAGGAGAAGCATGGGATTCATACATGACTTTCTTATTGTATGGGTGAGTAACACATAGCCTATTGTCGTTTGGAAGATAGTCATCCTTCAAGGTGAATGGTTCTTTTTTTCTTCCCTAATGCAAGGCTATAATTACCTATTTAAAGTTTCGATCAGTAGCATACTCATCTATCATAAAAGATAGATCATTGTGAGTTGCTATAGACACCACATTTACCCTTGGCCATTGTGAAAGTGCATCGACCACTTGATTGTGCTTGCCAGCAATGTGAGAAATATGAATTAAAATTGCGAAAGGAAATTTGCCCACCTCATTTGTTTGTCGGAAAGCTTGGTTTGTGTCATGAAGTTCTTGAGAGGCTTTGTGATCCATTTGTAAGATGAATGGAGCCCCCAAGAGATAGTGCTTCCATGTGTCTAGGACATGTAGAATAGCTAAAAGCTCTTTTTTGTATATGCCCAAGACCCGTTCATCGGCCTTGAGCCTTCGGCTATCATATGCTAGACATGCCCTTCTTGAAGCAAGACTGCTCCAAGGCAATCACCACAAGCATCACATTGGACCTCAAATGGATTTGAGAGATCCGGAAGCATGAGGATTGGTTGAGAGGTAAGCTTCTCTTTGAGCTTGTCAAAAGCATTCTGCTCCTTAGCAATCCATGAATACTTAATGTTCTTCTTTGTTAAAGCATGTAATGATCCCGCTATTTGAGAAAATTTTGCTATGAAGGCTTGTCTATAGTATGCACACATACCAATAAAGCTTCTTAGCTCATGTAGATTCCTTGGATTAGGCCATGCTTTTATTACCTCTAACTTTGATGGATCCATACGGATATCATCTTGAGATATAATATGACCTAAGTATTGAATCTCTTGTAGAAAAAATTGACTTTTCTTTTGATTAATGAAAATCTTATTCTCTCTCACAACTTGAAAGATTACCTGGAGGTGTCACTTGTACTCCTCAAGATAATTTGAGTGGCCTGAAGATTTTTGTCCATCGTGAGTTTGAATGCGGTTGGAGCATTTGTCAAGCAAAAACTTGTAACATATCAAACAGATCTTCTACACGCGGCCCGGATTTTTTTTTTTTTATAGTGATCCTATTTAGTGCTCTATAGTCGACACACATGTGATATGTGCCATATTTATTTTGCACTAAAATTACAGGTGAATAGAATGGAGAGGAGCTAGGCCTCACCATCCCTTTTTTCACCAGTTCATGCATTTTCCTCATGATCTCCTCTTGTTGAGCTTGTGAAACTCAATAAGGAGGTTTATTAGGCGGTGAGCTTCCTAGTAGAAGCTCTATTGCATAGTTATCATCCCATCATTTTGGAGGTAGCTCACTAGGGATGTCATCAATGAAAACATCTTGGAATCCATTTAGGAAATTAGAAAACTCTATTTCCTCTTGATTCCCTTTATTGCTACTTGTGAAAACATTAGAATCATTTACAGATTTTCTAACAAAAATCATATATATGCAAAAATAGAGCTTTTTATTGATTTATCAAAAGCAAACGTATATACCAAGGGTATGGTGTTCCCCAAATCATTAGCATCTATGTACATGCTCTTTTCCCTGTAGGTGAAATAGATTCTCTTTCAGGGAACTTCATGTTGGCAGCCATGCGGTTGAACCATGGTGCCCCTAGGATAACATCCTCATGTTAGAGAGGAGAGATTAAAAAAGTTCTTCTTTGTCGAGTAGCTTTGGAGATGAAGCCTCAACTTCCCAATCAAGGGAGTAACGGAGGCTTGCTATCCCTTGAAATCTCCATCGATAGCTACAGTATCTTCCATCTCAAAATCTTGATTGCCCAACTAGGTGGCCAACTCCGTTGATATGAATTTGTGAGTAGAGCCAGGGTCAAAGAGAATAAGGGCACCATGCTTTCTTGCTTTTCCCTAAGCATAGGAGATGTATGAGACTTTGTAATGAGTATCCTCTTTTGGAACTTCAACCTTTCTATAAATTAGGGCTAAACTGCCTATGAGAGCAAACTTTATAAGTGCACTTAGGGCTAAAATGCCTATGAGAGAAAACTTTATAAGTGCACTTAGGGCGTTCGAGTCCTCACACAATTCCATCTACAACATATACATATACATAGGTGTAGATTTTAATGTCATAGAGAGGGTTTTCAAAGATCTTGGGCTTGATGTAAATGCCTAGAGCAGTCCCAATAGAGCTTAGAAATACTTGAGTAGTCTTAAAAATCAAGGCATGATACTCAAAAGGCAATCCCGAGAGAACATGATACTGAACCAAGAGGCCTTGCACATCTATTGTATGGGTCTTGAACTCAATATTTTTATCAAGAGAATACTCGAATATCCAAGATAGCAGTACAATCTACTACAATTCGGTGCCTTGAACTTAAGTGACGGGAGTAATTCAAGAAACCCAAGATGGGATTTTTGTCTTCTCCCTAATAAGGAAGAGGTTTTTAGCGTCATGTCTATGGAAGTATTGAAAGATCTATCTAATGATAGGGCTCCAAATCGAGCTATGCTATTCAAGTGACAATTAACATAACCAATTTTGAAATGAAGGCATGATACTCAAGAGGGCATTTGAATAATCAACATCTTACTCTTAACAATAAGATACCACACGTGGGTGTTCTATACATCATGCCACTTGGGGCTGAACTTAAAAGCCTTAAAAATTCCAAAAAATTTAAAAGTTGTATTGGGTTTGATATTTTTTACCTCATGAAGAGCGTTTCAAGCTCTCGAGGAGATGATGTTAGCATAATAGAAATAAGAGAATCTATTTTATGAGTCTTGAACTCAACCTGTTATTCTAAAGTGTGGAAATCAACTTGTTTTCATTGTGGAACATGTCCAAAAGGGACAAGGTGTGGGCTGTTTTTCATATGATACGAAGTGAGGGAATCTCTCCAGATGCAATTACATATGCGTTACAGTTCAAAATAAACCACAGTTTGATCAGCAAAAGGTGACCACATGGATAGAGAATCACATAAAACCAAGACAATTTTCAAAAAGGGTTAGATAGAGAGAATAACATGTGTGATTGAAAGATCCAGTGTTGCTTTCATACCCTACAAATTTTAGATAGAGAGAGAGAGAGAGAGAGAGAGAGAGAGAGAGAGAGAGAGAGAGAGAGAGAGAGAGCTAGAAATCTATAATGCTTTGAGCACTTATCTAAAGAGACATATTGTAAAGTCAAGTTTTGTGGAGGAAGTCCTAGAGCAACTACACTTACATTGTCTCTTATTCTTTTCCATTAGGAACTTTATAGCACCTAGGATATCTCTGTTGAATGTTTTGGTCATGGATTGGAAGCAATGGAGATAGTATTGGATCATATAATGACTCACTACTCTCCGAAAAAGTAAGCTGACTTCTTTCAAAGCATTGTTCGAGGTTTTTTTTGGGTGTTACGATAGAAGAAGCTTGGAGAACCTACAATCGCACTTCCATGACTCGAGATGGGGTACCCTTTCACCAGGTGTTTGTCAGAATCCCGAATGATCCCAGTCAATGGTTTTGCAACCTTCGCCTTTTGCAAATTTGAGTAAAGTTGGGATACTCAAAATGCCCTCTACCTTGATTCTGAGTTAGGTTGTTGTTCTATCTCTGAAGCTTATAGTAAAATTAATGCTTTAAAGAGCATTGTAGGACCTGATAAGACAGAGAATCATAAGGAGCTTGCTTTCAAGCGTCCAAGTGCTAAACGCTCTTTTCCCATTTTTAAATGTATATGGGGTTGGTCATGTATTGAGCAAAACTTTTATCTACTAACAAAAGTGATTGATGAGCATTTTGGTTTGTTTTCCACTTCTCATGCAATCCTTTGTTATTTCTCACATCTAGATAGAGATGATGTATTTTTCTGTTTCTAAAAAAACAAGCACTTAACAAGTGAATATTCTAGGAGGGTTATTATGGTTCAAAAAATAGATTTAAGAGAAGTGTGTAGAGCTCCAGCTCAATATCTTGATCCTGTTGAAATAGCACGACTAAGAGTGCTATGAAGCTATATTCCTGAGTCTTTTTGGAAATAATGTAAACAATTTTTTTTTGTTTGAAATATGTCTCTTAGTGATGTGCTTTTATGTAATATGTGTGTGTGTGTGTGCGCGCGCGCAAAAGAGGGAAGGAGAAGAGAAAGATGCAAAAAGGCTAAATGCAGCAGGAGTAGTCTAAAGGGGCCAACGACATAGTGAGACAAAAACTTGCATTTGAACAATGGGTAAATAAGTATCTGTAGGTTATTGGTGATAGTGTTGATCGTGTGTGTGTCACGGAGAGATGTATAAAGACACACACACACACACACACACACACACACACACACACACACACACACACACACACACACACACACACACACACAAACATATACAAAGTGACACTACAACAAAAAAAGGTGTTATCGACGCAGATATCGATGCGGAGCGTCGCTATGTACGTCGCTATCCGCGTCGCTGTGAAACCAGTCGCTATTTGTGACGCACGTATAGACGTGTATAGAGACGTAGATAGCGACGGACATAGCGACGCACATAGCGACGACCATAGCAGACAATTTTTTTCTTGGGCAGAGGGCAGGTAGCCTGGCCTGTGCCCAATTAAAAGATGGACATAGCCACAGCCAAACTTCCTGCCCTCTGCCCAAGAAAGCGAGCAGCACCAAAATATCAACCATGCTCCCGCGTGTAGAAATTTCGGCATAGTTCCTTTTGTTTTTACATAAACTTAAAAAAAAAAAACCATATCATGTATACGCCTCCTACATGCTATCCATGTAGGATCTCACATGAGATTTAAGGCCAATGAAAGACAACCGTACCAACTGAAAAGCATAGCCATAACTTAAAAGCATAACCATAACGAACCATAACCATAACTTAAAAGCATAACCATAACTTAAAACCATAACCGGCTATAACCACTTTGATCAAAACCATAATGCAGATAACCATAACCATAAACAAAATTAACAATAACCATAAACATAACCAGAAAGAGAAACAATAACTGTCTATACAATGACAATGACAATAATCATAACCATATGGGAAACACAATAACTGTCTGAACACTAACTGTTTGTACAAAAAAGAGACACAGAAGCGTGTCTGTGTCTCACAAAGCATATAGATGAAATCTGGTCCACTAATGACTAGGCGTCGCAACCTGCACATAGGACAACTCACAAAATTAGTATTGATATTACTTCACATATACTGACTTAATTAAATCAACTCACACATATCAACTCACACATATACTGACTTAATTAAATCAACTCACACATATTAACGTCTCACCTCAAGCGATCAGCGAGACTGTAAGGCCTCCCAGTCTACAGGCTCTCCTGAATCTTCAAGATCATTCAGTACTTCATAGATACCTCTGCGATATCCATCTGACTCCTCCTCGCGTGATGGAGCTCGATGCATCGCAAGATTCTGCGTTTATACAAAAATCAAAGTAATAAGAATACATGATTCATCGCGTTTTAAAAACCGCCATAGTTAAGATTGGATTAGAAACTCACAAACTCATAGCGAAAGGTGTTGAAGCCTCCGCTGCCAAGATGAGATGTCCCCCTAGTCATCTGTCGTACCTGCACGGCCTCACGCTGCTGTCTGAACCGTGTGGCTGCTGTCCGCTCATCCTCCCTGATCTGCAACCACGTCTCGTGTGGGATGCCCGAAGGCTTCGGCGAGCCGGTCCTAAAAGCCTTCCGAGCTGCATCTCGTCGATGTTTGATGGTGTCCCGTGCAACACCCTTGATCCACCGCGCCGAAACAACGGAAGAACCCGGAGCAGGCTGCTACTCTCTCAGGATGGTCTCCACTATGTAAGTGACTTTTTACTTTTCTTGTTGATCCCAAGACGTCAGAATGCTGGTCGAAAACTGCAGCTCCACGAGCTGGCGAATCCGCTGTCGCATCTCAGTCCCGACTCTATCCATGTCAACAGAACCATCTCCCCGTACAGTATAGAGCTTGGAGGCACTAGGACCGTGTGCCCCCCAAGGTGTCCGAGGTGTGCCAAGAGGTGTGTCGAGAGGTGTGGCTGGGTAAGACGGGGGTCGTGAGCGAGGAGGGGTCGAAGCATCTGTGGACCCTCCTCCACAGCAACCACCACCTCCACCTGACGATCGCCGAGATCAGCGAGTGTGCCTGTGCTGCAGAGATGAGGACGTACCCTCCTCTGCCCCACCCCTAGGTGTCGAAGCGGCCGTGATGGGAGAAGAAGGCGTCGTACCCATAGGCGTCCTGAACCTCGTAGGCGTCCCCCCCTAGGCGTCGGACCCTCGGGTGTGAAGCCCGGAGGGATAGTACCCGTGCCTCTGGCTACCCAGTACTGAGAAGCCTCTGCCATCTGAGCAGGCGTCATCCGTGTAACGAAGCCCATGAATGCATCTGCACTCATGGAAGCGGGATCTGGAATCTCGTCTGCCATACTAAAGTCCTGCATAAAGAAAGTAAAATAAAGCGTTAGAACACAGTTGTTTAAATTAACTTTAAGCTTAATTTTAAATCAAAGTCTTCACACAAACACTTACAGGCCTAGGCCTCGACGAGTGAGGCATCATCGATAAGATCTTGCACCGTATCATCGTCTATCTCTAATTGCAAACATAACTCTGCCCCAACTCGTTCTGGCAGATTATCTTCATCCATTGCATCTTCATCTATAAGTGTCAATTCTGGCTCGTCTGTTCATCCCTCGTATATCTGTCAGCTTCCTCTGCCATACCTTCGTCCATCTCATCTAATGTCACAGTAGTATGGACGTCGTCTGACTGACTTTCCTCCAGGAGATCTTGCCCTTCAAATACTTGTTTATTTCTTGGAGAAACCTGAACCACAAACCACCATTGTCGCTCTCAAGGGTCCGGTACAAAGACCACTTGCTCGCAATGTTCGGGGAGAGCAAATGTGTCGCTCGCATCTGTCCAAGTCTTTATAGAATCTATTTGCACAAGTTTGTTTCCATCTCTGCGTACCGTTGCATTGCGACCACAAGTAATCACCTTGAACCACTTCACATCCAACAAAAACATCTCAAACCGCCTGAAGCTTACTTTCAGGATATCTGACACCAGACCACAGTAATCCAGGGTTCTAGTGCTCTCATTCGTGTCTCTAGCACTCGCCCTGCTCTTTTGCATGAAACTAACCATTACCCCACTGTCAAACGTGTTTCGTCTGCTGTCAATTTGTTGTGTTCTGAAATGCTTTCCATGCGACCAAAGTGCCATGTTTGTATGATACTTCCAGTCACATCCAATAGCTAGCTCTTCCTCTTCTAGAGATATGGGTTCTCCGATCTGTCGAGCTGCTCTCACTGTTTTGTCCAACCATGCCATTGTAGGGAATTCATGTAGAGGAGCGAGATAGTTTGGCAAGGGTAAGCCTCTAGTCGTTCGACTTTGCCTGAAATCATGTCGCTCTAGATTGCGTCTCTCTTTCTCTTCTTCGTACCTTTCAAGCCTGTTGAGCCAGCAGAGGATCACACCCACATTTTTGCTCACACTCATCATTTTTTAACCATTGATTGTAATAAATGTCTTTCCGACATTAATTTTGATTTGAGCCATTCATTAAGTAATGAGACTCAATTGAGTTTCCAGCTTGTAATCCCGAAGTAATTTCACTTGCTGATGTAATTAGTTAGAGATGTTCTCACCTCCAAGGCTGAGGTATATAAGCCAAAGTTTTTGTAACCTACGGAGGAGATTATTAATCAAAGTGAGTTTTTTGGAGCGCGGTGACTGTGTCTGAGAGAGAGAGAGAGAGAGAGAGAGAGAGAGAGAGAGAGAGAGAGAGAGAGAGAGAGAGAGAGAGAGAGAGTGAGTCTTATCTACTTGCTACGCGAGCTACGGAGCCGCCATTGGAGAAGCGACGCCGCCATTGTGTTAGCAACGGCGAGAGCTACGCACAGATACCAAGAGTGCGCGCTATCGGCTTCTATGTGTGGTAAGTTCTTACGAGCTTCGGTGTGAGTTTTCTTCCAACTCGTGTGTCGGAATGGAGCGTGCAACATATCTATAGAACCACAACGAGTAGAGCTACACATTAGTACCATCGGGGTCAAGTTTCGATCACCTGTATTTTTCGGCCTGTCTTCATACGCGTTTACCGCACGGAGTGGTTATAGGTTGATTTTGCAGTTCAAGTCTTTAGGGTGTTGTTCTTACCTAGTGTATAGACTTCCCCTTGAGTTTGAGATGGATTCAATGATTCTAGATCCTGTTTCGTATAGCATTCGTTCGTAGTACGGATTTCAGTCACTTGCGTATTTTAGAACTTAGATTTGATTTCCTTAGTAGTGATTGTCATTAGAAGGTCGAGTAGGTAATTTGACACCCACCTAGTTGTTTCCATGTGCCTGCGGGTCAAGCTCCGTCCTCGTTTGACAAATTCTGTTGTTGGTTGAGTTCTCGCTATTTAGCTTCCGCTAGCGGCGTAACCGCCTTAACATTTGGCGCCGCTGCGGGGGACGAGAGCCCTAAGTAGGTGACCTTAGACTAATCCTATGAGGTGAGTCGTATAAACTACTTTGTATACTTTAGTTAGAAAAGATCTAGGAGTGGTGGACTCCGAAGATCTCGAGAGATACTATGAAGTGGGGTATTCCTAGGTCTTCCGTGTTGACAGTATTTTTAGTTTAGCTTAGATTTGTTTGTTGTTTTGTTGGTGTTGAGTAGTTGTTGATAGAAGAAGAATTTGCTAGTCCGTGAGTGACAGTGGATCTCTTTAAAATCACAATTACCAAACCCATTTTATGATTAGGAATAGCTTAGGTAGGACTTCATTTGATCCTGATCTAGAGCTAGTAATCATTGGAGTATTTGCTTGATATGGTTGATTGCATGTTAGATCACTAAACCGTCGAGTTAGTAGTGAACCTTGCAATAAACAAAAGTCAGAGAAATTTTCTGTGTATCTGGGAGTTGCTGAGCACTCGAGAAAGCTTTAGGAAGGATTCTGTGCCAAAAAAACTTGAAATCTGCAACTTTAGACATCATACGCGTATGATGTCTAAATGACCAAACAGAGACCAAAACAGAAATTTTGACTTTACCAGAGTGTTCAAAAGGGGGGTTATACCCTAAATTCAACTTAAAACAAGAGCATTAACACTCAAAGAAACCCAAAAAGACAAGCCGGAGTCCAAGAAACGCAAAGAATAGGAAATTTTGGATTCAGATCTTGTTTTTACATTTAAAACAAAAAACTTGAAACTCAATTTAAACATTGGAGAAGGCTTAAAACCAAGAATAGTCAAAATCTGGACAAAAACATACTCATACGCGTTAATGTCTTTTAGCACATCCACTGCTTATTTTTGATATCTGACCTGACAAGATTGTTACAAACACTGTAGAAAGCATAAATATCAAGTCTTGACCCAAATTGATGAAAAAGACATCATACGCGTATGATGTCTTGACCTAATTTTGGACATATTTTGATACTTTGCCAACACAGATCCATTGTAATAGCTGTCTAGAGGTTATATTTCAAGTTTCATCCCATTTGGATCACAATTGACCCAAAACAAGTCAAAAGCAAAATTGCCAAGAAAAGCCTAAATTAGCCATAACTTGCTCAAACAGAGTTCAAACTGAATTTTGTGAGTGGACAGAGCATAAGGGGGCTACTGAGAGTGAGCATAACCAAAATAGTCCAAATCTGTGAAAAAAGACATCATACGCGTATAATGTCTTTTTCAGCATAACTGCAACAAAATTCTCACTTGATGAAACAGAAGTTGTCCAACTGACAAGATTAAACAATTGACCAAGTATCAATCAGTTTGGATCAATTCTGACCACAAAAACTTGGGAAAACAAATTGCCGAGACGGAAAAGTTAAAGTCCTTTAGGGGAATTGATGAATTTGAGATCGGGCAGGAATCTCCAGAATAACCAACCAAAACAAGGGGAACAAGCAAGTGTCATATCAACCGAGGGAAGTGTAAACCACCAAAGTTGGGTGCAACCATTAGAGCCGATCTTTGAAGGAAGTGTTTCTGATACTTCTTCGGAGAGATCTTACGAGATTTTCACCGAACACTTGGAACACTTGAACCTGAACAACAGAGAAAATATGGCAGCAGGACATCAAAACCCTTCCGCCACAATGAAGCTATTGTTCATAAAATACCAGTACGACAATGAGCAAGGTGCCAAGATCTACAAAGATGGAATGGACCGCTATTGTGTAAAGATAGAAGATAGACCTAGTGAGTTCAAGGACTTAGTGCCTGTGAGCTATAGCGGAGATAGATATCTAGATGACGAGGGTACCATGTACTTGGTAGTCCTAAACCCTAACATTGTGGACAAGTGGGGATTGATGGGCACCAAAGCCAAAGTAGATGAAGAACTTGAGGAGAAAGCACCAATAATGAACTTCCCTGATGCGAGGTTAAGAAGAGAGAATGAAACTACAAGGATCAACACTGATAACATCTATGTGGGGCTATACAAATATAATAATGGGGAGCAAGATCTCTATTATAGATGTGAAGAACCCTACACCGGAGAGTTGACAGACCAAAAAAGACTTTATGTCTTTACCTACACAGAGGGATCGGAAGTGAAAATTGCCGCTTACGACAAGTATGGGAGGCAAT
Organism: Adiantum capillus-veneris; assembly: GCF_014529385.1. Classification (NCBI taxonomy): domain Eukaryota; kingdom Viridiplantae; phylum Streptophyta; class Polypodiopsida; order Polypodiales; family Pteridaceae; genus Adiantum; species Adiantum capillus-veneris. The sequence continues at coordinate 25,724,242 of NC_140954.1, read as the reverse complement.
ACTCAACAATGGGCAAGAAAGAATTAGAAGGATATACATACTTTGGGGGACCACTACATCAGTATTATGTTACTTCTAGCTCACAAAGACCAGCACCAACAAATGGAGTGCAAAACCCAATGACAACAGGAGGACAAAGAACTCAGGCTGCTGACTCTTTCAGTCAACCTCAGTACTCGAAGCCCGGACCAATGGGATCATTACATTCCAGAGAGTCAATGGATACGAATCGAGGTAGTGCAGTTCCAATCCCCACATACCACTCCATCCAGGTCCAAGGTTCGAAGCGGAACCATCACATTTACCTCCTAGTAGTAGACTCAGGGCAGGGAACCGACAAGGGTAACCCATGAAGTCCATGATGCTAGAGAAAGCTTTAGCCGGGACACAGGAGCAATGAGATTGGTAGCAGACCATAGACGTATGAGACCATCTCAAGTAGCCAAGTGTATGCCAAAGAAGTATGGTGGTTCAGGAGATCCGTATGCACATGTGTCACTCTTTAAGCAAGTCTTAAGAGCTGAGCAGATAACAGATTTCCATACACAATACGAGGGATTTGGTCTTACTCTAGAAGGTACGGCATTGACATGGTTTCAACCACTGAACATAGGGGGATTCCATGACATTGACCATTTGCTAAGAGAGTTTGCTGAGGAATTCTCAAAACGAGGGATTAAGCACAATACGGTCTCACAAATATATGCTTTTAAACAGAGAGAACACGAAAAAGTGAAGGAAGCTTCACTTCGCTTCAAACAATACATTGAGAGATGTCCAGTACGTGAACGACCACAAGATGACAGACTATCTGTTCTCTTTATTGAAGGATTGAGAAACGACACTCTCAAGAAGGACTTGCACTTGAAAGCTTGTACAAGTTTCGAGCAAGTAACGAGAGAAGCATTGTACTTAGTGGATAACTGTACGGTTTATGGAGAGGTGTCAGCGGATACAGATTTTGCATCCAGTAGCTCTCCTCCGTAGCGAGCGAGACTACCACTAAAAAGAATGTTCAAACAACAACCATGCCAAATGTAGAGCAAATGATAGAAGATGCTCTAAAAAGGATGGCACCATACCAAAAACCATTGCCAAAACCACTGAAATGGTGTGCTATTGAACAAAAATGGACAAACCATCCAACAGAGGAGTGCTATTACAACAAAGGGTATGTAAAGGGAGCGTCAGTATGCACCTCCTGCTCAATTAGCACCACCTCAGTACATCCAGTACCTCGATACCCAACGGGAAATGTACCAGGACCTATGGGGATAGAAAGACCGCAACCGGTATTGGGACAACAACCACCTTTACCAGGAGCAAGACCAGTGGGCATTAGATATGCACCAACCTTAGAGAATCAGGAAGAACAAGCCTTAGTGCCTGTTCAAGCCTATTATGAAGAATCTGGTGCACACATGTCTCCAATTGTGTATTACCCACCAGAAGAACCCAAACAACCAGAACCATGGGGCATGATTGGGAATGTTGGAACACCAACAGTTACAAGTGCTTCTGATGAAGAGAGATACAATTTGGACGCAAGAACATTGATGTTCATAGCTCATGGAGGGTTAACAGGACAAAGACCATCCTATCCACAAAGGACGAATCAAGTGGGACCAAGACCAGCACTAGGACCCTGTTACAAGTGTGGAGGTGACCATCTGATGAATGTTTGTCCACATACGGAAATCATTAGAATTAACGCTTATTGCACTGAGTGTGGGGTTACTCACTTCATTGAGGATTGTTCAAAGAATCCAAACAAAGTGCAAAAGACGACATTGAATATGCTAGAAACTATTCCTACCAGCAGTGGGTCTGAAAATGAAACTCTGATACCAACGCAAGTTGTTACTAGAGCTCAAGCTAAGAAAACCACTAGAGAACCTGAGAATGGAAAGTTAGCGACTGAAGTGGTTAGTCAAGGACCGCGGAGTCAGAGAAACACATGGAAAGCTAGAAAAGCACGCATGAAGTTGAGAAAAGAACGTGAAGACGCTATTCTAGCTGAGGAACTAAAGCAACTAAAGATAGATTAAAAAAACTTGAGAGTCAAAACGGGAAACGAGAGATGAGCCCGGAAAGAACGAAACAAAAGAGTATCAAAGAAACAACGAGCTTAAGCTCAGGGGGATCAGTGCTAGTCGACAAAGTACACGAACCATTGGACGCACTGATGAGAGCTTACGAAGCTAGGTTAAAGAACAACCAAACACAAGAACAGAGGTGGATGACATACCCAAACGCGGAATTGAAAAAGCAGAGACTTGAAATGTGCCAGAGAATGATCGAGACTGCACAAGCCTTATTAGAACCACCAAAAGAAACAATGAATTGTGGAACGGAAAACCCAATTCAGCAAGAGACTATCATTTCACGGGTAGCTGAAAAGACTCCCAGTGCACAAAAGCCTGAAAATACACACAAGGATGACCGCATAGTATTGAACACAACCGATCAGGAGATAGAGAGTTTTCATCCAGTCATACAGAGGTCTTACGGAAGAGATGAGGATTACAATGAATTTTGGAAACAAGTGAGAGAGGCAAACTTTGCAAACGAGCTAAGTTGCCAAGCTAATCAGACAAATTGGGAAAAGGACATCAGGAATCCTCCCATAGTGGAATTTGAGGCAGGATCTCAAGTGGACTTGGATCTGCAATCTTACTGGGGAGATGGGGGCTCTGTTAGAACAATGGAGAGCAAACCTCATTCACTGAATACCTTACCTTCATACTTAGGAGAGTATGAAGCAAAATCCGAGATTAGAGCACTTCCCTCACGAAGAATCTCATCAGAAAAAGTCATGGACTCGCAAGGATTGATAGAGATCTTGTCAACACCAGTGACATGCACTATCACTCTAGCTGAGCTTTTGAGGCTAAGACCACATATGTGGACCACTGTAGGAAAATGCTTGGAGAAATTTGGGATAAAAGACCCAACATCGAGACTGCAAGAGGGTATACAAGAGCTGAGAAACCACAAAAGAACGCTAAGCCTGTACCCTTAAACAAGGTCGGAGAGTATTGCGAAGGTGAAGAGGGGAATACAACCTTACCAGTTGAATTCCAAGGAGTGAACACGATGGCAATACTAGACAGCGGAGCTGGGGTAGCCATTGCTACAAAAGAAATCTGGAAAAAATGGGGGAAACCAGCAATAAGGAAGACTAGGTTGAAACTCCAATTAGCAGATGGACACATGGAGAAACCTATGGGGTTATTAGAGAAAGTCGTAGTGACTTCTTGCGGCATTGAATACGAACATACTTTTGCTATTGTCGATTTTGGCAAGGAGAATAACTATGATATCATACTGGGAAGACCATTCATGAGACAGTTGAAAATGGTCCAGGATTGGGGCTACGATCACATATACCTGAGAAATATGGAAACCACTACACGTGTGAACCTGAAAGACCATAGCTACAAAGATGTGAACCGAACACCGGTAGAGGAGTTTGATTCAGCTACTTTGGCGGGATCCGAATTTCCAGCTTGGTTAGGTAAGCCCAAGGAGTTATGGATGTGTGGAGCCTCGAAATGTGGAAGTCTGAGGCGAGAAGAATATGTTAGAAAGGGCTATCGAAGACGAAACTTATATAGGAGAACCCTTTCCAGAGGACACGCTTGAACCATTAGAATGGACACACATTCTAGCAACCCTAGATGTTTGTGCAATTCCGGATGGTCCACAACAAAATTTTGCGACAAGGACGGGTACGACGTGGTTCCGTACTTCATGTTGAGAACTGTACTCGAAAAAGAAACTGAAAAGAACGATACACTGGAAAAGGAAGATGAAGAAGAGGTGTTTCACGACATTCCCGATCATCCAGAGTGGGGAAATGAAGCAGACAACGAGTCAACGGACAATTCAAGCGGAAACGAAGAAACTATAACGGATGTCCGATTTTATGATTTTCCGAACCAAACTAAACAACGCCAGAAACGCTATAGAGCAAAGAGAAAAACAAAGGGGGTTAGAACCAATCCGATGCCTAGAATAAGAGGAAAAAATCAATTCCTAATGCTAGTAAAGGCGGAAGATTGTGTTAAGGACAAGATTTCTGGAAGAATGAGAGGCAATGATCAAAAGAGCTTACGAAAAGACAAAAGAGCTCAAGAAATCAAGTTCAAAGGAATGAAACGAAAACTGAAACAGAAAAATCAGAAAAGAACAAGCGCAACAGAGAACACACGGAGTCCAAGTTAGAACGTAGAAACAAGTACAGAGAGCTCAAGAAAACTCTGAAAGAAGTTTGGACGACAAAAATTGAGAGTGGAGAGGACGAAAACGCCAAAATCAAGGAAAACATGGATGTTCCCTCTCACTACAGGAAATTCACAATAGAGGATAGGAAGGTGGTATTAACCCAACCTATTCGAGAGAGAAAGGAGAACGAATCTTATGACGGACCGGAGGATGCAAAAAAAGTTGATTTAGCAGCTCCAGGTGAGACACCTAGACCGGTGTACATAGCCACAGATTTGTCTCCAGGCGAGGAAGAGAGACTTTTGAGTCTTCTCAGAGAGTACAGGATGTGTTTGCATGGTCTTATAAGGACTTAAAGGGAGTTGACCCATCGATATGCCAACACACAATCCCACTAAAACAAGACGCAAAGCCTAGCAGACAGAGACCATACACATATAATGATACATTTGCTAAGCGAATCAAAGAAGAGATAGATAAGCTAATGGAAGCTGAATTCATATACGAGATTGAACACACCGATTGGGTATCTCCGATTGTGGTGGTACCCAAGAAGAACGGAAAACTCCGAGTGTGTGTCAACTTAAAGAAAGTGAATGCTGCAACAATCAGGGACAATTATCCCCTGCCGATAACTGATCATGTTCTAGAGCGTGTATCAGGGAAAACAGCATACTCCTTTCTTGATGGTTTTTCAGGATATAACCAGCTAGCCATAGCACCAGAAGATCAACATAAAACAGCTTTTGCAACGGAGTGGGGAATTTATGCTTATCGGGTTATGCCTTTTGGTCTAACCAATGCTCCCGCAACCTTCCAGAGGCTGATGACGCATGCTTTCAAAGAATACTTAAGGTTGTTTCTAGAAATATACATGGATGACTTATGTGTACATTCTCTTCTGAGAGATGAGCATCTAGAACACCTAAGAAAAGTATTTGAGAAATGTAGGACATATCGCATTTGTCTCAATCCTGAGAAATGTGTGTTTATGGTCCGACAGGGCAGAATTCTGGGACATATTGTCTCACAAAACGGAATATCCACGGATTTAGAGAAGATAAAAGTTATAGTGGATATGCCTAGACCAACCAATGCGAAACAAGTACAGAGCTTTATGGGACATTGCGGATATTATAGACGATTCATTTACATGTACGCTATAATAGGCCAACCACTTTACAGGCTAATAGTGAACTTTGAATGGACAGAGGAGTGTGAGGAATCATTCAAGAAATTGAAAGAGGCACTCATTACTGCTCCAGTCTTGAAATCACCAGATTGGGAGAAGATATTCCATGTGCATATAGATGCTTCGGCATATGCAATAGGATGCATTCTGGCTCAGCCAGAAGAAGGAAACATGGATTTTCCTATCTGTTACGCCAGTCGACAGCTCAACAATGCAGAGAAGAATTACACCACAACAGAGCGAGAGGGATTAGGAATGATATATGCTGTGAAGAAATTTCGGCATTATCTTCTAGCCAACAAGTTTGTGTTTTTTACGGATCACCAAGCCTTGCTCTACCTAGTGAATAAACCATGCAATACCGGGAGAATAGTGAGATGGTTCATTATCTTACTGGAATTCGACTTCACGGTAGTAGTAAAGAAAGGAAAAACACATCTTAGAGCTGATCATCTTTCGCGATTGACGAATGGAGAAGACCCTATAGGAGTAGATGACGACATGCCAGACGCGTACTTGTTCAACATAGAAATGATACCGAAGTGGTCTCAAAATGTCGTTAGCCTATTAACCTATGGAGGAGAGTTTGATAGAAGAGAATACAACCAGAAACATATTGCTATTCAGCAATCCAAGAATCTTCAATTGGTTGCAGGAAGGTTGTATCAATTGGGAAATGATCATGTTTTACGACTATGCATCAATCCTGAGGAATATAATATATATCTGCGCGAAGCACATGTTCAGGAATGTGCATTTCATTGTTCAAGAAGGAACACATATAGGAATTTGTTACAATTGGGAGTCTATTGGCCAGGAATGAAAGAAAGCGTACATGAATATGTCACTGTATGTATTGTATGTTCATCAAAACCGCCAGCAGAGTATTCGACATTATATCAGATAATGATCGCTCCGGAATGGAGTCAGTATATTGTTGAATATCTCACAAATAGAACTTTCCCAGAAGGAACGTCAAAAGCTCGTCAGAAATCTGTAGAGACAGAAGCTAGAGATTATGCTTTAATAGGAGATCAACTCTATAAGAGAGGTAAAGACAACCAGCTTAGGATTTGCGCATCAGAGTCTGAGTATGTGATAATCCTGGAGCAAGCTCATGGAGGAGTAGGTGGAGGCCATTTCTCAGGTGATAAGACAACAAAACTTGTCTTAGCCGCAGGAATATGGTGGCCAACATTACATATGGACGCTGAGAAATACGTTAAACGGTGTGATGACTGTCAGCGGACCAAAGTACCACTTAAAAGAGATGATATGCCGCTTAGACCAATGATGGGGGCAAGAGCTTTTGCAAAATGGGGGATTGATTATGTCGGACCCATTTCACCTCCTGCATATAAGACTCATGCACAATACATCGTTGTGGCTACAGACTATCTAACAAAGTGGGTCGAAGCAAAGGCAACTCAAAAAGCAGATGCCAGGACCACGGCACAATTTCTATATGAATACGTCTTTGTACGATATGGATTGCCAATAGAAATTGTGAGTGATCGAGGCACACATTTTATAAATGAAGTGATAGAGATCCTTCTAGATGAATTCATGGTAATCCATAGGAAATCAGCCCCGTATCATCCACAAGCAAACGGACAAGCTGAAGCAACAAACAAAACCATATGCACGGTCCTTACGAAGATTGTATCTGAGTCGAGAACTGACTGGGACCAGAAGTTGCATTCAACATTATGGGCATATAGGGTAGCATATAAAACATCAATAGGAACGACCCCATATAACATGGTTTTTGGGCTAAATGCTATCTTACCAATAGAATTCTTGATTTCAACCTTAAGGGTGGCTAAGGATCTAGAGTGGACAGGGCACGAGCTTTCTGATAGAATAGATGACCTGGAAAAGCTAGACGAGCTTCGCCTAAAAGCAGTAGCTTCTATCTACGCTCAAAAAAGGCGACAAAAGGAATTTTTTGATAAGCATGTGCGGACTAAAGAGTTTAAGGTTGGGGACTATGTCCTAGTTTACACTCTGAAACAGCATGCTAAGAAGCTTAAAAAGCGAGGGATGGGACCTCTGGTGATTAAAGATCTATCACCAAGTGGAGCCGTCAAGCTTGCTACATTAGACGGAGAAGAAATGCCCAATTGGATTAGTGGATGCAGAGTGAAAAAGTATCTTTTGCCGCTAACCCAAGACATGCTTCTCAAAATACATCAAGAAAAGCTGCGTGTCCAGAAAAAGAAAAAGATTGTGGAGGAAGCGCAAGCCGAGGCGAAGGAAAGAATGGAGAAAAGAAGACTACTGCGTCAGAAACAGCGCAATGAAGGAGCAATACGAATAAACGCAGTCAGTATAACAGAAATGGATAATGACAAAGAAGAACCCATCATTGAATGCAAAGTAGGAACCAACCAAATCAAAGCCAGAGCACTATTGGATTCAGGAGCTCAAACTAACCTACTTTCACTCAGTTTGTATAGACAATTGACAAATGACACTAAATTACAAACTGCCAAGCAAGAGTTAAAGAGTTACTCTGAGAATTCAATCAAAACTGTCGGATGCACAGTTTTACATATACAGATTAACCAGTATGTGTATCCTCATATGTTTTACGTGGTTGAAGACCAAGCTACACAACATCCATTATTGCTAGGACAACCATGGCAGAAGCAATACAATGCAATGATTGACTGGAGTTCTAAATCAGTGCTTATCAAATACGAAGGTGAAAGTCAATCAGTTAAGTTCACCAAAGGAGCAGAGCCAACTCCAAAGGAAGAATCCAAGAACAAAGGTAAACAACAACCAGAGAAAAAGAAGAAGCAATGGCAACCAAAAGTTTCTATACAACTGGATTGCTCTTCGACGAGGAACTCTCAACATTGGATAAGGAAGACAAGCAATAATATAACAGCTCAACCTTGGGAAAAAACGGAGTCAAAGTTGGTATGGAGACCAAAAAAGGTTGTGCCAGAGAACACAAAGGTGGAAAACAGAGTCTTCAATACCAGACAACAGAGTGATTCCAGACAATCAAGGACAGTGAAACAGATCTGGATTCCAAAGAAGTTCATGAGGGCACAAAGCTATAGCAAGCAAATTTGGATCCCAAGGATTTGTAAACAGGAACTCCCTTCAGTACAATCCACGGAAACTCCTAGGTATTTCAAGGCGAGGAAATCAACACAAAGAACAAAGCAGGTTTGGGTCGCAAAGAGTTTGTGGCAAGCACAAGCAAAGCGGAAGCAGATTTGGATTGTGAAAAAGAACAACAAGGTAAAGAAGAATCCATCTACTGATTCTACTACCGAAGTGCCAAAACCAACCCAAAACCCGACCACCAATCCTTCAATCAAACAAAGAGCAGCTTTATTGGAAAGACTGTTGTATCATCGCTCTACAATTGCATTGGGAACTTATGACCAAAACAACTACAATGCTTCGCCCACAGACACTTCATAGTCGTCCAAGGACTCAGACTAGGAGGGGGGAGGTATACAGGTAGCTACAAAGCAGCTACAAGCGACAAAAACAAAAATTATATTACAAGGGCAGTGTCTTACATGATTTTGCAATTTTTATGTTTGATTGTGGATATTGATAATATTTATGCCCTTATATACCTTGTTTTGCAACAAGAAGAGATCAAATGATGAATTTGGGTCTCTAGACGTGTAAATATCACTAAATAAGAGTGTTTTTGGAGCTAAAAAGTGGAAAAAAGTGATAATCCAAGTCCAGAAATCACAAATAAGTGTATATTCATATACACAGGGTTACCAACTATTTATTGTGTATGTTTGGAATTTTTTGGCTTCAATTTGCTATTTTCCTTTATTTTTTATGATTTTCTTGATAAAAGTAAAAGAAAAATAAAAAAGCAGGTGAAATGAGATCAGAAAAAAGAAAAGAATAGATGGTGATGATCCTAATGACAAGGGCAACCCATGGTAAAAATTGAGTACAATTTGGGAAAAGTTGCGGAAAGCCCGAAATGACAGAATTTTGGCAAAGTGGACAGATTTCTCAGAAAAGGTCAAACGGAGTCCAAATTGAGAAATTTCAAATCCTAAAGTGCATTTCACGACGAGATAGGAGCACATGTCAAATTTGGTAACAAGTGATCCGGAAGTCCGAAGTTAAGTATTTTTCACTTCACTTTCAAGCTCATTTCCACTATTACCTTCTTGGAGAGAGCAAAGAGCACACAGGAGCATCCAACCTTCTACAGCCTTCTACGACTGCTACGAGAGCTCAGAGGACACCAGACATGAGAGGTAGACTCGTTGCCATAAGCTTTTGATGCTTATCATTAACTTTTGTCGCGAAAACTGACCAAAACCAAGAAACAAGAGCAGACGGGGAATGCGGTAGAATGCTAGGTAGTGGCACAACCGCCTAACCAAACCTTGCAAGAACTTATAGGTGGGTTACCCTAGTATAGAAGATGGGTTTCTAACACTCAAAGCTCGAGAAAGAACGACTGGAAAAACCCTAGGTCAACAGAGCCTGCAAGAGGCAAACAGGAAAAAGTTGTCGAAACAACACAAAACTTCTCAGGAAGCTTAACAACATCGAGGGCAATGCAACCATGGAGTATCTCCAGGTTTGGACCACCAAAAGTAGGTCAAAACAACCGATTTGGCGCGGACACACAAAGCGTCATTTTGGCATAACGGCTGAAATTGACGACCGAATGAAATGAAACTTCACAAGCAGCTTCAAGTAACTATGGATGACTTATGTTTGCAAGCAAAACCCAAAAGAAAGCTGATTCACTTACCGATGGTGAAAAAGACGCTTTCGGGCAACCAAATGGAGAAAGATGGAGAACGGGGAGCCAAAGTCAAGTTCAACCAAATAGATGGCTTCACAACATATCCAATGAGCTGGAAATGCAACTCTCGAGAAGAAAAGTTGAAGAAATTCAACTCCAAGGCAAAAAGACGACTTCGGAGACTGAAATGCCTATAAGGGGGCTTTTTAGCTAAACTGATGACTTTTTAAGTTGAAAACTAGTTAGCAGGGCTTAGGGCACTAGCACAAAGCATTCTTTGCACAAAAAGACCAACATTTCAAGAAAAGACATCATACGCGTATGATGTCTCACAGCATGAATTTCACATCCATTTCAACATTTGAGTGCATAGCCTCATTCCACATGTTAATCACATCCTATGAACCAAGTATCATGAGAATTGGAGTTAGAAAACCCAAGGAAAACCAAAAAGACGCAAAGTAGGCCATAAAATTGATTTTTGGTCCTAATTTTGTCAAAATAACTCCAAACTCATTGAAACTTTGTAGGATTGTTGTTAAACACATCTACAAGCTATCTGGAACCAAAAAGCACCATTTTGACACAAAAGACATCATACGCGTATGATGTCTATTTGCACTTACAGAGCCAAAACTGCTCATTTGTCATCATACATCCATTATATATATCTAATACATGCTACATATGAAATTTGGAACCATTTGGTCAAGAGGATCACCCCATTAGCCCAATTGAGGGAAAATCCTTCACCTAAAGCCTATTTTGGCCCAAATCCAACATACTCAAGTCCAAACCAAGATTTGAGTAGAACAGTCCTTCACTAGTACAGGGGAGTCCACAGAACCAATCCCATGCAAAATTGATGAAAAAGACATCATACGCGTATGATGTCTCCAGAGCCATTTTTAGCCCAAAATCTATCCAAACTTCATAAATCCACTGAATAAGCCTATCTAAAGCCAAATCCAAGCTTATAGAGAAATTTGGTCCAAAAATACACTAAAAGACATCATACGCGTATGATGTCTCACTATGTGATTTTGGCACCTCAGGGCTTCAACCACCAAACAGAAGTGATCTACATGCCATTTGAAAGTGAACCACCAAGTTTTATCCAATTTGGATCATAAAATCCAATTCCCTTTCAAAATTTTGCCAAGAGCCGGAACTGGACTAAATTGGCCAAAACTTGACCAAATGGGATCCAAACTCAAATCCAAGCATATGATAATCATGTATACACTATCAGCTACAAGCACAACCAATATGAAGTCATTTTGACACAAAAGACATCATACGCGTATGATGTCTCCAGCATGATTTTGAGCCCATTTTGCATATTTTTTCACCTACCTTGCATCCTTAGGCCCTGAATAGCTCATCTTTCAATTTTCAAGTCATTTGGTTAGTTAAAAGCTTCACTTCGGCTTTCAGTACTAAAAAGACGCTAACTTCTGAAATTGGAGTTACAGGATCCATGGATTCCACCAAGTCATCGGCAACGAAGAGAAAAAGACCAACAATCAAAGATGCTATTGCAGAAGCGGAACCCTTTGACATTCCAGCAGAAACCCTCAAGCCAACCAAAACTTGGGTGGAGGAAGCAGTATTGGAGAAAGAGGGAATAAAGATCTACCAAGGGACTTTCAGAGATCCTCAAGGGCAAGCGGTGGATGTACCGATGATCCCACAGGAATTGGTAGATTATAGCAAGTCAGGAGACATCAGCAGGTACCTGGAAAGGGCAGACTTGCACAGCTTCTTCACCTCGAGACCATCAGGTGTGGATACAAGAAGAGTGTACGAGTTGGCAACATCCATTCAGAAGGATGGAAAAGCCACATTGACAGCCATGGATGGAGAGAAGGTAGAAGTACAGATCACTCCACAGCTAATTGCAGACGCATTGAAGCTGCACAACAAAGGGAGCTCGGTCAGGGAAAGAAGAGAGGCCATAGAGGTCTATGGGCCCAAGAAACAGAATGCGACCTATGGAGATATGGCGGACCCAAGAGCGGCAACCCTTTGCCGACTGTACAACCAATTTCTTCATGTTTGCAGTAAAAGACCGCAAAAGTATACGACACCCCCCATGCCATTGCGACCACCATCACATGGGCATTAAAGAGCAATATGCCAAAAGAGGTGAATTACGCTCAACACATCCATGAGCAAGTAATTGCCATGTACAACGAGAAGCCAAAATACATAGGAGGAGCGGAAATTCTGACAAGAATAGCTTATGAAGCTATTGGAGCTAGAGATCAGTGGCCAAAGGCTCCCTCCCAGAATGAGTGGCTTAGAGAAGCCGACGAGGAGGAAGAACAGCCCGAAGTATCCAAGAGGGCATCCACAAGAGCGCGCCGGAAACTAGAAGTAGTTTCAGAACCTGAAGAGGATGTGGACGAGCCACTTAAGAAGAAAGTAAAGAAGAAGGTTGCTCCCAAGCAAACCAAAAGTAAGAAAGCGGCAAGGATGGAAAGATTAGTGGAGCAGTTTAGAGCGGAAAGAGCTCTAAAGGGTGACTTTGAAGAAAAGTGGGTGCCAGACCCCACTAAAGTCGGAACTAGCTCGGCCAGGCCACATATTGATCAATACAATCAATATATTAAAGCTTATGAGGAGTCAGAGGCTATTTTGGAGCAGCAACCTGTCGAGCCATACACTGAAGAGGAGATACAGCAATTAAAAGCTGAGCTGAAAAAGGACGACAAGGGGAAAAGGAAAGTAGATGGGTCTACTAAGCCTCAAGAGAAAGATGGGCAAGCCGACAAGGGGAAAGCCAAGGAAGCTGAGGACAAACATCCCTCTATGACACATGTACCAAGCCCGAAGAAGACGGAAAAAATTGTGGAAGAGACCACAGTAGAGGTGGACACAGATGTTTTGGAAAAGCCAGAAGCCGAGACCAAAGAAAAGAAGATAGATCCAGTTCAACAAAAGAGAAATGATTATGAGGATCTGGTAGAGATAGGATACACCGAAGAAGATGCCCTTGAGGCAGTTTATGGGATCACCCTACAAAAACAAGATGAACGGAGAGGGACGGAGAAAAAGACAAAGAGTAAAAAAGAAAGTAAAGAGAAACTGGACGAACCGAAAATACTAGAAGAGCCAAAGCCAGTGGAGGTGGTGGTGGAAAGAGCTTTAGAGTTGACAGATGATGATGAAAAAGACATGCACATGGTGCATGAACTGCTCAGCAAGATAAAAGAAAGATCCAAGGCAAAGGAAGTAGAGATTGAAACAGCCAAACAAAGGGAAGCGGAGTTGCAGAGAAATTTAGAGAATGCTATGACTGAATCTGAAAGTCATAAAGCATCACTCTATGACGCGGAAAACGAGAGAGACGGCTTGATACTCCAGCGAGCCGAGGCTTCAAGAGAAGTAACAAGTGCACAGGAAGCAAGGGAGCGGATAGAGGATTAGTTGGAGGCGGCTAAGGATGAGCTCATTGAGCTAAGGGAAAGAGTCGAGCTCCAAGAAAGAACAATCACTAGACTCAGGTCTACCCCTAGAGCTAGCAGAGCAGGAACCGAACAAGAGGGAGCTATCGTACCAGTTTTGGAAGACCAGGTCCGAAGCTTACAAAGAGAGCTAAGATTAGAGCAAGTGCAAAGGTTGCACATTGTGGAGGGATCATTGGCCGCAGAGGAGAGGCTCACATTAGAAAATCAAACACTACGGACAGAGAATGAGGCCCTCCACAAACAGCTCCAAGATCTACAAGAGCAACAAAGAAGAGAGACATAGACACCACAAGAAGAATCAGGTGGAGCAGCCAGCAACCACAATTGAAGATCCAGCCCCAGCTCAAGAGGTGGCCTTGACTTCAAGAATCTCTGAAGAAGAAGAACAAAGGCTCCATGACCAAATAGAAAAGTCAGCAGAGGAGAGTGCCAAGGCGGAAATGGAATGGGAGAGGAGACTCCTAATCTCCATTAGACTTCAGGGACTAGACACAAAAGTGCTCCATGAACAGTGGATGCAACCCAGCCCGCCTTTCCCTTTGATGAAATTTGAAGTGCTAAAGACGAAAAAGAGAATAGAGGAGGAGCAGTATGTCGCTCTTTACGAAGTCGACATCACAAAGGAGGAACAATCAAAGAAGATAGTAGATTCACAACCTAGATGGAGGAAAGGTTGGCTGAACAAATACCCAGCCTACCTCATCTACTTGGTGGAGGCACCAAAGGAGATTTGGGAGGATGCAACCTTCTGCCCGGTGCCAAGAGTCAGAAACTGGAAAGAGCATGGCGGGATTGCAGAAAAGAAGCCAAATTGGATTAATTATCCGAGGATGCCAGGACCAAAGGCAGGAGAGAGAATAGGTAAAGCCTACATGGTGAAAACCCTAACTGGCACCATCAAGCTCTTTAATGGCTCTCCTGACCTTTCATGTCAGATGCTCAAGAAAATCTGCAGGACTCTCTTAGCTTGCATTGAAGTGTTCGTGCCAGATAAAGCCACGACCTCGAGTCTACTATCGACGGCCGACACGGTGACTGATATGATGTACGATCTTTCATTGCAGCCTTCTCCAAAAGTGTTACACCTCCTATACCAAAGGATTATGTTTTTGCCTAGCTTCCACATGCAAACATTCGAAGAAGCTTTCTACACCGGCTTTTTCACCCACGAAAGCAAAATATTCGGCCCAACCTTGACCATCGGCAACCTACGATACGAATCACATTTGCAGATGCTCAAGATGACAGGACTTTATTGACCAAGCATAAAATTCATGTCAGGGACGACATGAACGCGGAGGGGGGGAGTGTTGAGCCAGCAGAGGATCACACCCACATTTTTGCTCACACTCATCATTTTGTAACCATTGATTGTAATAAATGTCTTTCCGACATTAATTTTGATTTGAGCCATTCATTAAGTAACGGGACTCAATTGAGTTTCCAGCTTGTAATCCCAAAGTAATTTCACTTGCTGATGTAATTAGTTAGAGATGTTCTCACCTCCAAGGCTGAGGTATATAAGCCAAAGTTTTTGTAACCTAAGGAGTAGATTATTAATCAAAGTGAGTTTTTTGGAGCGCGGTGACTCTGTCTGAGAGAGAGAGAGAGAGAGAGAGAGAGAGAGAGAGAGAGAGAGAGAGAGAGAGAGAGAGAGAGAGAGAGAGAGAGAGAGAGTGAGAGTCTTATCTACTTGCTACGCGAGCTACGGAGCCACCATTGGAGAAGCGACGCCGCCATTGTGTTAGCAACGGCGAGAGCTACGCACAGATACCAAGAGTGCGCGCTATCGACTTCTTTGTGTGGTAAGTTCCTACGAGCTTCGGTGTGAGTTTTCTTCCAACTCGTGTGTCGGAATGGAGCGTGCAGCATATCTATAGAACCACAACGAGTAGAGATACACATTAGTACCATCGGGGTCAAGTTTCGATCACCTGTATTTTTCGGCCTGTCTTCATACGCGTTTACCGCACGGAGTGGTTATAGGTTGATTTTGCAGTTCAAGTCTTTAGGGTGTTGTTCTTACCTAGTGTATAGACTTCCCCTTGAGTTTGAGATGGATTCAATGATTCTAGATCCTGTTTCGTATAGCATTCGTTCGTAGTACGGATTTCAGTCACTTGCGTATTTTAGAACTTAGATTTGATTTCCTTAGTAGTGATTGTCATTAGAAGGTCGAGTAGGTGATTTGACACCTACCTAGTTGTTTTCATGCGCCTGCGGGTCAAGCTCCGTCCTCGTCTGACAAATTCTGTTGTTGGTTGAGTTCTCGCTATTTGGTTTCCGCTAGCGGCGTAACCGCCTTAACAAAGCCATTTTTGCATCGGCACTGAATTTAGTATACAGAACTTCATGATCTTTTCTCGCATGGCCATGTTCATTTTCTTCGGCACCCCTTGCCCTTGCGGATCCTCTCCCACCAGTCTTGCATCCTCCTCATCGCTCCACAGTCGAGGCATTTCTGGGTCAGAAACGGATAGAAATTTGGTCGTCAATACAAGAGAGTCTTGCACCAGCCATCCTTCTGCCATGCTCCCCTCTGGACGCGCTTTTTGGCGAACAAAACCCTTAAGTGTTTTCATGAACCGCTCTAGAAAGAACATCCAACGGCTGTGGACTGTACCTGCCACTGCAACCTTATCTACTACATGGACGAGCAAGTGCATTTGGATAGTTAGGCAGCTCGTGGGTAGATACTTCTCAATCATGCAAACTGCCTCAATGGAGTTAGCCCTTGCGACTGCAATAGATTCCTCCCATATCTCCTTGGAAGAGATCCATCGCACGAGCTCTGAAATCTTGTATATGCAGGTCCGCACTTCCTCCTTTAAACACCCCTTGATCGCAATTGGAAGAATGAATTGCAAGAACTTATGCCAGTCGTGCGATTTCAACCCTGACAGTTGATCGTTACGGGTGAATGTTGTCTTGAGACATCGCATATATCCTGTTGGCGTCTTGAACTCTGAAATCACCCTTTTCACTTGTCGCTCTTCGTTTTTTAGCAATACCCATGGCGCTCTTGGAAGTTTTGTTTGACTAGCTGCATTGGTGAAAGGCCACAGCTCTGGCATCTTTCCAACCGACTGCAAATCATCTCGTGAAGCTCGATTGTCTTTCATTCCCATGATTGTCTTCCAGAGGAGCTCTCCCACATTCTTGAATATATGCATTGGATCCAGAAAATGGTTAATTAGTAGATCACCCCAGTACGGCAACGTATGGAGAATGGACAAACGTTTCATTCCTGGAACAGGTTGCCCCTAATGTTGCTCCCATCGGCGACGCCACTCTTGTACATGCATAGGACGACATTCGACGCGACCAAGCTGGCCTTCGCGCAAGTGATGGCCATTTGGAAGATAACGGTGGTGGCCTTGATAAATTGTCTTTCGAAGAGAGGTAGAATAGCGCACATCCAAAGACTGCCTGCAAATTGGACATGCATTGTATCCCGAAGTTGTTAGTCCTGCATATATCAAAGCATGAATCAGGCCAAGGCAAAGGGCTTGCGAATAGCGAGAATTTTGTAAATCAATAACCATTACCAGAAGCTTCTCCGTATCCTGGCCAATCATGCATAGTCCACATAAGAAGTCCATGGATCCTTGCATGCTGTTGTCCTACTGGTTCAACCGCATTTGCTATGTCGATCCCATGCCATAACTCTTGGAGCTCGTCAACTAGTGGAGCTAGATAAATATCCATGTTTTTTGCCTTGAACTTACCAGGTACAATCAAGCTTAAAATCAAATGACCCTTCTTGATAGCAAGCCATGGCGGGAGGTTGTAATTGATAAGGCACACAGGCCAAGTGCTCCATGACGAGCTTCTCAAGCCAAATGGATTGACTCCATCCATTGCCATGCCTAAACGCAAATTGCGTGGTTCACTCTTAAAATGTGGCCAGGTATCTTCAATGTGCCTCCAACCCTTCGAATCAGTGGGCACCCTAAATGTTGCGTCACTGGATCTATTCGTAGAATGCCACCGCATCAACTTTGCAATGGAACCACAACGAAACATTCTTTTTATCCTAGGAATAATAGGGAAATGCCGCAACACTTTAGCTGGCACTATCTCGCCAACTGCATCTTGTTTGTAGCGCATTGCTCCGCACTTAGGACACGACAGACAATTTGCGAATTCATTGCAAAAAAGAATGCAATCATTTGGACATGCATGAATCTTGTTGTAGTCCAAGCCAACTGAGGTCAGAAGTTGCTTTGCGTCTGGCCTGGAGGGGGGCATTTCATTGCCAGCCGGGAGAAGTTGCTCCCGCAATAACCTGTTTAAGCCACACTAAATTAAAAAGCTCTCCGAGCACATCACCGTTGCAATCAGAAAATCTCTTTTGTAAATTACGTACCTAAACAAAGCAGTGACGCTTGCATCTGACCACCCGTACACTGACTGAAGATTCAAAAACGCCAGACAAGTACGAAGCACAGATATTTTGGCGCCTTCATAGATTGATTGACATGCCAACTTCCTCAACATGTCTTCAGGAGATAGGCGCACGGCTTCTGTGCTGCTTCGTTCGCGTTCTCCTCGCTTGTCTGGAAGAAGGCATCCAACATCTCCTCCATGCCGTCGTCTTCTGTCTGTAAGCCCTTTTCTGCTTCCATCCGTGGCTCTATATTGGTCGGACCTTCACACATAATCTTTTTTCTCTCTCTCTCAGATGTAGGTGCTATGTCGCGGAAATCAATGCCCGTTCCGTAGGAGTCGTATCGCAGATTCTGTTCGGTTTCTCTAGCAAACTCTCCGTACTTGTGCACATGCTCATTACATATCCTACGCTTGCGCAGGATTTGATACTTGCAGAGCGTGCACGAGCATGAAATCTTTTTCTCCATGTTAGTTGATGACGTTGCCATCTACAATGATTATGAATGTTGTTTTAATATATATATATATATATATACTCCTCACAATGTAAACTACCTCGCATTCTCTAGTCTTGCCCAATCTCCGTACACCTCGGTCCAGAGGTGTACGGAGATCAGGACCACCGGGTCAAAATCTTGTCTTTATTGGTCAAATCCTATATCGGTAGACACATACGTGCACTCCCAGGTGTACATGGCAATGCATGTAGTAGGCAAAACCCCTTTGCCTCTTTTAGTTCCATAGTTTCTTCTCTGTCTACGTACCCTATCTCTCGTTCTTTCTCTCTCGATCTCGCTCTCGCTATCTCTTTTTCTCTCTCGATCTCGCTCCCGCTATCTCTCTTTCTCTATTTTCCTATCTCTCTCTATTTCTCTATTTTCCTATTTCTCTGTCATAACTCCTGGAGCTCCACTTCCCTATCTCTCTCTCTCTCTGTCTATATATATATATATATATATATATATATATATATAACTCTCTTTCTCTATCTCTCTATTTCCTATCTCTCTCTCTCTCTCTCTCTACTTACCTCTCTCTCTCTCTCTCTCTCTCTCTCTCTCTCTCTCTCGCTCTCTACTTCCCTATCTCTCTAATGATCGAACGAGCGACTGATCTAGGGAGATCTAGACGCTCACGACTGCGGAGGACTACACAACATTGACAGAGGCTGCATCAGAGGATCTAGCTAGGTCACTTTGGCTCGACATGCACAACGTCTGGTCAGATTACTGACCATGGAGGAGATCTACCTATCCCAACTACCTCGTTTAGCCGTTTAGTCCACACCCAGCAGTTTAGGATTCCATAATATTTTATTTTGTCATCTTCTTACTCTGACTTTGTATCAGATCCATCACATTGTAACTTTCTTGTCTCATGTCTCATAGGTCACTTTGGCCTTTCGAAGACGTTAATATAACATTTCATTTCATTTCTCTCTTTAATTTTTTTTTCTTTAGTTTTAATTTCCTAAGCATACATTAAGTCTCTCTTGATCTCTCTCTCTCTTTGATTACCTACACACACACACACACACACACACACACACACACACACACACACACACACACACACACACACATTTCTCTCTCTTTCTCTCTCTCTCTCTCTCTCTCTCTTTCCTACACACACACATTTCTCTCTCTCTCTCTCTCTCTCTCTCTCTCTCTCTCTCTTTCCTACACACACACACACACATTTCTCTCTCTCTCTCTCTCTCTCTCTCTCTCTCTCTCTCTTTCCTACACACACACAACTCTCTCTCTCTCTTTCCTACACACACACACACCGCTCTCTCTCTCTCTCTCTCTCTCTCTCTCTCTCTCTCTCTCTCTCTCTCCTACACACACAGTTGTGTGTGTGTAGGAAAGAGAGAGAGAGAGAGAGAGAGAGAGAGAGAGAGAGAGAGATCTCTACATCTCTCTCTTTCCTACACACACATCGTGTGTGTAGGAAAGAGAGAGAGAGAGAGAGAGAGAGAGAGATCTCTACATCGTGTGTGTGTGTAGGAGAGAGAGAGAGAGAGAGAGAGAGAGAGAGAGAGAGAGAGAGAGCGGTGTGTGTGTGTGTGTGTAGGAAAGAGAGAGAGAGAGAGAGAGAGAGAGAGAGAGAGGTTGGAAAGGGTGGAGATGGACATAATACCTGCGTAGCAGGTTTCGGCCAAGATCCGAGCAGGCGAAAATGGCCCCTGTGCGCGGGTTTCGCTTTTTTCTCCCAATTTTTTTTGCGTCGATATAAGCGTCACATACGTGTCGCTATACGCGTGACAAATAAAACCTTTCCACGCGTATATCGACGCACATTGCGGCGCGTATAGCGACGCCCACTAATGTCGTCGATATACGCGTGAAAAGGCATGGACGTCGATATAGACGCGTCGATATCTTCATTTAGTGTTGTAGTGTGAGGTGGTAAGAGCGAGAAAGACCCACCGGTAGGTGGGTTGCGTGAGCTAGTAGCCTAGAACATGTGCACACACCATGCCTATATCACTACCTGCAAGCAAGCAATACTAACAAAGATCCACTCAAACATCGACTAGCTCCGAAAAATGAGGATGGTATGAGAACCATTCTCATTGTTGGATGTGTTGCATGTGAGCTTAATAGTATGTCTCTCAACTCTCCCACAAAATCTGATTGCACTACTTTGAACTTCTTTTCTTTCTCAATGGGATATTTGTTTGAGATCTTACTCTAGTTATATTGGATGGCTTTGCACATGTTGGTTTGTTAGCATCCATTGCGGGAGCGCCAACTTGTGGCACCCTTCTCGATTATGTCTTGTTTTCCCCTCGAGCAAGTGCGTTAGCCAAGAAGACATATATGCATCCCCAAGGGTAGTCCATTCTGAGCACCTCACCTTGTTGTAAATCAAAGACAATTTACCCCCGCAAGAGCCTTTTGAGTACCTCACCTTCTTATAATGTAAATACAGTTTACCTCCTCAACTAAATATTTTGCATTTTGAAATATTCAAACAAGGTGAAAATTCAGAAAAGGATGAGAAACGGTGTGTGACTCAATGACATGAAATAGAAATAAAGAAGGTCTTTCCTACAAGTATTTAACTAGATTGTAGTGACCTACAATTGTTAAACTCCTATCACATAGTCAACTTAGTTAATGCTCCCCTTACAAGAAATAGAAATAGAGCACGCATGCAGGAAAGACATGGGTATTGGAAACTGGAGCACAGTCGTCCCCCCCCCCGCCCCCCCCACCCAAACCCCCACAAAAACAAAAGTTTTAGCCTCAAATTCAGCTTTGGCGCTCTTTCTTGCACCGCAATTTGACAAGAATGTACAAGGTCTAGCGTTGATATTTTTATCCCCCGCCCTCTCTCTCGATCGATGAGCAACAATTAATTCTATAGGTCTTGTATGAGCGGTGCTTGCAGTGTTCAGCCTTGCTAGGCTAAAGCCTATGCTTGATTGACCACTAAAGGTAGCCAAGCAACAAGACCATTTATGATAGTTGAAGATTTACAAAGAGAAACTTACATAACACAAGCTCAAGAGAACCTCAAGAACACAATAGGGTAGGAAGAGATGAGGCAAGGTATAGAGGGGAAGAAGGGAGTTCTAGATAGTAATAATTTCTAGTAAGTGTATTAAGCATGTACTAGCTCAATTTGTTCAATAAAACCATTGTATTTAAGGTGGCCTAGGTAGTTGTATGTAAGGCCCCCCCCGCCCCCCCCCCTTCCCTTATGCATACATTATGAGTATGACTTAATGAGGGGATTCCCCTATTGTATATGCTTATGTGAAAGATCCAAAACCCCATCTCTTGTACACTCACGTAAGCATGATATCTTTCTTCAACAACCCTTGTTAGCAATCTCATCATGAATTCTCTTACTCATGTCAATGTCTTGCCCATGTTAACATCTTACACAAGGCCACCGACCTTCAAGTGCAAGCATAAGTGATTGCACTTGGAGAGAGAGGTCTTCCCTTCTCATTCGGTAAAAACACTAGGGTGCTTCCTTGCCACATACGTATCAAGCATTTTTTGCAATCATCAGATTCCAAGTGATAACATTCCGGAGAAGAAGCCCATCAACTTTCAAAAATTATCGTACCTTTGTGAGGGTACCACATTGGGGGATTGGAATGGAGCGAGCTTTAAGGTGAGCTTTTTTCATATATTGCTCAACCAAGAAAATCTAGAAAAAAAGGTCGCTTCAAAAAGCTTACTCCAAAAACAAAAAGCTCACTCCAAAAAGCTCGCTCCAAAAGCGAGCTTCTTTCTCTCTCTCTCTCTCTCTCTTGCTAACTCTCCCTATCTCACTACTATCACCCCCTTCTTGGATCTCTCTCTCTCTCTCTCTCTCTCTCTCTCTCTCTCTACATCCACCACCATAGCCGCCACAATAACCACCTCCTCCCCCACTTGGAAAATCTTTAATTTGAGAATGCCCAATCTATCCACATTTGAAACACCCATCATCTTTGCCTTCACCTCCACCCCCACCTCAACCTCTGACATAATTCAACATCTACTGGTTCATCTCTTAAGGACATTAATGAGATAATCTTTGTACCTCTAGATAGGAAATATGCAACGTTTCCAAGCTTATGGAAGATCTTGAAATCAAATTCCAGGAGAAACATCATCCATCCAATTAATCTTCCTTGGATGATAACCTTATTAATTAGGTAAAGTAAAGCCTGATGATCAACATAGAAATGAAATAGCTTCCCTAAAAACTAATGTCTGAACTTTGTGGCACTGAATACCATTCCTAGTGCTTCTCTTTCTATGGTTGAATACCACTACTTTGCCTTATTGGACCTTTCACTAGAAAAGTGTATTGGATAATCAATGTTTTCATTGGGTTGGACCAAAATAGATCCCATTGTCATGCCAGAAGGATCTACATGAACAAGAAGAATGATATCCCAGTCTGGCTCGCAAAGAATTGATTTCATTCTGATGGCATCCTCTAGAGGAAAAAAACTAGCTTCACATTCAGGAATCCAAGTAAATTTAACTCCTTTCTGGGTTAGTTCATATAATGGAACGGCCTTTGTTGTGAACATATGAATAAACCTTCATGAGAAATTGATGTGCCCCAGAAACGAACTTAGTTTGGATACATTTGCTTTTGAACTTTGCTTGAGAATACTATTTGTTAAATTGTTTAAAATAGAGTTTATGTGTTTTTAAGTTGCCTTGAGGCCAATTGAGATTGCTTAATTCTGGTTTTGCTAGTAGTTTCAACTATATGTTGGCCTGTGAATAACTCATGGCTCAGACATTGGTCTGGGAGGATTATATTTAATTTACGAAATCTCTAAAATACACAAGATATGGTTTGGGGAGCTTCTAGTAGAATGGGGTAACTTGCAAATCCTTGCCATGGAAAACATGATAGACTACAACCAGCGGTTCCTTGATATTTACCTTTCGGTGTCTTTCTTCAAGATGATTACCTTGGAGGACATGCGAGCGATATACAATCGATCTACCATCAACATTACAAGAATATTGTTTGTCTAAACAAGTATCTACTACGCGACAAATCTTGGACCATGTTGCGATTGGTGAAAAATTTATGAAAGGGAAATTGGAATTTGTTACGAAAGCCCAACCAACCAACACTCAAAATCCTTGACCACAATGCACCACTCCTTGAGAATATCATGACAACTCGAGTCAACTAGCTAAACCTCATTTGACTCAATGCCAACAAGATGCCCTACTATATAAAGGCTGATGCTTTGAATGCTTTTAGATGACACAGACTTATATCAATCGTCCTTCTAAAGGGGATACACATCCAGAACAACTGTCTGCAAAGAGAGCCATACCTACGGTGGGACTTTTCCATGACATTTATGGCATCCCTCTAGAAGGTTCAAGCAAATTATGCAAAGCCTATGGAAAGATAAATGGCTTCAAGGCACTTATGTTCTTCGACCCAAGAGCCACCATAAATTTTTTCATTCATCCAAAATTCTTAAAACAGATGGACTTTGAGTACGATCAACTTGCTAGAGAACTTGAAGCTAAGCTAGCCACCGGGAAAACTCAAAACGTTGTACCTCTCATTTGTGCTCTTCTAGTCTCCATCCAATGGTACCATGCCAAGGCAGACTTTCACAACATGAAGTTGGGTAGTTGTCATGATCTTTTGGGCGTGCCTTGGCACAACAAGAATGACACAATCATTCGGATCTGGAACCGCACCATCCTTTATAGGTTCTTGTCGAGTGGCCTAAATATACAAAGGCATTAGGATTTAAAAATCCTAACCCAACCCAACTTATATTACCCCATCCGATGGGTCCTAAAAATAAAGCGCGCACCCACACACACACAAACACACAGAAAAGAACTTGTGTAAAAACTGTTGACATGGTAGTCTATACAGAAATCCATGATTTGTGCTAACTATTGATGGTGTGGCAATGATGTATGAATAGCCCTCTAGGTTCTTGCTTTTGGACCAAATGCTTTGAGTCAATGATTTCCATGTAACTGCTTTTGGATAGGCCTAGGGCCTTTAAATATGTGTTGTGGGCTCTCTCTCTCTCTCTCTCTCTCTCTCTCTCTCTCACACACACACACACACACACACACACACACACACACACACACACACACACACACACACACACACACACACACACACACACACACACACACACACACACACACACATTCTACCTCATGGCGAAGCAGAGCAAGGCCACAAAGTTCTACCTTGTTGAAGAAATATAAAGAAATACCAAAAGGGGCAGTTTCCTTTGAGGCCAATGCAATTTGGGAGTGGAATTCCACTCGAGTTCTCTCTATCTTTATGTTCAGTTGTTTGAAGTGATAAACATTTGTCTCAATGTGTTCTTTTCAGATGGCACATGGTCCTCATCCACTTACAAGGAGTGTTTGGTTGTGAATAGAACCTTTGAACAACAAATCTTGCGGTCTAGGGAGAATTTGGTTGTATCAAACCTATGAATCTCATGGCCGAGACTTTCTTTCTCGAGGGGAGTAATCACGGGGAAGTGTGGCCATTTGAATTTCTCATGACCTTGGGCCTTGGTTCTCAGGGGGAGTATTCTTTGGAGTTTGTTTTTATGTCCCATGATTGCATCAATAATCATCTATGTTGCATCCTAATGGGCCAACCATATATATTCCAAATTGGGTGAGATTGTGTGGGTATGTAAGCTTAATGCATCGAGACACCCCTTGCATGGTCTTGGTGTGATAAATAACTTTGCTACTCGTGAATATCAAGAGCTTTGATACAGAATGAGAAAATTGATTCACCCTCGGGTTTTTGAGCTAATTTGATTCACCCTCAAGAGTGGAGACACCTCATCTAGGAATTTTGGTGAAAAGGGCAAGAAGAAGATGGTTGCCATTATTACCAGGCTAATGATCACTTGACTAAGCAAGCAATGTCCTAAATTGAAGGCAAAAGAGGCAAAGAAGAAAAAGGTTGGTTCCACTACAAGGGCAACTATTGTAGAATCTTTTGTGAAAGGAGATTGTGCATTAGGAAAAATATGAACCCCAAAAGGACCCTTTAGCTTAAGGGGTGGTTAAGCATGGACCAATAGGAAGAGGGTGGTGGCCCCAACTATACCCTCTCAAAAGATAGGGTAGTAGGGGGCCTGGGGGCCTATTTGTTCCCCTCATTCTAGCTTTGTTCCCTAGAAAGAAAGAGAAGGGGGATAGGGGGGAGAGAGGCTTTCCCTCCATTTTCATGGGCGTCCATAAAGTAACCCTAAAATTTTAAATTTTTTTTTAAAATCTCTAAATTTCACTTTTCACTCTCCAAATGCTCATTTAACCAAATACATGGTCAAAAAACTATTTTCTTTGATCAAAATCTTAATTTCTCAACAATACTACCTCTTGTCTCTTCTCTCTCCCCTTCTCCCCCTCCCTCCAAGCTTTCCATAGCTTCGCCACTTGTCTCCCCCTTTTATCCGCACTATCCCTTTGAACTACTTCTTCTCCCCTTGCTCCCTATTGAACCACTCCTCCCCCTCCCTCCAAGCTTTCCATAGCTGCAGCACAAATGGAAGCTTTCCATAGCTGTACCACATGTCTCCCCCTTTCATCCAAACCATCCATTTGAACTACTTCTTCTCCCCTTGTACCCCATTCAACCACTTCTCCTCCTCACTTCATTCATGAAGCAACATGCCTCTCTCTCTAACACCTCAATTGTTCTTCTTATGGTGCTACCATGTCAGCCCCCTCCACTTCAAGGAAGCCAAAGGATGAGATAGAGGTGGTTTTCTTGCATAACACTAGGGATTTTGATGGGGAATGCTTGTCGCAAGTATTTTCTAAAGGATCTTGGGTCTTCATGCAACCTATAACTATCTGGCCTCATCGACTTCGAACCGTGGCAACCTTGACGAACATTGGAAGGGGAGACTTCTTGGTTTCAAGAACCATAGAGTCAATGGCACAATGGCCATTGTTCAACACGTGTACTCTTGGCATTCCATGCACTTGAGGAATGGAAGCTCAAGAGATTTCCCAATAAATTGTAAGGCATAAAACATTGTTGATTGCGGATTCTAAACGCTTTATAGTTTTTGGTGTTGTCATAGATATATTCCCATCCGACTTTGTTGAGGAACAACCAATCAAGAGTCTCGCAGGAACTTTCAACGCTCTTCATGCCCACATTGGTGTTATGATGCTTTCTAACTCGCCACCTTCGATGCTGCTGCAACACAAAATATTCTTCTACTCACACAAGTATGTAGTACCAGCCTCAAAGGATGGATATGGTAAGATCATTGATGTTGACAAACCTTCATTATTGAGCCTGGACATGCCACAACCTGATGCTTGTCCACTCTTCTTTGTGAATGAGAAGATGCTCTCCGATATGTTCTCCTCTTTAAATATTTGAGAAGGCTTCTAGATCAGTAGGGTTCAGTTGGTGCTGCCTTGTGCATGTTTTTGTACACTTGTTCAAGACATTTCCATTAAGTGTCACACCTACTATGTTTTGTAGCAAGAATGTTATGTATGAAGCACTAAAACTTGTACTTGGAGATAATTAGGGAATGGTTGAGGGAGTGCACCAAGGAGATAAATACAAGTGTAAGGTGGGGGCTTCGAGTATCAAGATACGATATTTGAAAGTGCGCACTACTTTGTGCCTACACTTCCACTATGAGCGTTGGATGTGTAAGAGTGGAAAGTGGATACCCTTACAATCTAGTGTTGCTGATTTTGTGACATTTGATATGTCCATTACTTTTTCAAATGGTATTTCCTAGATTGTGCAATTAAGTGAACACTGGACTCTCACCAACATACGAGAACACTTGATTATCTTGGCTACGAAGATATCACAGATGCTAACTTTCGTCTCAATCGGCAAAAGGTCAGTTCAATTTTTATGTTGTCTACATGTGCCAATTGTTAGTCTTATTAAAAGGATTTTTGTTGTTTCAGATTGATAGATGGATGGAGGAAGCCATGAAATTGCAAGAAGAGTGGAGGATTGGTGGTGCACTATCTTTAAGTTGATCCAATAGATCAATGTAACCGGCTCTAATGCCACATTGTAAAGAATTATCTTTCATGGAAATTTAAAACTTTTTGTATCACCATCATTGATTAAGTTTTTTAGATTTTGTTTGGGTGTTTGTGTGCGCACCCATGTGTGTTTGTATGTATTTCAAAGAGCTTTGGGATGGTAACATTTTCTGGAGCAGCGGGCCGCGGGCGCGGGGGGGCGGGGACGGAGGAGTATATAAATGGGAGGGGACTTCTTATCTGTCTGTCAACGCTTGGGAGTGAGAGAGAGAGAGAGAGAGAGAGAGAGAGAGAGAGAGAGAGAGAGAGAGAGAGAGAGAGAGAGAGAAATCACCATGGCAGCACATGCTAGCATATCCTCCTCCCACGCAATAGCAGCATCGAAAGAGCCACACACCCCCTTTTCGTGGTTCCTTCTTTTCCTAGAGGACACCAAATATGTTGGACGCAATGATCTTCACGGCTTCTTCACTCGCACAGTGGACTTACAAAAAACCATGCAACTCCACAATGACACTTTTCACGACATCATAGAGTATATGCAATGCATATACTCAAGTATGTGGTGAACTTTGAAGACAACGCCATGCTATGTTTGCCATGTGATCTGCTTCGCTACATCCACAAGGGCGACACTACATTTTCAAAGAGACTAGCCCGCTTTCAGGCGATTGCAAAAGAGGAGAACCACTTCTACCAAGTGATAAAGGAAGTTGCAGACTCCTTCAAGAAGCACAAAATTGGGCAATCTTTCTTGTCCAACATTGCCACTCTCTTCTTCCTTGTCAATGAGGAGCCCTCCTTGGAGGAGATGGAGATCCCGCATCTGGTAGTGGGTGGGGTGTTGCCAAATCGTAAAGATCCCAAGCCCGCCCCTATAGATTTCTAGAGTAAGCGAAGATCGCAAGCCACCAAATATCCCCATGGTTTGGAAGGGGTAGTTGCAGTGAGAAAGCAGATTGTTGGCACCTCCAAGGTGCCCGACCTCGAGAGTCGTGACCCTGCTGCAACTCCCAAAGTGGAGATTAGTTGTCTCAATAGCATAATTATAGAAGATGATAAGTATTTATTCTTGCACGATCTAGAAAATGCTTTTGGTGTCCAGCTAGATGAGTTTCTTAGCATCATATGCACCAAGATGGAGTTCCCCCTTGATCCTACACTAGAAGCTACAAATGACAAGCTGCTTTCATTAGGGGACTCTGTTGCTGACACAATTGCACTAGTGACAACAAATATTCTTGCTACAAAGTAGAGCCAAGTCACAAACGAGGAGTTTATTTTGCAACACAAGCCAAGGTTGTTGCCAACCAAATTTCTATCTGCCCCGACTCGCCTGGTTTGCGGAGCCCCCGCAAAGTTGATGAGAGAAAATCCTCTGTCAACCTTGAATCCACACCAACTATGGATGATGAAGATAAGAAACAAGAGGTAATACTAAGAATCTTGTACGTTGATATTCAACCTTTTTCTTTGCTTTTGGTTAATTCCATTTTTGCAAGATGTTTTGGACATGGACCTATGGGCTAGCCGAAAAGGGGGGGGGGGGGAGTGTACGTTGTTTGGGCCTCAAGCAGCTCTTGCAAACTACATTGGTAAACTACCAATGTAGGATGTGTGCATCATACACAAGGATTTCTCCGCCAAAGGCCATTTTGTTTTGTGGGTCGCCGCAAGTAAACTCCTATGCTTAGCCACCATCCCTCAAACAAGCCATGCAATTATTATGGTGAAAAAATCACTTGCGATTTCCACTTTTGGCATTGGTTTTCACGGCAAGGTCATGACACGCATAGCACTTAGTCAAGCCATGGGGGTTGACAATGCCCAAGCTATAGCTACTTCTATGCTTACATCCATTCTACCCAATGATGCAGAACGTCGTAGAGAGATCACAAAGCACCTCCTATCAAAAGATAGTTAAGCTGGATGTACAAGCTTTTTAAATGAAATTATCTCTTGTTCATGATCTTTTGCAAAGTTCAATTTATTGATTTGATCATGTTCAATGACCAGGAAATTTGTGAGAAATTTATCATTTATGATCTGTATTAACTATTTGAATGTTAATTTTGTACATTGAAAAAACATTTGTCCAAAGATTGGCATATAAATTACATTTCTTTACTAGAGGTGCCTTGAATGTGGCAATTTAGGCCAAATTGGATGTGTCCACAAGGCAACGAGAAAATGCCCCGCAAGCCTGCTGTCAAGCCAAATCTCGCTAACTTGTGGACACAACCAACTTGACCAAAATAGCCATATCCTGGCAAATGCAGGGAAATTTTTTTACCTAATGGACAATTTCAAGCCAGTCAAGAAATGTTTTTAGCCTTAGTTGCCATCATTTAAGATATGTAGGCCATATGGAGAACCTTTTATACAGTTGATTATCATCTCACCTTCAACCATTTAACAAAAGAAATGTAGACAAATATAGACACTAAATGTAGACATCAAGTTTACATAGAGCGACAAAAAGAGACATGATTGTATTAATCGCAAAGTGCAAATACATTGACTTCCCAAGAACACTTGAATCTAGTACAAGGGTTCCAAAGCAAACTTGATTCCAATACAATAGTTAGTTACAAAAAGATTTTTTGACGTCAGAAAGTATCACTCATGCCTTAGGTGATGTGCTAGTTGCATGTCCTTGGCCATGATTGTTACACGCTTGGCATGGACAACACATAAGAACGTGTCCTGAAAGAAACTAACCAAATAAGCCTCTGCAGCCTCCTGAATTGATTCAAGAGCAACTACAGACATTCGGAGCTCTATGTTGTAGCTTTGTAGCACCTCCTTACATGTCCATGCGAATGGTGCTTTCTTGATAAGCGGGTCCGCTATCTTTTGATAATGCCAAATTTTAGCACACTCGATAGAACCATCGTGCTCTTTGAGGTTAGCATTGTGGGGGCCTTTGAGCTCCTTGTGGCCGTGCTCTTTGCGGCTTCTGGTAGAATTTTGACTTGTGATGGCACTTGGGAGGTGGCTCGGGGGAATCTTTATTCGGATCATAATCTTCATCACTACTTTACTCATCATTGTTGGGTTGATCAGAAGGCATGACACCCATGCCCCTGGGCAATGACTTGTTCGCCACAGTTTTTGGCCACAGTTTGGCGACCTAGGCCAGATGGCATTGTGCACATCTGGCTTGGCAATGTCTTTCCGCCCACCCTATGATTCACTGGGTTGTCCTCCCCTTTCCACGATGGATGCTCATTGGACGTGTCCGTCTCTCTGCGTTCCAAGTCAGCTAGCTCTTCTAGTTGCCGAATTACATGAATCTTCTGCTTTCTCTGCACACCTTATTGGTCTTTGGATTCTTCTTTGTAAATTGTTTCATCCTTGCCATCATCTGGAAAGTGTGTTTGGGGGGCTTCTTAGAGCTTGTGGTATTCGGTGAGGCAGGGAGTGTTATGTGTTTGTGATGGGGGGGTTTTCTCTCTTTATATAAGGTGGCCATATAAGGGTGGGTTCACATGGTGAAAAAGAGCCGCTAAAAGCATGAGAAAATAATCTTTTCAAAAACACATGAAAGTAGAGAACTATTCAAACACACAGAGAGAGAAATGTATACTTGTAAAATTGTGTAAACAATCAAACAATGAAAACACTCAATCCAAAAAAAGAGAGGGTTGTAACACAAAAAGAGAGGGTTGTAATGCTCAGATTATGGGGATAACATGTGCATCCAAGTGCAATGGATTTGCCATTATCGTGAGATTTTAAATACATCTACTACCTCTTGGCCCAAACTTTTCCCACCCTAGTCCTTGATGCTCGCCACACTTCATGTCAGGCTGGACCTTGTGAGGATCTTGAGTGATCTAAGGAATGAACATGGGCAAGTCGACATGCTTCTTTTTCTAAGCACGATGACCTTGCATGTTCAATTGACACTTTGTGCCCAAAGGTAGTACGGTAAAACTAGTTGAACATTGCTTGAAGATAGCATGAGCGTACTAAACCCCCTCTATGTCTTGTATTCTTGAAGTAGACACCCTTGACAAGATAGAGTGACTTCTCCATACCTTGCATGCTCCAAAGATCTAAAGAACCATACATGTTCAAAAAGTATGCACCATGGGCATAGAGGATGTGAAGCCCATAAAGCCACAACACATCGATGATCAAAACTAAAGCATAGTACATACCAAGTCAGAATAGCAAGCGCTCACCATATAGTGTGTAATGTTTGATTCACCCCATGCAGTGACAACCACCTTTGTGAACTCCACCATCACATTTTGGAATTCTTGTCGTTGCTCACTTGTTTTGCTTGCAAGCCGTAGTATCTTCATCATCTTGTCAAATACTGCCCAAACACGTTGTCGGATAAGCACAACACTTGATTTGCTATCACTGTCCATTGTATACTTACAAAGATCCTTCCACAACTCCCATCCACCTTCAGATGTTGATGTTCCGGTAGCAGCACTACTTTCCTTGGGTCAAACCCTCAGTTCCTTGCCTTTAGTCCACTCATGGACACTAGTTGGGCCACTTCATGAGCGCTTGCATTATTATTATGTGCAACAATGGAGGTGTTGGTCCCATGACAACCTATTGAATTTAAGAGCCCTTCCACTTTTGAGATAGCGTCAAGCGACCTCTCTGTAGGCTTCATTATAAAGGCATAATCAATATGAAGCTTTAATAAATGATCAAAGATACGCATAAAGCATGAAGTGTGCAAAAATGTACATTTTTGAGAGGGAAGTTAATTATAGGGTTCCATTCACTGTCTTTTGTGGCACGATTGGGCTCCTCCAGCATAGGGCATCGTAGCACCGAATGCTCCCACTCACGTGTAATTTGTGAATTGTCCTCTTTCTCTGTTTTGTTGACTATTGCAATTTTGTGTGCATTCCCCTTATAGCCCTTAATGCAAAATGGACAAGGATACATAGCTACAGCCCCTTGTTTGCACTCTATATTCACTTGATTGTTTTCAAATCGCCACATAAGTGCCAGTCAACTTCAAAATCCCCTATGCCATTTACTTGGAGTTTTTCCCCAGCTAGTTGTGCCTTAATGACATTTGTTATCCACGGAATGTGTTCAAAAATCCAAGCAAGCACTCCCTATATGTGGTTTGATATGCCCACAATGTCCCATCCAAGAAGTCTTCCCACAACCTTGTCTTGTTTTTCATCTTGAACCAAGCCACCAAATTTCTTTCTCCGATTGCACAATGAAAGATGGTGCACAATCCTTGTTCATAGTTGTACATTTTGCATGAAATAATGCCTCGTTCATGAGAGTAATACTCATCCTTTCTAGTCTTTGTTTCTTCACAATCTGACACTTGTCTAGCTTGAGCACGAACACCAACTTTGAACTTAGCACTACAAAATGTCCAAAATAACATAAGGAAAACCATAATTTGAAAAAAAAAGACTGCATTACTATAGCCTTACCATTAGGTGGTACACCATAAAAATGTATCATTGCCATTTAAAGCCTTTTCAAATCAACAAACATATTATTTGACATTGAGTAAGAAATCCCTTGTCCACCCTGTCTGCACCTACGCTTGCATTGGTACGTTTTTTAACTCCTTTTGATCGCTTGGTAGATGGATGAATGCATTATCTCCTCTATGCAAATAGCCTCTTATTCAAAAGTACACATCCTTGTTCGAGGCCTTCTTAGCAAGATTGACCTTAAGTGGTATAGGAAAAACATTCTCAATAATTCCTCTTTGCCTTTAAGCATCCTTAAGGAGACCATATAAGGCAAAGTATCCCTTAGTACTAATTCCAACTTCATCATAAGCCTTCTGTACATCAACATCGCTCACAAGATTTGAAAACTTTCACATCACCTCCTTTGTGATAGCATTGTTTAAATGTCTTGCATTTGGTGCTCGTAAAAGGGCTACGACATCCGATTTCTTGAGACACAAACTTAACAAATGGATGCGATCCTCCTAGCTGTGCCACCACACAGCTCTTGGATAAAATTCCTACAAGAATGAACAAAAAAGTTACCACAAAATTCCTATAAGAATGGACAAAAACATTACCACAAAAGCACAGAGTGGAGCGTAGCAAAATGCACCTTGTAGTTGTAACCCTTCTTTTTTTAGCACTGTCTTTGGGGGATAAAGTCTCTATGGCATTGAAGCTCCTCTTACGTTTTGTTGCACCTAAGGGCGTCTTTTTAAGATGTAGGATCTTATCTTCAAGCTTCACAATCTTAGCATCCTTCTATTCCACCCAAAGCTTAAGAGTTTCCGCCACTTCCTCCTCTACATGAATGATCCTTTTGTGCAATTCACTAGTGGTGTGGGAAATAAATTGACATTGATGCAAAGACCATTGCACGCTATCAGCTCCAATAGTCGACAATCGCTTGCAGTATCCAAGAAGACCTGCTCCCCTCTACCTACATATTGTAAGAATGAAGCAATCCTATTGAATAATGAATACACATTGATGGTTGGATCATTAGGGTAGAGGAAACCATGCACCCAAAGGTCCAAATTGGTGTGACTTGCACCGCGACGTTGTTGTGCAGTTTGCAAGTAATGATGCTTTGACGGTGCGAAGTCATTTGGCAGCCGAACATGTAGAGAAACCATTTTTGAACTTGACGATCTTGTTGTTGTGGATGGGAAGTTTGTAATGCCACCTAGCTCCATGGAAAGGGCATTAAAACTGGACTCAAGCAAGAGTGGAGAGATGCAGCAGAGCCACGGAGTGGAGAGGTGAGCTATGGAGTGAAGAGCTATGAGATGGAGAGCTGCAGAAGAGCTACGGAGTGGAGAGGAGAGATTTGGAGTGGGGAGCTATGAGATGGAGAGTTAAAGGAGAGTTACGGAGTGGAGAGGAGGGCTATGGGGGGGAGAGTTGCAACAAAGCTATGGAGTGGACCTGTAAGGGAAGGAGGAAGAGTGTGTGCTGAAAAGTAGGAGAGAGAAGAGAGAGGGAGAGGAGTGAGAGCGAGGGGAGTGATTTTGGAGGGAAATAAAAAAATATGGAAAGTTTGATATTTTGTAGGTCTAGCAGGGAGATTTTAAGAGAGAAAATTGATTTTTGGGTATACATATAGGTTGGGGAGAAGTTTTGAGTAAAAGTGAGGTTTTTTTGAACTTTTTTTTGGAAAAAAGTGTTTTTTTGGGTTGAGGCTATGGACTCCCTTGATGATGTGGCAAAAGAAAGGGGGGAGGGTAGTTATTTTCATAAGGACCACCACTCTTATGGGTAGAGAGAGAATATACCTATCTTCCCCCCTAGCCTCTATTCCAACCTAAAAAAAGTCTATGACAGCCTAAAAAAGGCCTATGAGAATACCCTCATTCAATGGCCTTGTCTCCTAAATCACACACATTTTCAACCTTAATCCCTTAAAATTAGGAACCCTTACAAGGCTCTTTTGGGGTTCATTTTTTTTCCTAATATCATGTTGATGTAGATGCAGAGTGGGCATTTAGTGTAGAGTGCACTTATGATCCTTCTGTCCATGATGCATGTCTGTCAATTTGTGCACGTTTTGGGCATCTAAATTCTGCAAATTTTCTACGCTTGCAGAAATCTAATATGGTTTCTTCTTTGCTGCCTCTTGAAGCACCTTCAAAGTATCTTTGTAAAGTTCGTATTTTTGGTAACATGTAGTGTTTGAAGTTTCCAAAGGATCTTCTAGTAAGGGCTACATGTAGACTGCAACTTGTGCATAGTGATGTTTGTGGGCCTATGCAAACTCCATCCTGAGGCAATTACCTATACTTCGTGAGTTTCATTGATGATCACTCCAAACATGCATGGGTGTATCCGCTTAAATCTAAGTTTGAAGTCTGAAGATGGTCAAGAGTCAAGCTTTGCCACATTTGTTTTGGCCTGAGGCTATCATGTGTGCCACTTATCTACTTAACAAGTGTCCTACGAAAGCTTTGAAATCTATGAATCCATATGAAGCATGGTTGATAGAAAGC
The DNA here is from genome assembly GCF_014529385.1 of Adiantum capillus-veneris. Taxonomy (NCBI): domain Eukaryota; kingdom Viridiplantae; phylum Streptophyta; class Polypodiopsida; order Polypodiales; family Pteridaceae; genus Adiantum; species Adiantum capillus-veneris. The sequence continues at coordinate 25,688,724 of NC_140954.1, read as the reverse complement.
CATCTATTGATCACATGCGTGTTTTTGGTTGTTTGGTTTATGCTTTGGTGCCACAAACGCAACAAACTTGGATGATATGGTTGTAAAACACATTTGTGTTAGTTATAGTACTAAAACCAAAGGTTACAAGTTGTACCATCTGCAAACAAAGCGTACCTTCGTTTCATGAGATGTTGTGTTTGTGGAAGATTTTGCTCAGCCTTTGTTATCATGTACCAGAGAGTACTGTAAGCTCACAGGACCTTTATAAAACTTTGTTGTCTCTTTCTAATGGTGGACACTTGAATGTAAATTCCAATGAGGCAAATGTATAGCCTATGGGGGTTTCAAAAAATGCTATAGATCAGCCTTTTACTGATGCAGATGTCCATGATGTACTTGATGTTGAAAGGACTAAGAATGAAGAGCCTTGAGGTATGCCAAAATGGTTGGTGCATACTTTGGATGCATTGTCTAGTCATACTTGTTCAGGTGATCCGAAAAGGACCCGGCTCGGATGGGACCGGCTCGGGGCAAGGTGCGTTTGTCTTCAAGGGGCCCGGCTCGGACGGGACCGGCTCGGGGCAAGGGGCGTTTGTCTTCAAGGGGCCCGGCTCGGACGGGACCGGCTCGGGTCGAGGTATTTGTCTTCAAGGGGCCCGGCTCGGATGGGACCGGCTCGGGCGGAGTTGCCTTCAAGGAGGCCCGGCTTGGACGGGACCGGCTCGGGCGTGGGGGTTTGCCTTCAAGAGGGCCCGGCTCGGACGGGACCGGCTCGGGTCAAGTTGCCTTCAAGAGGCCCGGCTCGGACAGGACCGGCTCGGGCGGAGTTGCCTTCAAAGAGGCCCGGCTCGGATGGGACCGGCTCGGGCGTGGTTGTGTTCCGTGGGTTGGCGGCCGTGGTGCGTTTCGCGGGTCTTGCGTTCCGGGTCCCTAGCCCCACGTAGCCTCAGGCTCCCCCGCACTCACGGAGGGTCATAGCATGCCCTGGGGAACCTTGCGCGGAGCCCCCACGGTGCACGAGTGCGTGGAGTGAGGCTAGCGTGTCTAGGTGGGGGGTCCCCTCCCGTGGCCGTTTTTGGGAGGCTCATACCCCTTATATACACCCCCGGTTGAAGAAAGTTTGACGTCCTCGTCGAACGAAGGGGAAAGAGAGCTTGGCTATGCATGGGCCAAAGGTCTAAGGGGTGCATATAGTGCAAAGTGCGTGAAAACTGTACCCGAATGCAAGTATGTAGCATGCTTTGTTTTTGTAGTTTTTGGAATAAAGTGTGTGTATTTTTTGTGGTTTTTGGCAGAAGGCTGAAAAATGTATGCTTTGAATACCCAAGTAGAATTCCCCATACTTGAGCATTCCCCAAAAGGTAACCCGGAGTGCGCAGAGCCACCTGCTGCGTTGGCCCGCGCGGAGACTTCTTAGAAAGTCGAATTGGAAGAAGAGTCCGTCGCAATGCAGCCCTTGCGAAGTTGCAAGGAAACTTACCGTCATTTTGACGCACGTTGTAGACTTAGGCTGACACCAGCTTTGGTTTCCAATCGCTGAATCTTGAGTCGGGTAAGGTTACTTGGTTAGATGCAGTCTTTAGGTTGAAGTCGCTTTGGTCGTCATGACACCATGAAGGCTTTGGCTGAATCTTCAATCGTCAAACTGATCCCTGTTAGTCCCTGTGTGGACGTCATTTGGAGGGCTAGCTCGGTGCCCTTTTGGTCTCTTGTAGACTTGAATGGGTCTTCAGCTCAGCATGGGCCATCAAAAGTGGCCGGGCGCGATGAACTAAGTTGAGTTAGTCCATCGCGTTTTTCTCTTTCTGATTTTTATATAAAGAGCCCTGTCTGGCTCGCATCTTTCCTTTGTGTTTGAAGTGTGACGGCCCGGGGGTTGGGCGCGTCATGGGACAGGGTGTGACAGCCCGGGGTTTGGGCGCGTCACGAGAACGAGGCCTGGAGCTCTGGAACGGGGGCCTGGAGCTCTGATACCAAGTGTGACGACCCGGTAGTTGGGCCGTCATGCGGAACGTGCGTGGTGGGCGCGTTTGCGGAGAAAAGGACCGGCTCGGACGGGACCGGCTCGGGCGGAGTTGCCTTCAAGGAGGCCTGGCTCGGACGGGACCGGCTCGGGTCAAGGTGCGTTTGTCTTCAAGGGGCCCGGCTCGGGTCGAGGTGTTCGTCTTCAAGGGGCCCGGCTCGGACGGGACCAGCTTGGGGCCGTCATGTGGAGAAGGGGCCGTTCTGGCTCTGATACCAAGTGTGACGACCCGGAGGTTGGGCCGTCATGCGGAAGGTGCGTGGTGGCCCGTTTGCGGAAAAAAGGGCCTGGATCGGACGGACTGGCTCGGTCAAGGTGCGTTTGTCTTCAAGGGGCCTGGCTCGGACGGGACCGGCTCAGGGGCCCGGCTCGGACGGGACCGGCTCGGGTCAAGGGGGTTGCCTTCAAGGGGGCCCGGCTCGGGTCGAGTTGTCTTCAAGGGGCCCGGCTCGGACGAGACCGGCTCGGGCGAGTTGCCTTCAAGGGGCCCGGCTCGGACGGGACCGGCTCGGGCGGAGTTGCCTTCAAAGAGGCCCGGCTCGGACGGGACCGGCTCGGGCGTGGTTGCGTTCCGTGGTTCGATCGCCGTTGTGTGTTTCGCGGGTCTTGCATTCCGGGTCCCTAGCCCCACGTAGCCTCAGGCTCCCCCGCACTCACGAAGGGTCATAGCGTGCCCTGGGGAACCTTGCGCGGAGCCCCCACGGTGCACGAGTGCGTGGAGTGAGGCTAGCGTGTCTAGGTGGGGGGTCCCCTCCCGTGGCCGTTTTCGGGAGTCTCATACCCCTTATATAGATCCTTGGCATGCAACTTATGCATCAGATTGTTATGCTTTGACTGTTTCTAGTTTATGTGATGTGGAGGAACCTCTTTCTTTTTATGAAGCACATAATTTTGAAAATTGGATGGCTGCCATGCAATTAGAATATGATGCACTTATAGAAAATGACACATGGGCTTTATGTGATTTTCCTCTCCATTGGTATGAAGTGGGTTTACTTGTTTAAGCACTATAATGGTGATGTTGCCTTGTGTCAACAAGATACATAGAGACATTACTATGTAAGTTTGGACATTATCGCTACTCGTATGGAAACAAGTTTGAACCGAGTCTTCATGTTGCTGATGATCCTGCTGATGTCACTCTTTATCAAACTATTGTTGGATGCCTTATGTATGTATGCAATATGAGGCATGATATTTGGTTTTCACTCTCACGAGTTAGAAAATTTATGCATAGCCCAGGTGCTAAGCATTGGAAGGGTCTGTAAAGAGGATTTTTTGCTACTTGAGTGGCACTTTAATCTTGGAATGTTTCATCCAAAGGGGGGATCCTTGCCACCAGATTTACATGACTTTTGGACTCAAATTGGGCTAGTTTTTTCTTGACACAATTACCAATGCACTCTGATTTTAAATTTAGATGATGTTGGTAGTGTCATGTTCAACACCCAAATCATCCCATAAGGCATATGAGCCATACACACTCAACTATAGCTATGAAGACTGCCATGTACTCAACCTCACAACAATTGGCTAGAGTAGGTTTCTTCTTACTCAACCATGATATGCATGAACTTTTGTGCATGAAACAAAGACCTCTTGTGGACACTAGTATGTTGTAACAACCAGCCCAATCTGAGTCCAAGAAAACATGTAAATCTAGAGACAAGGATACCCCCTTGGGATAAAACAAGCCAAAATGTAAAGCTCCACTCAAGTAGAAAAAATTCCTAGACAGCCTGCCAATGCTTAGACCTTGAGCTATGCATAAATCTACTGACCTATGAGACTACAACTGAGTATCGTGCCTCATATTACATACATAAATAACAAAAACCACTTGTGCACACTCGCATGTCATAATTTTTCATGCTCACAAAAAGCACATCGTGATGCATTATCACTATGTCAAAGAGAGGCTCTTAGCACGAGAGATCAACTTGGCTTATGTGTTGACAGAGGAAAACCTTCTAGATCTTTTCACAAAGGCATTGCCCCGTGAGAATTTCAAAGCTTTCCACAAAGCTTTGGGCTTACTTCCCTTTGTGGATTGATCATCTCCTTAGGGCATGGCACTTCCCTATACACTAGGTGCTAGCTAGTCTCGCTCACCGTATCACTCCTAGGGGGAAATTGTTACCATATATATATGTGGTACTAATGTATGAACACATGTGTATACACTAGGTGCTAGCTCTTGCTCACAGTATCACTCCCAGGGGGAAATTGTTACCATATATATATGTGGTACTAATGTGTATGAACACACTTAGGACTGTTGAGGCATTTTTTCCTCACTGGAAGGTTTTTTCCTCGTGCATTGTATATACACCCATCACTCTAGGGCTAACTTAATCTTTCCATTGTGCACTAAGAAATATACTCTCTATTGTGTGCCTTGAGCTTTATCTTCTCCAAGGTGTGTGTGTCTCCTTGCAACCCTATTTCCAACATTATAAAAAATTGAAGATAACACCAAAAGATCACGCAAAAACAATGTTCATTATTGAATGTGGAGCTTTTTGTGGATTTGGTGATGTCATCCGATCTACGTAATGCTCCACTAAACTTTTAGCAATGTATGATGGAAATTTTCAGTGAGTTCTTGTATAAGTTTCTAGCAATTTTTGTGGATGATTGCATAGTCTTGTGATTTGAAGACATGCATTTCTTAAATTCTGGAGATGGTATTCAAAAAATATAGAGAGAAGAGGATTTGTATGAATCCCTTTAAGTCACTATTCATGGTTTGGAAGGGACAAATTTTGGGACATTTTGTGTCCAAAAACGGTATTGAGATGGTTGAAGACAAGATTTGTCATTCTTGCACCAAAGTGATGGTATGGCTTTAGATCAGGATGGTAGCATCGTTCTTGTCATGCCAATGCATGCCCAGAAGAGCATTGCAATACCCTAATCGAACGATATGAAAGTCTGCCTTTCCATGGTATCCTTGGATGGTGACTAGAAGAGCACCAATGATTGGTACAACTGTTGGGGTAAAGGCACTCCGCCTTTTGTCTGCCCGGACGTCCAATGTCCAGCCGCTCATCCACGTGTGTACATATCCTTATTATTCATTACATATAATAATAAGGAGCTCCTCGTCACTACTTCCTAAGGTTGCTCCACCCACCAACTCGTGTTCTTCCCCTTCCTCGCATGCACTGCACCGTGCACGCACGCATGCATCCGCGCGCGTGCACGCACACACACACACACACACACACACACACACACACACACTCACAAGTGGTATCATGGGTCCGACAGGCGCGTGCATGAGTTTCGCTTAGAGCTAAGGCTCAAGGCCTTAGAGCAGTTTTGTAGATTTACACAGATCTGGAGGAGCACGACTCAATAGGAAAAGCTATGGTGAACCTTTGAAGCTTGAAGCAAGCAAGAAGCATTAAGGAAAATTTGAAGGTAGCGCAACACAGTCGTGGAGGATTTTTTTGACACTCTACAGGAAAGGGGATTGAAGCATTAGCTTCAATTTTCTTTGAAGCCTTGCATCACTACAAGATTTGCATTAAATCTTTTAACGCTAAGGTTCTGAAGCAAGTAGCGCTACACACAAAAGAAAAAAACGCAGCAAATTGTTTGTAGCTTTTGGAGACAGCACAAGGCAGCACCGTGGGCTTCTTAGAAGTGCTAGAGAGAGAGAGAGAGAGAGAGAGAGAGAGAGAGAGAAGGTTCTCTCTTTTCGTATCGGCGTCAAAAAGAGAGAGAAGGGGTTGATTTCGGCAAGGATATAGTCTAGCCCGGCACTTTTCTCACATACATCCGACATCGCTCTTGACATCAGTTTTTTTCTCGGTCTCAACATCTTTGATATCGGCATTTCGTCTCTCCGACTCCGGATATACGACATGCGTTCTTCGACATCGACACACACAGAGTGTGTGTGCACACCCGGCATCGTCCTTGACATTGACCTTGACTTCGACATTCTCGACATCGGTTTTTTTTTTCTTTTCTCGACATCGGCTTCGGTTTTCAACATCGAGCTCTCCGGTTTTCACTTTTTCGTCATCATCCTCTCTGGCATCATACTCTCCAGTATAGATTTTCTTCGGCATCGGCATACTTCAAGGTTTTCAGCAGCTTTGCACTGCTGAATATTCAGCCATAGACATGTGCATGTATGCATGTGTGGGCAACCTGACTAGTGGTCGGTACACACGACGGGTGGGAGGCTTGTTGCAAGCCATATGCAGGTGTTCTTTCCATGTTATTTTCAGCTATACATTGGTGAGAGTTGAGGACTTTTATATCCGTGTTTTGCATGTGAAAGGGGTCCATGTGCGGGTTCGGATTGACACTTAGATGCATACCCATTTATACAGGTGGTAGTGGAGACATTTGAGGAGGTTTTGTAGGCATTTTGTGCATGATATTTTCAGCTTTGCATTGCTGAAATTTTACAGATTTTGCAGCCATTTTATGGTTATATACGGCGCTCGAATGCGGCTCAGGACATAGCTACTTTTGTACCTATGTGTATGCACATGCTTCGTGCATTGTTTGGGCACTCCTAGTGCCGATTTTGTGTAGTCTACCTCGTCTTCAACAATAAGATACAAGCACACTGACAGGTACATGTTTGCTGGTGCATGTGAGGGTAGTGTTCTCGCCATTGCACAACATATGGTTGCAGACACTTTATGCCTATGTATTGTAAGGCTTTGAGTTTCTGAAACCTTAGAAATTGTACAAAGCCTGATCAAATTAACTTGGTTGTTAAGAAAATACTGTAGAATGATCCAACTATGGAAAATATTGGTATTTCCGCAACCCTAACCAGAGCTTTACTATGGTTAGAATTTTTCAGAACCGAATTCCGATAAAATCTGGAAAAGTTACGGGCTCTGAAAGGTTACACTATGAATTTAATTAGTTAAGTAAAATTGAATGGTTTCAGTAATTATCACTGCTAAACACTTTGTATCCTAAGGTTCTAGAAATTGCAGATATTTCCAAGTTTAATCATTAAAAGTAAAAAAAAATAGCAAAAATCGATTCTGAAAGCTGAGGGGGTTGTGTGGGGTTGTGATGAACCTGCCTAGGACATATTTAGTAGCCGATGGTGCTAGTTGGAAGCCAGGGGCTTGCTTGAGGTGCCAGGACCTGCAAGAAACAGCCTAGGGCCCCTGAAAAGCTATAAATAGACCCCCTTCTTCACAAAAAAATTAGACACGGAGTCCTGGCAAATTCTCTCTCATCTAGAGGGATCTCTACTTAGGAATCACTAGAGAGCAAAGCTCTAGTTGGTTAATCAACGATAATTAGCTCTAAACCTTTTTAATTAGCAGAATTATGCTAATCTATTTACATTTTCTTAATTAATTTAAATAATTAAGAAGATTAAACATATTTATACTCTAAAATTCTCTCTTAATTCTAAATTCTTTGTTGATTATTGAGATTAAGCTTACGGATACTAATCAAATTAGATATTATATTATATTAGGGTTGAAATTATTCATTTTAACCATAAATTAATGATAATTATATCAAATTAAACTAAGATTAAGATGAGATAAGTATCAGAGCTGTGTTAGATAGTAACTATGCTAGGAAAATTATCTTTTAATTGTTTGAATAATTTTTATAATTATTTAAGCAAAATTACACTGTTTTTAAGAGAAAAATAAAGGGGAAAATGATCAAATTAATCTAAAAAGTTTTGAGATAATTTTTAAAGATAAAATATATCTTAAGAAAACCATGATAATTATATTAACCCTAGATAATTAGTTTAACTTAATATCTTAAAAGCATTGAGATAATTATCAAATCTAAAACACACCTTAAAAAACTTGTGATAATTATCTTAATCACAGACAATTAGTTTAACTAATTATCTCAGCAGAAAAACACAATTTTTAAGAAAAAATAAAATTAGGAAAATAGCAAATTAATCTAAAAATATTTGAGATAATTATCAGAGGTAAAATGGATCTTAAGAAACCCGTGATAATTATCTTAACCACAAATAATTAGTTTAAATAATTATATCAATAGAAAAACATTGTTTTTAAGAAAAAATAAAAGGGGGAAATAGCAAATTAAACTAAAAAGCTTTGAGATATTTTTTAGAGGTAAAAGACATCTTAGAAAACCCATAATAATTATCTAAATTATAGATAATTAGTTTAGCTAATTATCTTAGTAGAAAAATACTATTTTTAAGGGAGAATTAAACGAGAAAATAGCAAATTAGTTTAAAACTCTTTGAGATAATTTCCAAAGATTAAAAAAATCTTAGAAAACCCATGGTAGTTATCTTAACCACAAATAATTAGTTTGGCAAATTATCTTAGTAGAAAAACACTGTTTTTAAGGGAAAAGTAAAGGGGGAAATTAGCAAATTAGACTTAAAAGATCTGAGATAATTTTCAAACTGAAAAAATAGCTTTAGTAACCCGTGATAATTAGCTTAACCACAAATAGTTAGTTAGCTAATTATCTTAGTAGAAAAACACTATTTTTAAGGATAAATTAAAGGGGCACATTAGCAAATCATGTTATATGATTACATTCTATTTATCAGAATTAAATTACATGATAAAGAGGTCATGAAAATTATATCAAGGTCCATAAATTATTATAGATATTTATCTAAGTCAAATTATACTAATTTTAACTAAAAACTAAAGATGGAAATTAGATAATTAAGTTGGAAAATAAATTTTTTTTACCAGAGGTCGAAAATATCCTTATTTACTTGTGATAATTAAACCATAGTTGATTAGTGAGTTTAGGAAATTATAATTGATCAAAAGTCCTATTTTTAGCAAAAGATTATTAAAATAAATAGACTTTGCGGTCAAATGTTTTTAGGAAAATAAGTGTAGACCTATGATATAAAGTTGAGGAAATGAAATCTTTAAGAGAAAATGAATAGAATAAATATTAAGCTCAAAATAAGCAGATTCAAAGCTTAAAATCCGATGGGAAAATTAGGAAAAAGATATACAAAATTATAAGAAAAATAGGATAGCTTAGAAAACCCTTACGAAATCTTTGAAAAAATTTATCATAACTATATAGGAAAATAAGAAATTACTAGATCAAGAATTTACCAATTAAGACTACAAATTGAACCTTGGAGGGTTACGGTTGAATACAAAGGTTAAGTCTACCTTTCGGATAATTTACCTAATGGTTAGACGTCCTTTTTATAAGAAATAAGAAGTTATAGCACTTAAAAGGACCAGAGCAAATCCTACATCTGATGATGAGAACGAAGCTCCAAAAAGAACTAGAACGTCACATGACAAAGAAGTCGGACATAGTATTAGGCCTACTGATGAGAGTGTACATGCCACAACAAATGCCAGATCAGTCCCAGGTGGGTCTCCGTTATAATTAAGTTTAAATAATTCAAGTTTTTCTTAAGTATTAACATTGCATACGAAAAAAAGGAGTAAGAAATTAGGAAAGGTGAAACTGGCTTAAAAATGAAAGGTATCTTCCAAGAAACCAACCTGCAATTGTTTATAAAGTAGAAAAGAATTGTTTGGGTTAAAAATGGTCGAATTAGGAAATATATGATTGATCATCCTTAAGACAACTTGTCTCAAGACACCTCCGACTCCTTGGTATAAATTGATGATAATGATGGCTTTCCATCCACGGATAAGTCGGTTACCCCCATGAACGATGAGTTTCTACTCCGTGTCATGTCTTGATGTTTCTACATAAGTTAGGATACCATTTTTGTTATCCTAGGGGAGCCGCCCGGTTGTATGGGCAACTGGTTTGGTGTATGGGCACCCGGAACCTTGGGTGGGGGTTTATCCACTCTGGATTGTGAATAATGAATGGGTGCCGTTTTTTTCACCCTTAGGTGGTCTTGAGACAAGAGGAGTACTGGTCATGGTTATTATGGACAATGTTTAAATTGACAGTCCCGTGTCTTAAGTTTAAAGATGTGTGTTTGTTAAAAGAATGCTTTTCAATACTATCTTTATGTCATAATAATCAATATCTAATTCTCCTAAATGATTTTCTCATGTTAAACTGATCATTTAATATGGAGAAGTGCCATGGGAGAAAAAGCTAGAATATTGGTTAAGCTAGCAGATTGGCCACAGTAGGGATCCAAAGGGGGGGCCTTCTGTAAAAGAGCCAAGTGCAACAATGGGCTTAAAAGACCCTAAGGTCCAGCCCATTAAGACTTCCAAAATGCTAAGGTTCCAAAATTCAAAGGTTGTGTCCAAAGGTCAAACATTGGGGGAATTAGATGCTTTGTGTGTGTCCCAAAAGTCTTTAGCAATCCCTATATAGGAGGGGGCGAGCCTTGCAAGTAGGGGATGAGAGAGAAACTTACACACACACACACACACACACACACACACACACACAAGCTCCCTTTACACAAAGGGAATGAGGGAGACATGTCAGCTCCCTATCTTAGATGCCCAGAAGGTGTACCCAATTCCTATTGTATGGCCTTGGAGGTGGACCGATGAGAATTAGGGTAGAGTAAATCTAGTTTAATTAATTTAAAGACACTTAATAAAAGAACCAATAAGAATTAAGCTCTCTAGAAGACTATTGGACAGTCTCCCAAGGGGACCAATGAGCATTCAACAGCCCAATGGCTTGCCTGATTCTGATTGGCCAGGAGGCAAAGGGGTCCGATGAGATTTTAGTTGAATTAAATAATTACCTAAATCTCTCACAAAAGGGGAAAGGGGGACACATGTCAGAAGGCTATCACTTATGCTGCTTAATTACCATTGGCTAAGCCTGGGGAGGTCCAATAGGATGCTAGCAAGAGCAAATAGCAAGAGGGGTCGACCAAGAGAGAGTGAGGGGGCTGATTTTTCAAAGGCATTATCACCTACACACTCACACTAGCTCATGTGTGAAGTAAAGAAGACTCTCTCTCCTTCTCAAGCTTTAATGGAAAGCTTATCACCTACTCTAAGCTTGTGATCAGAAGGGATGCCTACACCAACAACTCTTGGCTTTGTGATGCAAATCCAACCAAGAGCCAAGCTTCAATGCATGCTCATCTCCTCTACCATGCGAATTACTAAGATACAAAGCCTTTTGGAGAGGGGACCGCCTCCATGCAAATCCGGTCCTCAACTGTTGTCAATTGCTTAATTTCTCTCTCTTTTGAAGTATTGTTCATGCTATCTAACTAGGTATTATGATTTTTGTTTCTCTCTCCACCCAAGCACTCTTGTTAATCTCATAAGGAATCTATTATAATGAAATGATCACTATGTTCATGATATTTTCCACTACACACAAGCTACTAGGCCATTAAATGTTACGTTGGTATTAGAGCACAAGGTTTCTCTTTTCTTTCTCAAGAAGGGAGGTCCTCAAGCTAGCTATAAATGGTTGGTACTTTTAATTGCATGTGAGTAAGTAGAATAGAGATTTTTCAGCCTTGCAGTGCACCTGCCTTTGTACACTTACCGGGGCATCACCGTAGAGAGCTATGGTCTTACTAGTGGAGTCCTACGGGGCTTTTGCCTATGGCTTAACCACTATTGAGATATTAGAATCTTGACAGGAGCCGGTGCTGTTTTGGTGTTGAGCGAGCCTCTCTTCTATTCCTTGCGATTAATGGTATTCGAGCCACGGGTATAGTAGCTTGAGTGCTTTTTCTAAAGGGGTAAAGAGGAGTAGCAACTAGGGCTTGAAGTGCCAAAGTACACCTAAAACATTTACACCTAAAAGTTGTTAGAATGGCTTCAACAAGCCATGGGCAATCCATCCCTCCAAAGTGAAGTGCAACGGCAGCTCCGTGCTCATGGGATTCTCCAAGCTCCCCACCATGACGAGAGAGCACCTAGGAAGCCTCCTTGCGAGACTTCCAAAAGAGGTCTCTCTCCGATTCGGGAAGAAGAAGAAAATCCCTATGAAGGGCTCAAAAATTTTCTGCTTGATGACGCATCTCCTTCCAAAGGAGAACTCAAGAGCCTCCACCGAAGGAACGAGAAAGAATTGAGTCTCCTGCCACCTCAGTGGAGATGGCTCCACGAAGACGGTGGGCTAAACACTCTCCATCACCTCCAAAATGGAGAAGACCATCGCATACTTCTCCACACCATACTTCAAAGGGGGATGACAAAAAGCAAGAGAAGAAAAAGGCGAGAAAGAGGACACCCTCTTCTCCATCTTCTTCATCCTCTTCCTCTTATGAAAGTGATGGTGAAGACAAAGAAGATCAAGGCAAGAAAAATGTGAGAAAGAGGTCACCCTCTTCTCCATCTTCCTCAAATTCTTCATCTTCTAAAGAAAGTGACGGTGCAACCTTTGAACCATCAAAAAGAAGAGGCCAAAGTGTTTCAACTTGGTCAAGATTCTCACTCATTATTGTTTGTGAGAACTCATAATATTGCGGATTGCGTTTCGAGGCTGCTCAAAGTTAACAAACCAAATCATCATGGTAATACATTTCTATAATATTGGGGAATGCGTTTTGAGGCTGCTCATTGTAAGAAATTTCTATAATATTATGGGCTCTCATGAACAACAGCGAGTGAGAGTCTTGACCCACTAGGTTGAAATTGAAAGGTATACCAAGATGAAGCTACTCTGAGTACTGCAAAAAAATTTAAAAAATTTGACAAAAATCTTTATGGTGAGCAAAAGGAATATGGTAATATTCAAGTGTATACGTTATCCACAAATTAGTCTTGGAAAGTGCCAAATATAGAGACTTCCATATTCAATGAAGGATTGAGGAGAACGCATATCACATTCTAAATGCACTGTTATTAACCAAATACTTGTTGCCCTGGGATGACAAAGGTGCACAAAGCTCATTTCATATCTTTCAACTTTGCACAATTGCCCTTTCTTCTTGCAAAATCTCTTGAGCTCCATTTGGAAATATCTAAGGAAAATTTTGTGGTTGTAGCTTAAAATGCTCCTCATTAGGGTAAAACCCCAAATATAGAGCCACCTAAGAGAGGCTACGAATTGCCACCCCTCTGATGCACAAATGCTACCAGAGATAGAAGCTGCAACTTGCAAAGGGTGAATCACGCAAGATGCACGATGCAAAACAAAAATCCATGTGTAACAAAAATGACCCCAAATAGGGAGATAGTGAGGGATGCAAGAAGCATTGTCGTGCCAAGGAGGCTTGAACTCAATATCAGACGGTTGAAATTGCAGCAACTCTTGCGGTAACCAGTCCACCATTCGCCTCATCTCGTCCCCAAAACTGGAGCTAAGTGATCTTCTTCGAGGGAGCCGACCGGTCCCAGCACAGGGACCCGGTTTTTTAATGGCCCCTTTACCCTAGCTCAAGCTCTATTCAATATCACTAGAACTCTATGTTGCATGAGGTATGGATTTGTCCTAAATCTTACCCAATGATATCCAACACACACACACACACACACACACACACACACACACACACAAACCGTCTCTCTCTCTCTCTCTCTCTCTCTCTCTCTCTCTCTCTCTCACACACACACACACACACACACACACACACACACACACACACACACACACACACACACATTGATGCTCTTGATCCTTTTGTCCTAATTGCTATCTTCTCTCTCTCTCTCTCTCTCTCTCTCTCTCTCTCTCTCTCTCTCTAACCACACTTGCCATGCATGCCATCAAGATTTCCCAAGCCAATCATATTCTCACCGTTTTCAACCACATCAGGACTTTGTTTATCCATGTAAACACCACACCTAATGCCAGTCAAAAGTATCCATTACCTATTAATTTCATTGTGGACTTAGTATCCCTAGTAAACGTCTTGCAATATGTCCCTTCCAAGATGTGAGACAAAATAGTCTATTTTGCAATAGTCCAAAAACATTCAAATCGATACACAAAGTCTGCAATAAACATAGTTCAAGAGACACACAAACATACATTCAAAGCTGCAATAAACATAGTTCAAGAGACACAAATGTTACCATATACATGTGGTAATGATGTGTCTGAACACACTTAGGACCACCGGGGCATTTTTTCCATTACCATGAGATTTCTCCTCGTGCATTGTATATACGCCCATCATTCTAGGGCTATCTATCTTTCCATTGCACACTAAGTAATACACTTTCTATTTTGTGCCTTGAGCTTCCTTCGTCCTTTCCACGATGTGTGTTTTTTCCTAAACCTCTAATTCCAACAATCAGTATTAGAGTAGGTTGTATCCTCTCAGGCTTAGTCACCAGCAGCTCCAACACACACCTGCTCACTTTCATGAGTTTTTGTGAGCTTTGGCGAGCGTTCGTAGGTTGAGAAATATTTTGGGTAAGCTTCAAGAGCTTAATATGCTCAGATTTTTCATTCGGGCTCATGTCGGTCTCCATTTCCATTACAGGCAGTACTCTACAAGCTATTTTGTCATGTTGTGGCAAAATTCTTTTAGTGCCGTTTTCTACAAAATAGGTCCTTTACAGTCTTCTATAATTTGTGCTATATAGCACGTGTTGTTCTTGCTTTCTTTCTCCTCCTTTTGGATAGTTTTCACATCAGGTGCAACATTTACCATGGCTGATAACAACACAGATGTGCTCAAGATGTTTGTTGTTGAGGACAGATTGGATGGGACAATTACCCTATATGGTCTTATATGATGCAACATGTTCTTGCCCACTATTGTAAAGCTAATGATCATCTAATCAAGAAGTGTCCTAAGTTGAAGGCCAAAGAGGCAATTGTGGCCAGATGCAACAGAGTGATCTTTGACATGAAGAATGATTCTTATATGGAGTGCTATGTGCAACAAAGCTTGGTATAGGCGACCGATTATGTAAGTGCTACGAAGCTACTTCTCAAAGAAGAGAGGTTGTGGAAATGATTTTGCTCAATGGCAGTTGGTGCGGGGTGCCAATGCGGAGTTTTTTGGCCGTGTGAAGGGCCGCTTAAGTGCAATTTTTTTAAAAGAAAAAAAAAGAAGGCAAAATCGTCTGCAGTGGACGAGCAGAGCGGGATGGAAGGTCGACACTTGGAGATTGCATGAAGGGGGTGGTGGCGCCATCTGGGTGAGGCCATACAGAGTTTCATGAAGCCAGAGGCGGGCCAGTTTTAGAGGAACAAGGTGGCTGGAGTTTTTTTAAAGGGCGACAGGTTGCCGACTACAGGGAGCCGCCAGTGGAGAGGTGGGCAGAAGGTGGTGAAAGGGAAGCCAGTATATAGAGAGGAAGGCGACCAATAGCAAGGTCGCTATTGGCCGGCTGCAAGGAGGTGAAGGGTGGTGGCCGACTGCATGAAGCGGGGAGTTGCAGTTGAGGGCGGCCATATTCAGTGAGAGGGCCAAGAAGGGACGGCCAGTAAGAGCCGAGGTTCGCGTGGCTGCAACGACAGGAGTTGAGGAGAGGCCTCGCCAGTGAGGGCTTGAGGAGACGGGCTGGTGCATGACACAGGGGCGTCGCAGTTGACACTCATGAAGGGAGGAGCTGCAGGGCAACGTCATCAAGAGGAGGTGGGCCGCCATTGCAAGAGGAGCCAAGGGCCGAGAGTAACGGGAGAAACAGGTCGAGGAGGCTGCAAGGGGCTGGCCATAGTGGAGAGGCCGTCAAGAGCCAGGGACGAGGTGCTGAGGTGGCCGCCAGTGGTATCAAAGGGCGGGTCACGAAGGCGACCAAAAGGGAGGCTCGTAGGAGCTCTGGAAATCAGGGAGCCCGTGAGCAGAGATAAAGGGGAGGTCAAGACAATGACATGGAGGCAGTAAAAGGGCCAAGAGGTGTGATAGTGGGGAACTGTGAGCAAGCTGGGAGCAAGACTTGTCGGATCCTACGCTCAAGGAGTACAGTGTCTACGCCAATTCATCATTGTACATTCTCTAAATGAAACCAAGTGTATCAAAATTATGATTGGTCTCTATGTGTATAGCATTTGAGTGCATCCCTCCCGTTTGTAGTACATGTGATTGGTTTGTGTGCGAGTGTGTTATGTATAAGGGATTGTGCAAGGCTATGTGTGTTGGTGGATATAGGGTTACATATTTGTGGGTGTTGCACATGTGAGAGATCGGACAAGAGTCTATGTGTCAACCACTTTTGAGATGCAGAATATAGTGCTTTGAAGGTTCAAAGGCAGAAGCCGTCATTGTATGCTTTGTAGTCGAGTGCATATAGTTTGGGTTGGTTGGGATTGGGCTTGGACAGTAATGGTTTGCAGATAGGGAGTATAGGTGTGTGTTAAACAGGGGATAGGGGTGCTATGAGATCACTGAGCTATATAGAGGCATTGAGTTTATGTGCTGGTGGTTTTTTCATTTCCCCCTTTCTTATAAGGTGGCAACCAACTTCACTCCATACGAGTTGGTCTATGGCAAGGAAGCGGTCCTGCCTGTGCATGTGCAGCTAGGGATTCTCAAAGGTCTATGGCGCATTGATAAAACTCACCAAGATATTTTTCAGGATAGAATTACGAGTCTCGAAACTTTGAAGATGGATCATGAAGCAGCGACAGATTTTTATGTGAAACAACGAGAAAGGAGGGTAGCAAAGTTCAACCAACATTTGCCAGCTAAGCAGATTGAGAAGGGCGATCTAGTGATGAAGTACGAGAGTTATCTTGACTTCACCTTTCTGAAGAAGTTCAAGAAAAAGTGGACGGGGCCTTACAGGGTTCATCAGGTTTTTCCAAATGGTACATATGCACTAGTCAGATTGGATGGTCGATTTCCTAATTATCGGGTAAATGGTCTTCGTCTCAAGCTCTACTTTGAAAGGGAGTTAGTGCCAGCGGTGCATCAGATTCTTATGCAGGGGGTGGGGCAACCCACTTGAAGGTTTAGGTGATAGAGGGCAATAAAACATTGTACATATGGTTTGAGTTTTCTCATAGTGTGTGCCAGGTTTTGCAGTTTATAGTGTAATAAAGCTTTTATGTGGTTGAGCATAAATGCTCAACAGGGGGGTGGGCAATGATGGTGCAGCCAAAGCATGTCGACGCTAGAAGATGGCATGGACAAGTGTGTGTAGGCAAGCAGAAGCATGGCAAAGGACTCGAGCAGCTAGGAAGTTCATGGGATGACAGGTAGCAGCGGAAGTGTATGCACGATGCGGCTTATAGGCCAAGGAAGACTACATAATGGGCTAATGGGGGTAGCAGGTGAAAGAGATGCAAAGTGCAATTTTGAGGTCCAGAAATGAAGAGCTTGAAGTGATGAAGGAGCAGATCCAGACGGCTCATCAAACCGAGCTACGGAGCCCAAGTTTGTAGTTTTTTTCCGGACAGGGCAGCTGGAGAAGGGTGGCCCAAGTGGATCTTGAGGTATGGATGTGTAGAGCTCAATTCATGGAGCCTACCCGTCTTTTCGGATTGTGGATCGGAGCCACGGTTTGCAAGATATGGTCATTTACAGTTTTTCCGGGGGCTGGGTCTGAGCCCACTCGACCGCATTGGAGTACATGCCATCTGGCATCTTCTGAGCCTCGACGAGGTTCTAGAGCAGAGTGTACACCATATGGAGGTAGTTGGGAGTGACTGCACGCCAAACGGAGTCCAGAGCAAGGAGTTACAGCAGGGGTGCCTTTGTCCAAGGTTGGTCGCAGATGTTTTTTCCATTTTTGAAGCGCTTGGTTCGAGGATGTCGAGGGGTCAAAGTGCAGATACAGATAGGGTAGTAGGAGCCGAGAAAGTGGGGCTTCACTCAGGCTTTGCGGCTCGGCAACAGAAGGTGGGAGCACAGAATGGGAGCTAGGCCAAGGCAGGTGGCAAAGTTTTTGGGTTAAGAAAAAATATAATGGGTTTTTTTTTGTTCTGGTGAAGTCTTAAGAGGCTAAGGCCTCCTGGGGCCGCCATGTGGTGGGGGACAAACCCCACATGCGAGGAAAGGAGCCCGGAGTGCGTGGATTATATGTTGAGGCGTGGCCTCCCATTAGCACACAAGAAAGGAGAGAGAGGGGAGCTCTCTTGGGCGTAGCTATGGCGTCCGCGTGTTGGGCGCTGCTGTGGCGGTTTTGAGCGGCGTAGCCGGCGAGGCTGGGCGGTGCAGGGCGCCCACGACGGCGTGAGCCCGGTGATGACGTGGCAGGTCCCAATGGGGGGAGTTCCCGCGGCTCTCAAGGCCCGAAAGTTTTGAAGGAAGAGGAGGGGGACAATAGCGATATCGCTATTGCCTTCCCCCTCAGGTAAGGGGTGAGCCCCACAACAGGGAGTGAGAGAGAGAATCCGGAAGCATCCAAGTGGTATAAAGCAAAGCTAAAGCTGGACAAGTTGAGGGCCAAGGGGACAAAGCCAGATGCAAGACCAAAAGGGGGAAGATCTGGCCGGCCAAGGTGGAAGGTGCAAAGGGCAAGTGTGCACACCATGTACATGTTTCCAAAGGCAAAACTGGGCCAAGTGTTAACAATGCAATAAAATACTAAAAGAAGCTCTAAGTGAAGGCCACGGCAAGAGAAAATCACCTTTTTTTCTTTTTTTGGGCCTCTTAGAGGTACCCCTATAAAAGGTTGTAAATGAGAAAATTTAAGGGCTTTTTTGCCTGTGTGAGTAAGTGAAAGCTTGAAGCTTGTGTGATGCCAAGCTTTCCATTGAAGCTGCATACATCAATTGTACTACCCTCTATGCAATAATACCAACCGTTTGCCCAATCTCTTGTATTGCTTCTCCCCAATCCCCTCCTTCTCTCTCACTCTTGGTGTGTTAACCATTATTTGCAGAGGGTTTGCCTGCAGTTTGAAGGGTGCTATCAAGAGTGCACATTAGGGGTGTTTTGTGAGTTGGAACGGGTGAGTTAAGCAATGTGGGTGCACTTGTGTTGTGGGTGTTCTTGTGCAAGGAGTGAGGTAGTTGCTTTGTATGCTAAGGTGGAGTTGTTCGTGCAAATAAGCCGATTTGAAGGTGTGTTTTGAGAGGTTAGGGGTGCTGTGGGATCCCTGGGCTATAGAGAGGCAAATATTGTGTGTGTTGGGTGTGTTCCCTATTCCCCCTCTCCAACGTAGGCAATGCCAAAAAGTATAGAAACCAAAAATGGAGACCCTTGGGAATCTAGTAAAGGATGAAACACAACCAGAACCATTGGAAGTAAATGACACTAAAAATTTGAGGGATAGGCTAGAAGAAATCCCCTTAGTGAATGAAGAGGCTGAATTGCTTTTGAAAACAAGGTAGAGAGGTATATGACGGAAGTACCCGGTGAGGTCGCCTAATAAAAATGTAACCTATCACGTGAGTTCAACAGAAGGGTATTTAAAGTTCTTGAACCTTACAGAAATATATATACAGAAGGGCATTATTTTTTTTTAATTTGAAAAAAACTTATAGATTTTAAAAGAAAAGGGTACATTATATTCCTAACAAAATTTAGAGATAAGGGGTTTTACAAACATGTCTTAAACGCACGTGATATGGTAGTTTTACACATAGTGAACCCCTCGAGTGGAAGTCTAACTATTAAATCAGTTTTGATCAAAGAAGTTTGGCTAGAACAACCATCAATGGAGTTGGACTGTTAGCAGCTGGACACACCCAACGGAGGATGATTGCCCGATAGGATATTATTATTTTTGTAATTATTTCCTTGAGAAAAACCGTCATTTCACCTTTGTAAATAGTGGGGCTTGCAGAAGCTTCGAGATTGTATCCCATTTTTGACATTTAGACTAAGTGAATGGTTAAATTGGAACATTACGGTTTGAGATTGTAAGGTGTTTATACCACTTTTGACCTTAATGCAAAAATCCTTTTGTCATTTTATAAGTTTTGTCTGTGTGAGTTGAGCGTACTCTGTGTACGAGAGAGAGTGAGATTTTTATCTTGACGCTACGCTCGCACCGGTGTTCGGAATCGAGTGTGGAGAAGTGCAACGTGTTACCCCCAAAGAGAGCTATGCGCCAACACCTACATTACGTGTGTACGATCTGGTTTTGCGAGCTCGACCCACGAGCTATATCTGGTGATTCGATGAGCATACATTGTCTGATTTCGCATTTAAACATATCCACACATTCGCATTGAGTAGAGCTACACATTAGGCACTTTAGTTTTCGGAAACGACGACCTAAAAATTTTGACCAGACATCCTACGTGATTTTGCACCGGGTGTTTAGGGTTGGGGTTTTGGTTCATGGACCTTAGGAAGAGCGACCTATTGGTGTTAATAGGGTTTCCTTCAAGTTTCATAGCGTTTCAAGAATGTTTGATGGGTATTTGGCTCTTGAAAGCGTTGTAGAAAATCTCCTCTTATGTACTTCTGAAGGCTGTAGCTTAGACATTGGGTAGAGACCTCTGTAGGAAGTAGTCCAGAGTCGGTCGAGCGTAGGTTGACACCCTATGCTTGCTTCCAGGCGCCTGCGGATCGAGCTTCGTCCTTAGCTGACAAATCTTGTTAGGTGAGTTCTCGTTGTGCTGACGTCCGTCGCGGCGTATCCGCCAACATTGGCGCAAAACCCTAGGTAGGTGACCAAGACTAGTCCTTAAGGATAGGGATTCTCTGGCTTGCCAGAGTCTTGTTTTGCATTTAGATAGGATCAGAGGGTGGAGGAATCTTTAGGTCTTAGAAGGAGTCTAGGGAGCGAGTGTCTGGCCTAGATCCTTCGACTCAGGTAGACTTAGGTAGTTTTAGGTATTAGTTAAGTTGTGGTGTAGAGAGTAGAAGATGGAGTGGTAGAGGCGGTGAAAGGATAGCTTGAGAGTCCGGAGAGGCCAGGAAGCAACCGAGACACCAAAATCACCATCTCACAGGATGAGTAGGAGTAGGGTAAGTAGGACATCATGATTTATGATCTGGAGCACTTCATGCATGTTATATTTGCTATTAGGCTCATCAAAGAGTTGTAAAAGACGAAAAAGAGTGTTTAGAAGTTGAAGTGAAGTTCAAAAGTTTCTGTGAGTATTTCTGAGAGAGCTGCAGAGCATAGGGAGTACTTCTGTCAGAAAAAAATTAAATTTTAAGCCAGTACACATCCTACGTGTAGGATGTCTACAGGGTGTTCTGGTGAGAATTTTGAAAATCTGAGTTGACCAGTGTGTTTGGAATGTAGGTTTTACCCTATTTTCACCTGGAAAGTGGAAGTTTGACCATGTCTTGACATGATAAGGCCAAAAGAAAGGAAATTGTCAGACATTCTACCCAAATTGTGCCAAGGCATTATTTTAAGGCCAAAACCATAGGATGGCTGCATGAGCATGATCTACATGATTTATTGAAAGCATGACAAAGGTTTCATCTCAATTGGGTGAGAAAATTGGGTTTTAAACAAACTTTAGCATTTTGACTGAAAAAGGCTAGGATAGCTAAAATTGGGGTCTTTTGAAATCCAAACTAAAATCTAAGCATAGCATTGGGTTGCTGACATCAACGGGAAGCTGTGGCTCAAGTTTGGGGTTAAACAGATCACTTAGACATACTACACGTTGTCGAGAATTTTGCGGTCTTTCCAGGAAAGCACTGGGCTTATGGCTGTGAGAGTTTGTGAGAAAACTAAAAAAAAACTATATGAAGGAGTTAAACCATAGATGCCATGAAGACTAGGGTTCGGAAGGAAGTGCAACCGAAGAAGCCTCACTCTTTCTCTCTTGCACTCACACACAAAGAAAGAACACAAAAGAGAATGTCAAAACAACACAAAGATGAAAACATCAAGGCTATGGTCATATCGTATCATGGGTAATATGAAAGGGTTAATAGATGAGTTAATGACATTCAATCTTGGCTAGCCAAATAGGCTACGAGTTGTTCTTTGGAATTGTATTTTGGTGCTTACCATAATATATATATTTTGGCTAGTGATTGGGATTAATTGTGTGTACAAATCCTCTTGGTTCATAGTAAGATAACTATGCTTACGTCAAAAGAAAAGTTATAGTCTATAAGAGGTAGTATGATGGGATCCGGTGATAGAAGTATTTCATTGAGCCTTTCTGGGCCAAAGAGAAACACTATACGTTGTTGAAAGTGTATTTTACGGCTAATCCATACATTAATTCTAATAGATCGTACAGAGTGAAAGCGATAGAAATTATCATCATGTGGATTATTCATCTATGATAACTCTAGTATGTGAAAAATGTAGATATGGGAGAAGAGAAGGGGAGATAAGAGAAGAGAGTTTCCCTCCTAAGCCCTATTCTTGCCCGTAGGCAATAAGGATACTGCGGGGAGAGATGTACCTGTAGCAAGGAGAACCTAGAATTTGTAGAGAGAATGAATTACTAAGAGTGAGAGAGATAGGTGTGGTTAAGGAGATGAGATTAGATGTATATATATGTTGGATTAGAGATGAAAAAGAAAACAACAAGAAATCAAGAAAACATCAATGTAGAACACATCTTACGTGACAAACCCTTCGACACCATTATTGATGGAGAGAGAAGAAGAGTGGAGAATTCAACTTCGATTGATACACCAAGTACAAGACCTTCTTTGATTAGAATTGATCTTCCAAGGTTAGCTTGCAAGAATGGCTAGTCTTCCTCTAGGAGAAAGTGTAGGCTTGGGCTTATGTTAATGGCTAAGTACAATTTGGCATTACCACTCACTCCCTCATGAATTCCTCTCATCAATGGCTTGAATGCTTGAGTGGTTTTCAAGGAAGAAGAGGTCTCCTTTTATAGGTGAAGGGAACCCCCAAGGGTTTACACAAGAAGAGAGGAGCCAGTGTGAACAGAAACTGGAAAAGTTGGAAATGAGTTGTCCATGCATGATGTGGGCAGACTAGGGTCCAGTATTTTGATCATTTCTCCTCAACCGTATCTCCAAATAAAAAAGTAAAAATATGGGTAGAAAATTCAGCTCATTAGGTATGACTTCCATTTTAAAATCTTTTTCCAATTCGGATTGGAACCTTGTGTAAAAAAATCATCAAAATAGGGTCCATTTCTGGCAACAAAAGTCTTCTTGTGGTCTTCTTAGCCTAGGCTTTCATTTGATCCCAAAGGACACCTCATGCCATATGAAATCATGACATTGCTCCTTGAAAAAGTTTAGTAATCATGCTTGTAATAATACATTAAAATAAGTGTATCTTTGATATCATGCCACCTAGTGTCCCACTAGGATTTGATTCCCTCCTGGTAGCTATCTAAAAAGAAATATGAGAAAAATATGAAAAATACATAGAATATATTTATATTGGAAGTTATCCTAGATATAGGATCTAGCTAGGGTGTGAGATAATAATGAGATAGTAGAAAGAAAAAATCAATGCTTGTTGCTCCAAGTTAAAGAGGCGGTGCTATTGACGCTTTTCCCATAGTACTTTTTGACTGTAAAGTAAGAATACATTACCCTTGAGATAAATGATAGGATGAGATAGAAAGCATAATATTATACTTAAATATGCATATATACATTATAGAAAATATAATTATGTATTTAAAAAGTTACAAGATAACTCTTGGAGCATGCGTTCCCACTATGTACGTGTCACAGCACGACATCCACACCCTCTAAACCTGCACATCCTCCGGTATGTGCCACATTGTCTCTTTGTAAGATCCACTATGTATGTGTCCCACTATGCGTTCCCACTATGTACGTGTCACAGCACGACATCCACCCCCTCTAAACTTGCACATCCTCCAGTATGTGCCACATTGTCTCTTTGTAAGATCAGCCCTCTTGTACATCCTCCTTGATTTCTTCTCACTGGATAATTCAAGAGCTTCATCTTCACTTTGATCTTCACCTGTGTTTTGCTCTTCTTCCTCATCAACATCTTCTGGATCATTGTCTCCTCTTTTCTTAAACATTTTGATCATTTTTCCTGCAATGGGAATCTTTACTTCTGTACCATCTAGTTCAGACAAGCTATAAGTAGCATTTTTATGCACATTCTTTACAACATACGATCAAACCTTCTTTTTGAAAACTTATGCATAATTGTGTGTTGGTTATCAAGGCTACTATCATACACCAAAACCCAGTCACCTTTGTCAATTGCTTTGCTCCTGAGTCGATGTCGCTTATCAAAATAGTCCTTGTTTTTCAACCTTGCATTTTTGAGTCGTTCTTTTGCAGCTTCAATGTCTCCAGGTCTTCTCTCTAGCTGCCTTATACGCAGTGCAAGGAGATCTTCCCTACTAAGCCCCTCTTGCCAAGGTAGTACATTCCATGTAGGAATTGTATCTTCAATCGGCATCACTGGCTTTTGACCATACATTAGCTCCACAGGCATGTAGCCAGTTACTGAGCTATGTGTTGTACGATCAGCCCATAAAGCATATGGTAACAGTTTTGGCCACTCACCAATTCTTCCTTCGCAAGCCTTGGCCAAAGCTTTGATGATAGGAGGACGCCCTCTTTCACTCTTTCCATTGCCTTCAGGGTTGTAAGCTGTAGTAAGAGAAAGCTTGATCCCTAATCTAGAAAAGAACTCCCTTGCTTCTTCGGTATCCAGTTCACCTCGATCTGCAGTGATTTTTCCCACACAACCATAACGGCAAATCACCTCATCAAGAAGGAATTTGCACACAGCTTCTGTGGTCTTAGCTCTTAATGCTCTTCCTTCAACCTGGTTAGTTAGGTCCTCTCGTGCAAGAACCAAGTATCTCATCTGCCAGAGTCCTAAAGGCATCGTGACTAGATCCACAACCCATTTATAGTGCATGGCTAGTGGATATGTAGGGTGCGATCCATCACGATGTCGGACATTTGAATACATTTGACAAGTTCCACACGACTCTACAAACTAAGATACATCTTTATACATACCCTTCCACCAGTATTTTTCTTTCAACTTGGGGAAGGTTGCCCACACCCCCTGTGTCTAGCCCATAGACTCTCATGAAACTCTTGCATGAGCTTTACTTGAGTCTCTTTTTTACATATAACCCGTTGTGGTGTAGCACCCTTTTGTTTAGGATTCTTCCACAAGTAGCCATCCCTCAAAAAGTACCCATATGCTTTCCTGCGTATCCTCTTGAATTCTTGTTCAAACCAGTCATCTTGTTTTGTTAGAGTACTCAAGTAGCTTCCAATAAGAAGCCAATCACCTTCATAAAGATTTTCCAAGAACAATTCAAGTGAATTAGTTATGTAGACATTGTTACCTTTGACATGAGAGATAGAATAGAACTTTGTGCCTACATCATCTCCCTCATCAATCATTTGTGACTCATCTTCATACCTTGCCCTTGATAGCATATCTGCCACTGTATTATCTTTACCTGCAATGTGCATAAACTCAGGGTTTAAGGATTTAATGTAGGAAATCCACGGCAACATAGCAATGTCTGGTGTTGAGTAGCCTCTAATCATCCTAAGAAGTGGTAGACATGAGAGATAGAATAGAACTTTGTGCCTACATCATCTCCCTCATCAATCATTTGTGACTCATCTTCATACCTTGCCCTTGATAGCATATCTGCCATTGTATTATCTTTACCTGCAATGTGCGTAAACTCAGGGTTTAAGGAATTAATGTAGGCAATCCACGGCAACATAGCAATGTGCGGTGTTGAGCAGCCTCTAATCATCCTAAGAAGTGGTAGACAATCTGTTTCTACAACCACACATGCACCAATTAGGTACTCTTTCCCATTTTTCAAAGCTGTAACCATACCCCATAACTCTCTCTTTATCTGTGGATAGTTTCTTTGACGAGCACTTAGTACCTTTGCCCAAATCTTACCACATACATGTGTCCTTCTTCATCATCTTGCCCTATTGCCCATCCAATCCCTGTAGGACTGGTGTCTACTCTCACAATCACTGGCCTTTGACACTCATAGTCTACCTTTCTCAAAGTTGGTGCTGACTAGAGCAACTCCTTTAGCTTTTTCATGGATTTTACATGTGCTTCTGTCCATTTAAACTTTTGATTCTTTCTAAGCAGCTGATAAAGAGGATCGGCTACATGTGCATAATGTGGAATCCAAATAACATAGAAGACACATGATCCCAAAAACCTTGTAACCTCAGTGATGCTAGTGCATGTTTCTTTCATTCTTTGGATGGCATCTACCTTTGCTGGACAAGGTTTCCTACCATATGGCCCGCACATGTGCCCCACAATGAGCACTTCATTGACACCAAACATAGAATTTTTCCCTGACAATGTAAGATTCACTTCTTCCATCCTAGACAAAATTTTATCACAATCATTTATGTGATTTACCACAAACCTGTAACATCCCTTGAGATCCAAAGATTCATCTTTCTCACTTTCTTCACATCCTTTGATAGGCAAGTCATCAATGAAAGGCATTGTGATTTGTGGAATAAAGTCATGTAAGACCGTATTCATCCCATTCATCATATGTGCAACCGATTTGGTTTCTCCCTGTGGCAAGGTACACATCCTTACCAAACCCAAAGGTGTCCTCATGGTTGTCAAGTCTCTGCTTTCGATTGCAAGATTAAAATTGATCATACCCTGAGTAGAGATCTCCCATTGAGTAGATTGCCCTCCCTGCAAATGCCTCTGCAAACTCATCCACAATTGGACCTGTACCTATATTTCTAATTGTCACCTTGCTCACTGGTTGCATATCTTGGATGAAGCATAGAGAATCATTCTTCTTTGGAACTGTGAGCCACTTGTTTGAGTATGGAGCAGAAGAAGGCTCCAAGATTCCCATTTTGATTTTCTCATTCAATAGCTCTACTAACTTTGGCAAATGAGCCTTTGGAACCAGAATAGACTGTAGATTCCAAGGCACATGAGGTATTGTGAAAATTACCATAGGAGCTACAATAGAAGGATCGACACATCCTATCTCATGTGGCTCAAATGCAAAAGCCTTACCATGCTTTGAAAGCATTTCTTTGAAGCACTTTGGGTCCTCATGTGTTAGAAACTCCTCGCGACCAATGTGCAACTCTTGGAAAGACTCCTTTGTGAAGGTATGCCCAATATTTTAGGATTCCTCAAACTTGGTTGTAAAGAAGCCTGCTCAATCTTTTCCCTATTGTTGGGTGGTAAGGGTGAAGCTACTGGTTTCACCTTCTTTGCTACACTCTTGTATTTAGTTTCAACATGGACTTTTGGGCCAACTGTTTGGTTTTCTTTAAAGGCTTCTATTACTTGATACATTTCCATAGAGAAAACTTCCACAACTTCATTTTCAAGTTTCAAACTAGACCCCATTATAGCATCAAGCTCACCCATAGTATCTACAAAAGAAACTTGTTCACACAGGCTCTAGCAACCCACTCTTTTTCATGCCTATTTGTACATTATGCACATATTGCCTCTCACATCTTTTCAAATCTTTAAGTTTTGTAAAACATACTGATCCATTCCTTGTTACCAAGGAGCTCGTTGAAAAAGTTTCACCTATTTTGGATCAGGCGAGACCCTTTTTCTTTCTGTACCACTGCAATCCCGCTTTATAATGGTACTTGGCCAAAACCCATCATTTCTCTATGATGATGAAATTCTTTGCTCACCTTTGGTAGAGGATGTTCTCTGAGGTTGTCACGATTTCTTTCATGGTTTACACAAACTGTGAGAAATTGGACAACTCGTTTACCATCTTTGCTACATATCCTAGCATATGTTGAACCATCATCCATTACCTTTGTTTCCATTCGAACTCCCACAATGTAGGGTTGTCCAAGCATGAGATGATATGAAGATGTATCCTGTACAAAGAAGTTTTGGTCAATCTTTACATCACCTATTGTCACCTTCACACCTGGACATGTTGCATACAACTCACCGGATGAATTGTTTGCCACTTTCACCATCCAACCATGATCTGTGTCCATTGGCCATTTGCACTTGTTGTAGAGACTCTTTGACATTATGTTTATTTCTGAACCATGGTCAATCAAGGCAACAAATGGCTCTTCAAGATCACCTACCTTGACCAAAGTTTTTGTAGTAGCCCTTGCCCAGTGACTTTGTGAATAGTAGATCTAGGAGTAGCTTCACCTTCTTCATCATCATTTGAGAAATTCACTTGCTTCACTCTCCCACTAGATTGGTAGCATCCTACCATAGAGTTCTTATTTCAATTTTCAAGTCATTTGGGTAGTCAGAACTCAGTTTTTCAGCCAATCTGTAAAAAACGCTAACTTTGGACTACTGAGTGCAACAAGATCCATGGCAGCCACAAAATCACCCGCAAAGAAGAAGAGGATGACTATCAAGGACTACTTAGAAGAAGTGGAGCCTTTTGTTATCCCAGAGGGAACCCTGAAGCCCACAAGCACTTGGATTCAAGATGACCTGCTAGAAACCAATGATTTGAGAATCTAACAAGGAGTATTTAAAGATCCGAAGGGAAATGCAGTGGAGCTACCCATGATACCTCAAGAGCTCAATGAATTTATCAGGAGAAAGATGGGGGACTACTTGGAGAAACTGGATCTCCATAATTACTTTGAAGCCTTGCCTGCAGGGATTGATGTTAAAAGAGTGTGGGAATTTGTCACCACAATCAAAGAGGACGGCATAGCCAGAGTTACAGATCTGCAAGGCAAACCTAATACAATGATTTCATCACAGAGAAGGTGGTGGTAGCAGCACTTGACATCTCTAACAAAGAAGACAGTGTGACAAAGAGGCGAGATGACATTAAGGTCTACTCGGAAAAGAAGAATAACTATATATTTGAAGATATTGCAAACGCGAAGGTGGCTATCATGAGCCAACTATACAATCAGTACTTCCACATGTGTACCAAGAGGCCACAGAAATACAGGATGCTACCTGGAGCTATTGCCACCACTTTCACCTGGGAAATGCAGAAGAGCAAACCAAAGGAGATAAACTATGCCGCTTACATTCACAACAATCTTGTGAAGATGGGGACCAAAAATCCCACCTATATTGTGCCTGGTGAGTTGATAACCAAAGTTGTCTATGGAGAATTGCATGCCAAGGGAAATTGGCCTCTACCTCCCTCACAAAATGATTGGCTCAAGCTAAAGGAAGACAAAGAAGAAGAACCTCTTAAGGCGCCCAGGGTAGCCACAAGGTTGAAGCGCTGTTTAGAGACAATGCTAGAAGAGCCGCCAGAGCCAAAGAAGGGAAACAAAGAAACTCTACAGGTGCCTGTCAAGGAAGCAAAGTCACAGAAAGCGGTAAGGCTAGAAAGACTAATGGAAAGTTTTAGAGCTGAGAGAGCGCTAAAAGGGGATCTGAGCGAGTTATGGAAGCCATCACTTGAGGCTATGTCGGGATCATCTCGAAGGATAAAAAGGGATCGGTTTGAAGATTATATCAAGAATTTTGAGATCTTAGATGCTACAACGGAGAATATCCCAAATATACCTTTTACGGAAGAAGAGGTTGACAATGTGAGACAGAAGCTGCTAGAAGAGAAGGAAGGCCAAGAAAGAGAAAGGAAACCAAAGGCGGATCGGGATTTCAAGAAGAAGAAACCAACTCCACCATCAAGCCAAAAATCATCCCACCACCATCACCACCTCCTCTTAGTCCTCCCCAAACCCAACAAAAAGAGGAGTTGAACAGATATGATGGGCAACAAGATTCCAAGGAAGATAAGAACAAAGGAGAAGAGCAGAAGGCAGAAGTTGAGCCAAAAAGATGAGAAGCCAGATCCAGAAGAAAGAAACTATAGAATATTTCTTGATCTCCTAGCTGCTGGGTACTCTCGAGAAGAGGCAGCTAATGCATCTTTTGAGTTGTCGAGCACTAGACCCAAGGAATATATGCAGAGCCCTCGGTTAGTGGAGTTGAAGGAAATGGCCATAGATACAGTGGATTTACAGCCACAAACCAATGATTGGGATGAAGTGATTCAAAAACTCACCGGGCTCAGAGCAAGGTCAATTGCCACTGAGATTGAAATTGATAATCTCAAAACAAATGAAGTTCATATCAAAGCCGAAGTAGAATCGCTACAAAAGAAGAACCAAGAGAACACAGAGAAACAAACCAAGTTGCAAGCCGCTCTGGACGCGGCACGAAAAAGATGCCAAGAGATGGAAAGACAAAGTCAGGCAGCATAACAAAAGCTTCAAAGAGCAGAGGAGGATTACAAGAAAATCAGCAAATCACTGACAGATGCGGAGAAAGAGAGGGACAATTTGACACTCCAACTTGCTGATGAATCCAAAGAAGTTGAAACTTTGAGGAATGCTAACATGAGGCTAACATGAGCCGAAGTGGACTCGCTGCAAAAGCAGGACCAAGAGAACGCAGAGAAACAAACCAAGCTGCAAGCCGATCCGGACGCGGCACTCAAAAGATGCCAAGAGATGGAAAGACATAGTCATGGAACAGAAAAAAAGCTTCAAAGAGCAGAGGAGGAGTACAAGAAAATTAGCAAATCACTGACATATGCGAAGAAAGAGAGGGACAATTTGACACTCCAACTTGCTAATGAGTCCAAAGAAGTTGAAACTTTGAGGAATGCTAACATGAGGCAAGCCAGGATGAAGTGATAGAATTAAAGGATCAAATGAAAGTGAAAGATCAGACCATCCAGAGGCTAAGGGTATCTCTGGCCAGAGTCAGAGCTGCTACCTCGACTAGCACTGCTTCAGAGAATGATATATATGAAGAACAGATGAAGGAACTCCAAAAGGAGTTGACACTAGAGAAGAGACAAAGAGTGATGCTGGCGAGGGCTCCCTAGTAATGCAAAATCGTCTGGAAGATGAGAACAAGGCCATGAAAGATGAGCTAGAAGCCTTGAAAAAGAAGATGGACGAGGACCTAAAGAGGATGCAAACAAAAAATGAAGACACCAAGCGGAAGCTAGAAGAGGCTGAAAAAGCCAATGCAGAATTGAACAACCTCTTAGTGAACATGGGGGATCAAGCTGAACAGGAAAAGAAAGCATATCAGAAGTAGATAGATGAGTTGAAAGGCCAACAATAGACTGAAGAGCAACACTTGAGCACAAGACCAGCATCACTGGAAGGCATTGACATAGACAATGTGTCAGATCTAGTGGACACCACAATGCAAGAGGATATCCTTGTGGGACCATCCCAAGAGCTCCAGGATTCGACACTGTTGGAATTAGGGTTGCAGAGAAACACACACAGCTTGGAGAAGACGAAGGAAGCTCAAGGCACACAATAGAGAGTGTATAACTTCAGTGTGCAATGGAAAGATAGATAGCCCTAGTAGAGTGATGGGTGTATATACAATGCTCGGGGGAAAAAACCTCCTAAAGAGGGGAAAAATTCCCTGGCGGTCCTAGTGATGTGTTCACACACATCACTACCACATGTATATGGTAACAAATCCCCCCTGGAGTGATGCGCTGAACGAGAGCTGGCACATGAGTACAGGGAAGTGCCATTCCCTAAGGACATGATCAATCCACAAAGGGGAGTAAGCCCAAAGCTTTACGGAAAGCTTCAAGCTTCTCACGAGACAATGCCTTTGTGAAAAGATCTGCAAGGTTGTCCTGTGTTGGCACATAAGCCAAGTTGATCTCTCCTGCTGAGAGCCTCTCCCTAACACAGTGGTAATGCACCTCAATGTGCTTTGTGCAAGCATGAAAAACTAGGTTCCTTGCAATTGCAATGCGCTTTGACTATCAGTGTAGATAGTGTTGCCAGTGTCTTGTCCAACACCCAAATCAGCCATAAGGCGTCTGAGCCATACACACTCAACCGTAGCTATGAAGACTACCCTGTACTCAGCCTCACAACTCGAAGTGGCCACAGTAGGTTGCTTCTTGCTCAACCATGATATACATGAACTGCCAAGCATGAAACAAAAACCACTTGTGGACACTTACATGTCAAAACAACCAGCCCAATCTGAGTCCGAAAAAGCATGTAAGTCTGGCGGCAATGATCCCCCCTTGGGATAAAACAATCCAAGATGTAAAGTGCCACTAAGGTAGCGGAAAATCCTCTTGACAGCCTGCCAATGCTTAGACCCTGGGCTATGCATAAATCTACTGACCTGTGAGACTGCAAACTGAATATCCAACCTCGTGTTGCATACATAAATGAGGCAGCCAACAGCAGTTTGATAAAGAGTGACATCAGCAGGATCGCCAGCATCATGTAGACTCAACTTCAAACCTGTTTCCATGGGATTACTGGCAATAGGTTTGCAATCCTCAAGTCCAAACTTGCATAGCAGTGTCTCTATGTAACTTTTCTGACACAAGGCAATACCACCATCACACTGCTTAAACTGTATATCCAAGTAATGATGCAACAGACCCAAATCTTTGATCTTGAAAGTAGCATTCAAATCAGCCTTAAATTCAGCAATATGTCTCTCATTTGGTCCAGTGATCAGCAAATCATCAACATAAAGTACCACGATGAGAAGTACATCACCCTCACGCTTTACATACAATGTGCTTTCTGTCGGAGTGTTACGAAAGCCTTGTTTGACCAAATGAGTGTTAGCTTTCTCATACCTAGCACGAGGAGATTGCTTCGACCCATACAAAGCCTTGTTACATTTGCACACTTTGTCCTCTTGTCCTTTTATGACAAAACCAGGAGGCTGCGTTACATAAACTTCCTCAAATATGTCACCATTCAAGAAAGAAGTAACAATGTCTGCTTGATGTACATCCCAACCAAAATGAGCTTCCAATGCACATAGAAAACGCACAGTAGTCATATGACAAGCGGGAGCAAAATTCTCTTCATAATCTATGCCTTTTGCTGTGCATAACCCTTTGAAACAAGTCGAGCCTTATGGCGATCAATCTCACCATCCGGCTTGCGTTTCAACTTGTAAACCTACTTCGTACCAATCGCCTTTTTTCCAGGAGGCAAATCACATAAATTCCATGTGTCATTTTCTATGACTGCATCATATTCTGATTGCATGATAGCCATCCAATTTTCTGAATTCTGTGCTTCATCAAAAGACAGAGCCTCCTCAACATCATGTAAGCTAGACACAAGAAAGCATAACAATCTGATGCATATGATGCATGGCGAGAGCCTAAACGAGTACGACTAGACAAAGGTGCATCCAATTTACTGTCATGCAAAGTGTGCACCAGCCATTTTGGCATACCTCTAGCCTGCTCATTTTCAGCGCTTTCCTCATCAAGTACATCATGTACATTTGCATCAGTAATAGGGTGATCTAGAACATTTTCAGAAACCCCCATAGGATGTACATTTTCCTTATTTGAACTTACATTCGTATTCCCACCACTGAAAAGAGGCAACAAAGTGTCATAAATGTCCTGTGAGTTTACATTACTGTCTCTAGTACATGACAGCAAGGGCTGAACAGAATCTTCCACAAACACTACATCCCGAGAAACCAGAATACGTTTTGTTTGCGGATGATACAACCTGTAACCTTTGATTTTAGCACTATAAACAACAAAAATACATTTGACAGCCTTATCATCCAATTTTCTGCGCTGTACTTGTGGCACCAAAGCATATGCCAAACAGCCAAAAACACGCATGTGCTCAATAGAAGGCTTTCTATCATGCCATGCTTCATATGGAGTAATAGACTGCAAAGCTTTCGTAGGACACCTGTTAAGTACGTAAGTGGCACACATGATGGCCTCAAGCCAAAAAGAATGCGGCAAAGCTTGAGTTTTGACCATACATCGTGCGACCTGTTTTTCCTCTGAGCAACACCATTTTGCTGAGGTGTATAAGGAACTGTACATTGGTGTTTTATCCCATGACTAGCCAGAAATACATTAAATTCATGAGACTTATATTCCCCCCCTCGATCGGAACAGAGGGTGCCCATAGTACATTTCGAGATATTTTCAACCATAGCCAGAAATTGTTTGAAGCACATAAAAACTTCGGACTTCACTTTAAGCGGAAATACCCATGCATGCCTGGAGTAATCATCAATGAAAGTCACGAAGTACAAGTAATTGCCCAAGGACGGAGTTTGCATGGGCCCACAAACATCACTATGCATAAGCTGCATGCATGTGGCCCGAACTGAACCATTGTTTGGAAACTTAGAACGTTGCATCTTACCCAAAATACAACCTTCACAAACATGTCTGACAGGTGCTTCAAGAGGCAGCAAAGAAGCAACCATATCAGATTTTTGCAAACGCAGCAAACTTGCAAAATTCAGATGACCAAAACGTGCATGCCAAAGTTTTGCATCTGAAATAGCCCTTGAATCTGCAACAACATTTGCAAAATTTTTTCCACACTTGTCATACAAAGTGATCTTATACAACCCACAGCACAAAAGGCTAGATGCAACAATTTCATCACCGAAATTGAGATCATGAACTGTACATCTGTCATCCACAAATTTGACTACAAGTCCAAGTCTAGCAAGTGCGGATACAGACAAGAGATTCTTCTTGATCCCAGGTACATAAAGTGCATCAACAAGTGTGAAAGAACTGCCATTAGCAGCAGTAAGCACAAAATTTCCAACTCCTTGAACTGGATAAGAGGCATTGTTGGCACAAGTGACTGAATTCCCATGAGGGACAAACTCGAGAGAGGGAAACGATTCACTATGTGAGGTAATGTGCCTTGTAGCACCACTGTCGAAATACTACACATGTGAATCTGCAGCAAATGACAAGCATGCATCATGGACAACACGATTGTAAGTGCACTCTGCACTAAAAGCCCATTCTGCATCAACATCAGCATTATAGTCTCCTTTTACAGAAGACTGAACAATGGCTTCATTTGTAGTGGAACCAGCATTTGTAGTGGAACCACCCTCTTTCTTCTTAGCCTCTTTTGCCTTCAACTTAGGACACTGCTTGATCAAGTGATCATTAGCTTTACAATAATGGCAACGCATCTTCCTTTTGCCCTTATCACCAGAATTTCCAGACGAATTGCTGCAAGTAGAAGAATTAGGAACAGAATTTTTGCCACTCGTAGCAGAACCATAAGAAGTGGCTGCATTGCTGAGAAGCAATAAAAGCCTGTTCAATTGCACGCTGCCTAGTCTTGTTTTTTCTGGAAAGTGACTCTTCCAATAGCAATGTGCATAATGCATCAAACTTGACAAATTCTGGATTTCCTCGGGTCATAAGTCTCCAAGCAGTAGCAAAAGTCTGGTAAGAATCTGGTAAGGCATCAAGAACAGTCTGCACAAGTGAACTGTCTGAAATGACTTCACTTGCAGAAATAAGCTGCTCATTGATATCCTTGACACTAGCAAGGAAAGTATCCATATCATCTTCCTCATGCATAATCTTCGACTCCAGCTCTTTACGCAGCAAAGCAATTTTAGCCTCATTGTGGCTTGCATAAAGACTTACTAAAATATCCCAAGCCTGTTTTGTAGATTTTGCTGAACGGATGTGAGGAACAATGGTGCGCTTCACAGACAATGCAATCAATGCACGAGCCTGTGCATCCTTAACATCCCAACGAGCTTGTTCTACCGTAGGCAAAACAACTCTAACAGCAGCAATCCTTGCAGCAAGACCTGCAACATCCTCAACATCGCCTACATCCTCAGAACAAGGACGTACATCAATGCCCTGCACAATGTTCCAGACGTTCTTTGACACAAGAACATGTTGCATCATATAAGCCCACATAGGGTAATTGTCCCCATCCAACCTGTCCTAAGCAGCAAACATCTTGAACACATCTGTGTTGTTGTTGTCAGCCATGGTAAATGCTGCACCTGATGTGAAAACTGCCCAAAAATAGGAGAAATGGAACGAGAACAACATGTGCTATATAGCACAAACCGTAGAAGACTGTAAGGCACCTGTTATTGAGAAAACGACATTGAAAAAAATTCTACACAAAAGGACGAAATTGGCTGTGCAAACCTGCCTGTAGTGGAAACGGAGGCCGAATGAGCCCAAATCAAAAATCTGAACGCTCACCAAAGCTCACTGAAATTGGAGAAAGTGAGCAGATGTGTACTGGAGCAGCTGGCGACTAAGCCCGGAAGGACGCAACCTACTCTGATACCAATTGTTGGAATTAGGGTTGCAAAGAAACACACACAGCTTGGAGAAGACGAAGGAAGCTCTAGGCACACAATAGAGAGCGTATAACTTAGTGTGCAATGGAAAGATAGATATCCCTAGAGTGATGGGCGTATATACAATGCTCGGGGGAAAAAACCTCCTAAAGAGGAAAAAAATGCCCCGGCGGTCCTAGTGTGTTCACACACATCACTACCACATGTATATGGTAACAGACACAAGAAGAAGAAGAAAATCTACAAAAGGCAATAGAAGCGGCAATAAAAGACACGGCCAAAGAAGCAATGGGGTGGGAGCAGAGAGTATTTAAGTCTATGACCATTCAGAAGTTAGATGCCAATGTCATTCGGCATGAATGGTTACAACCTTCTCTCCCATATCCTCTTCTCAAGTATGAAGCTGCTACAATAAACAAGCGGATTAAAGAGGAGCCAATAGTGCCACTATACAAAGAAGATATCTCCAAACCAGAAGGAGTTAAGCTGATTGTGGACTCTCAGCCAAAATGGAGAAAGGCATGGGTAACCAAATACCCGCGGTATTTAGTTCATCTGGCAGAGACGCCTAAAAGAATCAGAGACAACCTTAGCTTTTGCCCTCTACCAAGGATGCGGACCTGGAAAGCACAAGAGCTGCTGCAGAAAAGCCACCCCACATGGCTCAACTACCCAAAGCTGCCAGGCTTGAAGGCAAGCGAGAGAATGAGTGAGCAATACATGGTGAAAACCCTAACGGGTGCCATTAAATTGTTCACTGGCTCGCATGACCTCTCTTGCATCATGCTCAAAATGATCTGTAAAACCCTTCTGGCAGTTTTTGAAATCTTTAAACCTGGACAGGCAACAGACATCATCTTCTTCTTGCAAGACACATATAGATGTGCATATGATCTGTCTGCTCAGCCTTCCCATGAGGTGATACATGCCCTTTATCAGAGAATCATGCTTTTGCCCTCGTATCATCTCCATGCCTTTGAAGAAGCCTTCTACACCAGTTTCTTCACCATCGATATAGAAATATTTGGCCCTACATTACTGGCCCAACATGCACGATATGAGTCTCTTCTAAAGATGCGTGAAAGCCTCCACTGAAGAAGCAGCTCTATTGCCATGTCAGGTTCGACATGAACTAGTAGGGGGGGAGTGTTAGCAGCTAGACACACCCAACGGAGGATGATTGCCCGGCAGGATATTATTTTTTGTAATTATTCCTTAATTGAGAAAAACCGTCATTTCACCTTTGTAAATAGTGGGGCTTGCAGAAGCTTCCAGATTGTATCCCATTTTTTACATTTAGACTAAGTCAATGGTTAAATTGGAATATTAGGGTTTGAGATTGTAAGGTATTTATACCACTTTTGACCTTAATGAAAAAGACCTTTTGTCATTTTATAAGTTTTGTCTGTGTGAGTTGAGCGTACTCTGTGTACCAGAGAGAGTGAGAGTTTTATCTTGACACTACGTGCACCGGTGGTCGGAATTGAGTGCGACGAAGTGCAGCATGTTGCCCTCGAAGAGAGCTACGCGCCAAGACCTACATTGCGTGTGTATGATCTGGCTTTGCGAGCTCAACCCACGAGCTATATTTGGTGATTTGGTGAGCATACGTTGTCTGATTTCACATTTCAGCATATCCACACATTTGCATTGAGTAGAGCTACACATTAGGCACTTTAGTTTTCGGAAACGACGACCTGCAAATTTTGACCAGACATCCTACGTGATTTTGCACCAGGTGTTTAGGGTTGGGGTTTTGGTTCATGAACCTTAGGGAGAGCGACCTATTAGTGTTAATAGGGTTTCCTTCAAGTTCCGTATCATTTCGAGAACGTTTGATGGGTATTTGGCTCTTGAAAGCGTTGTAGGAAATCTCCTCTTATGTACTCCTGAAGGCTGTAGCTTAGACATTGGGTAGAGACCTTTGTAGGAAGTAGTCCAGAGTCGGTCGAGCGTAGGTTGACACCCTATGCTTGCTTCCACACGCCTGTGGGTCGAGCTTCATCCTTAGCTGACAAATCTTGTTAGGTGAGTTCTCACTGTGCTGACGTCCGTCGTGGCGTATCCGCCAACATGGACAGACACTCTATATGTATATTGGGAATCAAAGCAATCAAGATTTTTTAAATCCCAAACACTCAAACCCTTACTATCACACTTGGAAGATAATGAAGAAAATATCATTGGCATGCAAGACCACAAAATTAAATCGGGCAAAGCAGACTTTTGATGTGGATAAACTATAGTCAATCATGTCAACACGTATTCAACACATATTCAATACTTTGGATGTGGATAACCTGCAGACAATCATGTCAACACCTATTCAATACACCATAACATTGGGTGAATTGTTGAAGATCAAACCACATCTATGGACAAATTTGTAAAGCAGTATAATAGGACTAATGAAAGAGAAAGTTGAAGATTTGTGCTTAGAAGAATCTCAAAGTAAAATTGTCAGATCTATTCCTATGATCAAAGTGAGAGATTACTATGAGGGTATCGAAGTAAACACAACTCTTCTAGTGGAATATAATGATGTAAAAACGATGGGTGTACTAGACAATGGGGCATACATTGCCATAGTAATAAGAGCAATGAGAGACTATTGTAAGGGTAACAAAGTAAGAGATTACTATGAGGGTAATGAAGGAAACAAAACTCTTCCATTGGCATATAATGATGTAAAAACCATGGGTGTACTAGACAATGGGGCATGCATTGCATTAGTAATAAGAGCAGTCTAGGAAGCCTGCTTTTACTACTATTATCTATTAGACAAACTATTAGCAATAAAAGAAATTTGGGAAGCCTGAGAAGATTATCGATTAGACAAACAAGAACGAAATTACATTTGTTAGATGGTCACATTGAACAACCAGTGGGATTGTTAGAAAATGTTGTAGTCAGCTCGTGGGGGATTGACTACCAATATTCATTTTTTCATTATAGCTTTTGGGAAGAAACTAAGCTACAAGATAACTTTGGAATGACATTTCATGAGACAGTGTTGCGGGAGCGAATCACACCACCTATAAAGTGCATGCAACACTACCTAGATCAACATAAATCAAGGACACAGATGGCATGATAGGTGCATGGAGGTAATGTATTTAGCTTGTCAAGCTGAGACCGTCCCACACATACAACACTCTGGAAGGCCAACTAAACCACAATCAAGAATCTCATTGCTCTTAACTACACCACCAAACCACCCACATACACACAAACGGAAGGAAACTCACCAAACCATACCAAAATCGTAAAAAACTTAAGGAACATCATTCCCTCACTAGGATACACCTCTCCCAAAGCCTCTACATTCAAAATCCTCACTTCAAACCCATCTACAAAAAACACATATGAAGAAAAAGCAAAATATTGAAAGTGCTTGAAACTGAAATCTATGAGTCCTTATGAGTAGCTTATGTTGCCAAAATTCTAACGACTACTTGTAGGCAAAAACAGCCATGAAGAGCTCATAGATGCATTAGTGTGAAAGCTTCATTTCATGTGGAATGCTTGAAGTTGTTGCACAACTCTCTCCCGAGCCTATCACAATGGTGCAGTCGGATCTCCAATGTGATGAGCAAGCAAGAAGAGATGCTAGGATGAAGCTCATGCTCTCTCTCTTTCTATCTCATAGACAATTGACATCAACACCAAACTTGATTAAGATAAAGTTATCTTTGCAAAATGACCTAGGTACCTTTATGTCCTTCACATCCAAGCCCCAAGCTACAAAATCTGTTGTTGTCATTATAGGTCTATTGCAAGATCTAAATTTAGAAAGAACCCAATCTTGTTCAGCTTAAATCTTATCATTATGGATAGATAAAGCTGCAAATTTATCCATTTGAAGTTGTCTAGTAACTTGATCACAACCTCGTATTGTTTCCATAAATATGGTCACTTTACTTCCATCCATCATTCGCTCCAATAAATCCGCCAATTTTGAGC
Organism: Adiantum capillus-veneris; assembly: GCF_014529385.1. Taxonomy (NCBI): domain Eukaryota; kingdom Viridiplantae; phylum Streptophyta; class Polypodiopsida; order Polypodiales; family Pteridaceae; genus Adiantum; species Adiantum capillus-veneris. The sequence goes on along the minus strand of NC_140954.1, from coordinate 25,649,025 downwards.
ATTTCTCATTCTCAAAAACAACTCCTACAATCTGCAGAATTGAATTATAGATGACGGAACTTCCATTTTTGCCCCTTTTTTCCAATATTGCTAGTACCTTTTGTTTATTAGGCTTCATTAAGTCACATACAAGATAGAAGATTTACAGTACAAAGATCTACTTCCCGACTATGACCTTGTAGTCACATGAAGTATCTAATTGGCAACTTTACACTTAATGGGTGATTTTGTTTAGTCGCAGCACCAAATTTCTTTGTCCTTGTAGGCCATCCCAGAGTTTTATGACCCTTCTCACTCATTTTTGGCCTCATATTGTTGTTGAAGACTGAAATCATTCTTTTCTTACCTCTGACATTATAGCCTTGTGCATATGGCTTTTGAGACATACCTTGTGAAGTTTCACTAGAGAGAGAGAGAGAAGTGAGAGAGTGTAGACTCAAATCATAACTTGATTAATCATGAACTGATAAGATGCATACAATGCTTGATTAAGTTCAGGTGGGAAAGTGCATCCAAGAGCTTTCTACTTAAATAGTAACCCATATGGATAGATTCACCTCTCAAGGGTCACAAGTGCCTTTCCCGAAGCGTCAAGGGGTAACTCTCCAAAGGTCGAGAGTGGCTCCATAAAATGTAGAAAAGCCATGCTAATTGGGATGGCATTTGGACTCTTGTGCAACTCATCTGCCACATGTACTAAGCCATGTGATCTCTCATGCTTACATGCTTATTGGACTACTCATTGTACAAGAGATGGTTCTCACACCAACTATTGATGTTCAGTCAAAGGCCACAAATCCAACACCCTTGGGCCAGATTTTAGAATCTAGAGGTACAAGTCCATTTTTTGGTGCTGGGAACAAAATGAAAGTGATTTTTGTGCTCTATTATCACCTCTATAAATATTTGACAAAATTGAATTCTAATGATTCATACTTGTTGTATAGTCCTAGTAAGTAACCCTTAGCCCCTTTTTTGAACTTGTTTTGATCCCTTTGAGCTATTCTCCCCACTTGGTCCTCTGACTTTGGCAATTTTTATCCCAACCCTTGGTGATGGTCATTTTCTTTAATCCAAGCTTATGAATGTGTCCCATAGGTTGTAGGGATCTTGCCCATTTAATTTTGTCCCACAGGTTGTAGGGATCTACCCATTAAGTTTTGTCCCTTATGGAGTACATTTATCGTCATAGGTAAAAAATGATGAATTGTGGCTCTTTGTGTTGTTTTCCATCACCATAAGCCCCAAATTGTGTTTTCCTTTATTCCCATCAAATTACATTGATGTCTATCATCTTGCTTAGGAAGTATATCACTCATGTGCTCTGTAGAAAGTCCATATCTCATGAATATACATTCATACAAGAATATAGTTGTGGTTCACATATTGTTCTTCCTAGTGGCTCTAGCTTCAATCCACTTGGTTAGATAATTAGTGGCTACAATCATATATTGTGCATGAGTCTTGTAAGAAAGTGGTTGTATAAGACTAACAAATTCAATACCCCAATTGCCTTAGGTTTATCTATTATGGGTGGGGGAGGGATAGCACCATTTAATTCCGTGCATCGTCCTTTAAAAACTAATCTCGGGATCCGAATATTAGTTTTCATCTTGAGATTAATTTTATTCCCAAAATTTGTGTTTTTTGACTTGTAGTCCCATGGACTCGTATTCATTACAAGGAAAGCACTTGGGCATAATGGTTAGGGCATTGAGCTCTCACTCCATTATCAAGGGCGTGAGGGGGTGGGGAATTCTGAGGTTAGTTTTCCTTGTACGAATCCGAGGAAATCCATACACCGAGCAAAAAAAACCGAGCGTGTCATTTTTCGAGCGAAAGTAAAGAGAATTGTAACACAAATTTTCTTTTTTTATTAAGCCTTGCCATACTATCAAGTATAGATAGTCCAACAAAATGGTCAATCCGTAGAGGATTGAAAACTTGAGCATACGAAGGTGATTGTTGCTACAATATAAATCTGTGTTTGATTATATAGCATAATCTATCAAAACTCTAGGCACCCCTCCTCCAATGGCAATTGCAAGGAATCCAAAAAATGGCCAATCTAAATTGGACCATAAACCTTAGCCTTGTAAATTTGAGGCTAGGCTGAAACTCTGACCCCACCCAATACCTAGAACAACTGCAATTTTGTTAGTGTATCCTAATGCATAAACTCATGAGCTATAAAGTTAAACCAAAGGACACAAAAATACACAAGTTCATGTGTTTGCAAGGCACACATGTGAGGCATCGATTGTCTTTTTTGGGAAATCCTCACAAGTACATCGAGGGAAGTTTGCAATGGTCATAGCATCTGTCACCCCCTTTTAAAAAGATCCTCAAGTGCTAACAATAAAAACATGCGACACATTAGGTACCAAAATAACCTCTCTCACTAGTTTTGCATGCATGCTTCGACCCAATGTGATCCTTCCATTGAAGTCTTTGCTTTTCATCTTTGAATTTAGCACAGAAAGAGCTAGGTTGTGCTCCACATTTCTCAGTAGCTGTTCATCTGTGCTATCAAAGTATTGCCTTGTAGCACATATCTATTTTTTTTGAACAACTCAACCTCCCATGAAAGTAGGCAGGTTCCCTCTTCCACAACATACATCCTTGGGTTTGGCCCAGGGGGTCCAATAATCATCTCATCAATATTTAAATCATGAGTGTTAATATTGTTGTAAAACCATATGAACCCCTCCATAATTCCTCTTGGTTTGACATCCTTCCCCAAAAACATGGTGCAAAAACACCATTTTGTACATTATCTGAATTGTTGTATCTGAAAGAACACCAAAACACGTCATTTTTCTATCAAACTTTGTGCGTCTAATTGCCCAAACCATTCGAGGCACCTTCTTCTCTAGCTAGAGACTCCGAGAGGCAGAAGCATGCTTGCTATGTGGTACAATTTAAACAAGTGTAGTGACAATAACAACTTTGTTTTGTGGCAGAAAAAACTTTGGCAATTGGCACTTCTATTTAATGGGCCCATATTTCTTGTCACTCTTGGATAATTGAATTTGTGGCTTACAGATTCCAAGATGAGCAACTCATCTCGCCATGCCAACTACGTCGGCCATGCTTGTACGTACGAGAAGAACGACACAAAACCATTGGCAATTGTCACTTTTATTTAATGGGCCCACATATCTTGCCACTATTGGAGAATTAAACTTGTGGCTTATCGCTTCCAAGATGAGCATCTTGTGTCGTCATGCTAGCTAAAGAGGTCAGAGTTGTACGTACATTGGGGGTGCACTGAGAAGACATGCATGAGAATTGCATGTTTTATCTTAAACATGCAAGGTAATGAAATAAATCAAATATTCTTTAAACTTTCTCTCTCTCTGTGTGTGTGGATGCACTCTCTCTATCTCCCACATGAACGAAGATCACTAGACTCATACATCAGGATCTAATTTTAGCTAGATACGAGGAGTTCTTGGATATAGTAGGCACAAGAGTTGGGCACAAAGATGTCTTTTCATAGAGAACATATTCTCCATCTAAAAAAGGATGAATATGTGATCAGATTGGACTAGTTATGGACACTCATTTATCGTATGGGATACGATGGGCTATTGGTCAGATGCGTACATCATCGCATCAATTAGATATTGAGACAGGCAGATTTAGGAGAGTACCAATAGAGGCCAGGACTTGCCAGTTGTGTCATATAGACCCAGAGACAGAGTTACGTCACATTTTTCATTGTCTAGTCTACTATGAAATACGAGGCCACTTTCATTGTCTATTCAGAGAGCGCTTTGGACCGTTGGCTAGAGTCATGAGATATCAGGATTAGAGATACCTCAGGTTGTTTTTGGTACAGCTACGTAGGCACAGGGAGAGTTTCTTGAGGAGATTAGATAGTGAGAGACATTCATAGAGGCCGATCATTGACTTCTTTAGAGCAAGGACTCGGCAATAAGATGAGCAAGCTTCATAGAAAACTTCAAAGGACGATCCAATACTTTCTCGAACAACTCTTGATGCTAGACATCCTCGGGAATTGATGATGATGATGATGATTTTAGTTTTTCGCTTTACCAGACATTGTATTAGATCAACCAAGATTGTATCACTTTGGTCTCATAGTTCATTTTGGCCTTTTGAAGACGGAGAGAATTTAAAAATGCCGGTTGAGAGCATGAAGAAAAGGTCATACACCGTCTGTAATTGGCAATAAACAGGGTAAATTTCTTGCAACATGCCAAAATGTCTAATTTGTTTAATACACAACATTAATTTTCATAATTTGTATAATACACAACATAAATTTTCATAAGCCTTATAGCACGTTTTCTGCCCTTTACCCTCCCGCGCCGACGCGGTACCAGTTAGGGGCACGTCTCGGCATTATAGGGAACAAATGGCGCTAGCTGTATCTGCCAAGAAGGTGTGCGCTCCGCCATGTGGATTTTTCTTTTTGCATCGTTAATCCGACAAAGACATAGCGCGGGACCTTTAGGGCCAGATCTTGGATAAAAATGTTCATGCAAAAGGTCGCAATGATCACGTGTCCGACCAGCTTAGAGTCTTGGAGGCGGAAAACCGTAAGGCATGCAGAGCACGGAACACTGAGCAGCTTAGCTTCCCCTCGCCTCAGCTCGGCCCAGATTTCCTATCAGTACAACTGAATGAGAGAGAGAGATTGCTGAATGATATTTCCTGGGCATGCATCAAGCACCGCGAGGCTTTCACCAACCACGGGCAGCTCTTACTACACCACGTGACTAGGTGGCACAGACAAACGCAAGAGGGTCTCTTCCCATGTTGTAGAGTGCAGACTCGCGTAGCTTTGTACACGCTCCAATAGGAGTCAAAACTCAACATTTCTCTTTACCTGTGCATGCATCTTCTGCCACTCCATCCAATTGCTCTCTCTCTTCAGACTGCGGAGTCCTCTATGTCCCTCCTTCCGTCACACACACATGGTGACACACCCACTAGTCTAGGGATGGCATGCAAAAGAAACTTCTTGTAGGGAAAAGCTATGAAAAGAAAATTACAGAGGTGGGCACAGCTTCCAGCGTGTCTCATTCTCTCTCTTTAATAACACCGGGACCTGCCCCTAACTAGTACCGCGCCGGCGCGGGAGAGTTAAGGGCAGAAAACGTATCAAAATTAACATTTTTTTACTCTTAGTCTCTCTCGGGGTTAAGCTGAAGGATGGGTTATAGCTGGGGAGCTGAAGTAGCTGCTTCTTGTATAACTTGCTCGGCGCTAGTCCATACTGCGTCGGCGCGGGACCATAAGGGCCAAAGACATGAAGCTAAAGTGCATGCAAAGTGTTTGTCCCTTTAATAACGTCGAGACCACCCCTATCTAGTACCGCGCCGACGCGGGAGATTTAAGGGCCGAAAACGTGCTATTAAAATCAATATTTTGTATTAAACAAAATTTCGGGACCCGCCCCTAACTAGTACCGCGCCGACGCGGGAGGTTTAAGGACAGAAAACGTGCTATTAAAATCAACATTTTGTATTAAACAAATAAGTGTAAGCATGCACACAACACAGAGCCAGCGTTCAAATGTAGAATAGGAGTGTATAGTTTAAGGAAAGTGTGTTCATTCATAAAGTCATCAATTAAACAAACCAAAATAGCAGTGCCATAGGAGCAAAGAAGCAAACTAAACATCAAGTGGGACTTGGCCCTACTTGATACCGCGTCGGTGCATCTTTCATGGGACACTTCCCTAACTTCTCTCGTGCTCGCACGGTACAGTTTAGGGTACAATCCCATTTTTCTATAGTCAAACATTGAATAGGAACATCAACAACACATGCAAAGCAAACCCAACAGTAGCTTGGCTTGGCGGAATCAGCTCACGCACTTCAATGCTCTTTTTGTTTTGGATACGTATTGACTCTTGAGCATGTCAAAGCATGAAGAAAGGCCTAGGTGTGGTAGATAAAGGAATATATGTGATGTTGATTGGGAAATTATTAGCTCTATTTTGATTTACTGTGAAATCTTTAGCTCTTTTTTGTAAAATGGGATCATGCCATAACTAGTTCCGCGTTGACACGGTATGCTCAATGGCCTTGTCCAGATAGATAGGAAATGCAATGGATTGGGAAGTTTGACGATGTGGGATGACAAGCAATTAAAATGGAGCACTCTTGGGACCTTATTGGATTAGCCTCTGCACCAACGCGGAATGCTTAAGGGTCCTGTCCAGATTGAGCTTGAAATTAAATGGAATGAGAAGAGCATATGCACACCATAATTGGGACTATATCTTAATGGATTTCGTGCTGACGCGCAATGGTTAAGGAGTGTGTCCTAAATATAGAGCATAGCGACTTCCCATCAATGTTCATAAAAATCAATTTCACAAGCATACAAAATTTCCTTTAGGGTAGATTCAAGAAGGATTTTTTTCGAAATATATGGCTTTTTTTACAATTTAATCTATTTACTTGAATTTTCCAAGCGGATTTTCTTCTTTCCCCCCTCCCTTCAACAGGTTATTTTGATTTTTCAATTGGCTCAAGGCTAAGCCAAGGCACACTTTTCCCGAACATTGAAGTTGCCATGGTTATTAATAACGACCAACTTTTTGGGTGTACAAAGAAGTAAATATGCTCGGGTCGAATTGCATGGGATTTTGGGAGATGGGTTGTCAAGCGCATGGAGTGTTGTGACTCTAGACGTTGTTGTCATTAGTAATGTAAATTCTTGAGATTATTTCCATGGATTTCTCCCTTTCTCATGCTTGAGACGAATTGCATCAAATTCATTGTGATGTAAATGATCGGTGTCTCATTATGAGGTTGCTAAATCTTAGTGATTAATATTTGTCTAAAATAGATATATAGGCGGGATTTTGCAAAATCCAAAGATAATTTGCTACAAAAACTTACGAGTGTGCTTTTAATACCCATCTTGTCTCCCTTGAGGAAGAAAATTGTAGGGCTGGCTACGGTGTGAAAATGAACCCATGGTTTAGTAATTTCATTGTCGTTTATAATTGACAGACGCTATTGGCACACAGAGCTTGTGTATGGAATAATTAAAATATTCCATTCTAAGTGTTTTCATGTTTCTGTGTAGTGTGATAGTTCAATGTTGTTCTTCATTCATAGGCGTGGTGCACGACCTCCACTATACCTTGATGGGAGCATGCCATTTTTTCGGGCAATGGACATTGACTCCTACAGATACCATCATGCGACACTACTTACCAGAGTTTGATTACACAACTATGGAGTATGGGATTGCATGGACAGGATACATGCAATGTAGCCCTTCTTTCATTGCTAGACTTGTAGTGTGGAGCTTTTGTGTAGGCCAAAGGTTCTTTATTTGAATTTTGGTTGTGGGACTGCTGCTGTTCTCAGAGCATGTCTCTCTTCAAGACGTGCTTGTGCAACATTGGATAGTGAGATGACGCTTTGATTTTGATATTTGTGTTGCCTCTTCTTCATCCCTAGTTCAAACCGTAATCATGACTTGAAAATGGAAACAAATAATTCCTTCTCCTGTGGTGTGTGTGTGTGTGTGTGTGTGTGTGTATTTTCCCTAGATATCGCTCGGTTTTTGTGTTTGCTCGGTAAATCTTGCTCGGTGCTTGGTAGGACTCTACGAATCCCACCATCCCAAGATTAGTTTTTATTGTGTGATGGGCAAGATCCCCCACACCCTTGAGATCGATCATCCATCATCTATCCCATTCAACCCACCCCGAGGTAGATAAAGTTGACACCCCACATGTAAATAGGTGGTTGGCATATAGGAACAACAAAGTCATACCCCACTCAGCAAATGCTCTTGCTCCCATCATTGGTCATAATAACATGATGTCCATTCTAGTTGTCATTTTAGCACTCAAACAAGGGGGTGGGGCATTCTGACATTATTTTTCCCTGCACTAATCTCGCCATCCCAAGATTAGTTCTTATCGTGTGATGGGCGAGATCCCCCACACCCCTGAGATTGATCATCCATTGCCTGTCCCATCCAACCCACCCCGTGGTAGATAAAGCTGAGACCCCACATGTAAATAGGTGGTTGGCATATAGGAACAAAAAATTCAATACCCCACTCAACAAATTCTATTGCTCCCATCATTGGTCATAATGACATGGTGTCCATTCTAGTTGGCATTTTAACCCCCCTCGTGGTAGATAAAGCTGAGACCCCACATGTAAATAGGTGGTTGGCATATAGGAAGAACAAAGTCAATACCCCACTCAACAAATGCTCTTGCTCCCATCATTGTTCATAATGAAATGTTGTCCATTCTAGTTGGCATTTTAGCACTCAAACAAGAGTCACATCTCTTGATAAATTCTTTAGCATCTGCAAATACAGCCAACCAACATACTCCAGCCATCAAGATTTCTCTAGCCGTAGTCTCATGAGAGAAATGGCCCCTTGCTAGACTTGCATGTGCCTATTCCAAGATAGGAATATACTCATCTTCATTAGCACATAGCTTTCACTATCTAGTTCTTTCCTCATATGTATAGTTGTTGGCCGATCAAGGCGTGATATGCAGCCTCCATTTTGAATGCTCTTTGTCTCAATTTACATATGTCTTCAGGGAATTTCCTATTTATCAAGTACTCCACCAAATAACTATTTTACTTAATTGCAATAGATGTCTATAACAAAGTAGCATGTGGTATCACTGCCCCTCTTTTTGCATTGGGAGAAAATGTCTACATAGACATGAACTTCTTTTTTCATGTTTAACCAATAAACTCCTAGCCACATAATTGTTTCAGTGTTTGATGTGTACTGAAAAATGGATCCCAACTACTGTTATATGAGCTTGATTTAGGTAGTTAGACTATCCATTTGGGCTTATGCACAAAAGTAAAATTTTGTCTCTGTTTTTTTGATATAGTCTTCCCACCAATAGCTGATACATAACCGATTGCTTGATCAACCATGGTTTTATAGAGAGCGGAATTTGTTAATCTACATGTGCTATCACCATTAGAGAAACTATTTCCTTTGTCCATCTAGGAATTCTCTCGATTGAGAATAGATATGCATATGAAAAACCATCATCACCTCCCTTGGGAGGTTCTCCTGAGATGATCCTTGATAAGTGATCAATTCTCTAATGCAGGACACCATTTTTAACAAAACCACTAGAAAATCAAACTCTAGTAGGATGATGAACCATCTAACAATTCTCTCATTACTACATCGTTTGTTGACAAGATAAAGTAGAGCTTGGTGGTCCACAAAGAAGATAAACTTATTTGCCTATAAGTAATGCCAGAACTTCTTGACAGCATAGACCATTCCAAGTCTTTCTCTTTCTATCGTGGTATAATTCTTTTCAGCTATGTTCAATTGCCTGCTAGCATATGAAATGGGAAAATCCATGGCTCCCTCTCTTGGTTGTACCAATATGCTACCAATAGCAAAATTTGGTGCATCAACATTCACATGGAAAATTTTAGTCTAATATGGAGTCTTCAAAATAAGTGTTGACGAAAAATATTACTTGATCTTTTAGAATGAATTTTTGCACTTAATGGTCCATAAAAATTGAGTGATAAGACCATGAATAGGTTTTGCAATTACTATATATGTAGATAACTCTTTTATAGTATCCAAAATGTCCCATGAATGTTTTAACTTCTTGATGTTTAACATTTCTTTTTGTTTTACTCATAGATGGTTCTTTTTCTTTTACTTTGTCGGCTTTATATGGTTCCATTTTGTTTCAATCTGTCCTTTCACTCTTCTCTCGTTTTTGGAAATGGGATACCTACCCTTGATTTTGTCTTTGATGCAATTCTCTGTGTCAACCTTCATTAAAAATTGTGTTTTGTCCTTGATATTTGGAATGGCTTGGTTTCTTTTTTGTTTATCTTCTCATTTTTTCATGTATCTTTGTTGTCATCTTTGATGTTGATTGAAAAATTCAAAGAGCTTTTTCTCTCCTCCCTACAACAATAGTTTTTCTCTAATGTGCTCTTTCTCTCAGTTATATTTCTTTTTGGTTAGAGTCTCCTCCTTTAGCTCATTAGTAGCATCATAATAATGATCAGATGAAACTTGTTGGTCATCCAATGACACTAGTTGCCATTTGGATTGGAAAAATTTCTAGCATTGTTCATCACAAAATAGATTGGCATAGACTCGTTGAAAAAAAAATTCATATATGGTAGAAAAAAATTAAGTCCACTCAAATGGTTCGAACAAATATTTAGGAAAAAGATCCGGTATATAATCGGCATCATTTAATTCTTGATCCAAGATGCAATCTTCTTGTTTTAACCTATCATTCTCTAAAGTCCCACACATCCAAATAGGAGTGTCTTTGCTCAACCATGATGGTAATTTAGTTTCAGCTAATATTACTGAATCAAACTCTTAGATAGATGCTTTTAGGACATTCTTGTAAGAGTGATCTTTTACGTTTACCTGTGTAATTGATCCAACTTGTTTTAAGTATAGATAAGCTTATCTCCAATCTTGGTATTAATTGCATTTGTCCGTTGACCCATGGATCAATAGTATGACATAACTCACAAAGCCTTATTTCTTGAGAGTTATAAAAATCAGATTTTGAGGAATAAAATAAGCATAGACTTTGTTTTGGTTCAATTTTGTACTAAGTTTTCTGCTCTCATTGTCTTGATAAATAGCATGTATATCTAACACAATTTACTAATTTCTCCCTTTACTTTTTTAGTTAGAATTAGTATAATTTGACTTAGATGAACTCCCAAGTGATTTTGCACAAAGAATCTTTTTCAATTATGCGGTTGGACCAGTCTCCAGTGGGGAATTGAGGTGGCTCGAGTTTCAAAGGGACTACAGATTACCTTGTACCCAACACTTACGTAGCATGGGAGTTATATGTTGAAGCTCAGCCTGAACATTGAACACAAGTGCCTAATAGGTTCATAACCAACCCACAGTTTTGGGTGAAGGAAAAGATCCAAGAAGGTGATGTTAAAGTGCAAGGATATGTTCTTTACCTTAACTTATGCTCTCTTTTGGACAAACCGAGTCGTGAACTTATACTTAGTAAGAAGGCCCTTATATTAAACCAAAGATACGGCTTTTGTGAGAAGGTCATTATTAGAGTATGGAAGAAGTCAAATGGCGGAAACCAATTCTATTATGTCCCTCGGGATTGGTTTAAGAGAGTCTATGGACCTATTCTCAAATACAACCCTCACAATGTTGCGATTACCTTTGATGACTATGAGAAACCAAGGTGCATTAGTGACTTTGCCCGAGCACAACCAATAGCAGTGAACTCGAGTAGATACTTCTACAAAAATGATGTAAATGAACGATATGCTCATGTAAACTACTTCAATGGATTATCACCCAAGGATGTATCACGGGGGAAGAATGGCCCAAAAACAAAGACATGACTTTTAGTGCACAAGTTGAAGTGTTATACTTTGACGCCCGAGATGTGAACAAGTATAAGGGTAGAACCACAATTGTAGAAACTAAGAATTGGTTTATAGGACCTTTCGTATTTATGTATCTCCCTAGAAACACTATGAACCTTTTTTAGTCTTTTGCGATTATAAAAATTTGATTTTAATATTGAGGATATAATATTTGAGTTTAAATCTTGGTTTCATCATTTTAGCTAGCTTGAGTGATGGCGTGTGTGTAGATGACTGGCCGTTTACCTTAAGGGATATGGGCTGATATACTCTCTTGCCTTATGGTGGAAGAGCATTCCCAAATTGGAGTGGAAGTGCAAAGGCGTGTCACAACCAGCATAACGGGGGAGAGAAGAAAAGATTGATGTCTACGGATTTCATTTTACCAAATACCTTTTAAGCTTGGTATCATTATGCTACAGGGAACCCTGAGTTTAGACCACCTCAGCACAAACCCTCGCCTGTTGGGAGTATCGAGTGGATACAATCTAAGTTGGGAATGTAGATTGTTGTTACTAATCAAATATTGTACATAAATGCTTATGAACTTACCCTAAGACCGACAAAAGAAACATGGATGGCCAGAAACATACTTCCTTTAGTAATGGCTATGAGATGCTTTGACATTGTTATGTTTTAATGTATAAGGACGGTAATGCAAAAACAATGACCGACATTCCTATAGTCTAGTACCTTGGAAGTTATTCTTTGACTTATTTAGAAACTCACTAATCTACAATCCTCGCAATGTTGAAATTTTATACAATGCCTACAACAGACCTCAGTGCCTTGTAGATTGTGAAAATATTCACAGCTGAGTGGGATGGGACACATAGAATGTATTTACAAAGGAATCTGCTTTGTTCGATGACTACTTAAGGTACATGAAGGCAATTATTCACACCAAAATGGGGGTACCAGTAACAAACGAATCTCTTACTCAAGAATGGTATGACGCCAACGAAGAGATGTTCCAGCCAAAGATCACAAAGGATTATTGGAGTCAACCATCAGAGATACCCAAGGAATGGGACAACTATACTTTATTGGTAGAAGGATGTCACAATGGATATTACCGAGCGCATTATGTTAGAGCCATTAGGGATTATTAGAAACTTTGGAGACACCTTGTAGACTTTCAAAAACCCAAAGTTTTGTGATATAGAAATTGGATTAAGTTATTCATTATTATTTCTCCTATTTTCTTCTCATCTTATCTTTAAATGTCTATTCTATTTGATTAAAGGACTTCGAACGGAATATAATATTTTGCTAAGTGTGACCTTGGTTGATATGGTGCAGTAAGTTACCATGCCTTTTAGAGAAAATGCGGCTATTGCTAACCCAAATGCGCTATTGTTCCCCAACACACCATCATTGATAGAGACATTGATGCTATGCTTCGTAAGTCTCAACCTGGAAATTTTAGTGGGGAAGGCAAAGATGTAGGCAAAGTTCTTGAAGATTGGATTGAACACATGGATGACTATTTGATTTGGCTCATTCGTCAGTAGTAAACAAAGCTATCATCACTAAGTTCAAACTAGAGAAAATAGCCAAGCATTGGTGGAGAGACCATTGCACAAAAAACAATGTGATCCTAATGTTGCAACTTGGGATTATCTTAAGACCCAACTTAAGAAGAACTATCAAAAATTTTTTAATCATTCAGACCATATGAATGAATTACTTGACTGTACTTAAGGAACAAGAGAACTGAAATTATACTATCAACATTTCTTAACCCTTGTCAAGTATGCTCCAATAGGGATGACTCAAGAGATCAAGGTAGCTCGATTCGTATCAAGGCTATATAATCCTACGAAGACTAGACTCTAGAGTCTTCATCTTACCAATTTTGAAGATGTCCTTGATGCAGGAAAACCCATTGAAATAGAGTTATCTACTACCGAAAAGAGGAATTCAGAACCTGTTCCTGTTCGTGAAATCAAAATCCCTTGTCCCGAGGAGGAGCAAAGATCTGGAAATCCACAGCAAAGACGAGAGAACTTATTACATATGAAAGCTAGACATGATCATTTATGCTACACTAATCTTGAACCGAGTAATTAATCCAGGGATTGTCCCTTTAACAATTCAAGCTTCATAGGATTGGTGGACACTTATAAACATAGAAACTTCAATCCAAATTGGAAGTTTGGAAACTTTAGACCCAGACCATCGGCAGTTCAGAGGAACTTCAATCAACAAAACTTTAACCAAAACCAAAAACAACCTCAAAACCAGGGGAATTTTAGACCATGCAATCCACCTTTTGTTTGGAATGGACCATCTAGTGATCATAGGAAAAATGAAAGGATTTACGTAGTAAAGCTTAACCCTAAAGGGAAGAAGATAGATTCACTTGAACCCGAATGGGTAACAGAATTTGATGATATATTTTCCGAGGAACTTTCACAGTTACCACCCAAGCCTGCTATTGATCATGCAATAGAGCTTACTCCAAGAGCTCAACCTGTTTCTCGTAGACCTTACAAAATGTCAGTACCTGAATCGGTGGAACTCAAGGAGCAATTAACTCAACTTCTTGAACAAGGCTTCATTCGACCCAGTGTTTCTCCATGGAGTACTCTTGCTCTCTTTGATTGAAAGAAGGATGGTACTCTACGTCTTTGTATCGATTACCGTGGATTGAACTAGGTAAAAGTAAAGAATAAGTATGCAATACCAAGGATTGATGAACTCCTTGACCGATTACATGGAGCTTCAATCTTTACAAAGATTGATCTTAAGTCAGGGTATTACCAAATCTGAATCAAGGAGAAGGACATACCAAAGACCGGAATTTAATACTCATTTTAGACATTATGAATTTATGGTTATGCATTTTGGACTTACTAATGCTCTTGCAACTTTTAATTAACTTATGATTTGACGTGTATCAAAAGCATCTTGATGATTTTGTTCTTGTCTTCTTTGATGATATCCTGGTTTATTCAAGAGACAAAGAAGAACACGAACAACATGTGCGACGAGTACTTGAACTTCTCTGTCAAAATCAACTTTATGCCAAACGTAGCAAATGCACCTTCTTTTGCTGACAAGGTGGAATATTTGGGATTTATTGTATCCAAAGCTGGTGTTTCTACTGATCCAAGTAAGATCAAAGCTGTTATAGCTTGGCCAATACCAAAATCAATATGAGAAGTACACGACTTTCTTGGTTTAATAGGATGGTATCGTATATTTATTCAAGGGTATGCTAATATTGCATCTCCATTGACTAATATGCTTAAGAAAGCTAAAGTGTTTACTTGGAATGAAGGTGATCAAGCTAGTTATGAGAAACTCAAAGAAGCTTTGGTGAATGCTTCAATACTACAACTTCTAGACTTCTCAAAGACATTCACTGTGCTCATTGATGCAAGTGGATAAGCAATTGGTGGCGTTCTGTCTCAAGAAGGAAAACCAGTAGCTTATGAATCTCATAAGTTACATATACATGAGTTGAGTTAGACTTCACATGACTTGGAATTATTTTCCATTATGCATGCTCTTAAAATATGGCGACATTACCTTCTTGGAAGGAGATTTGAACTACATACCGACCATAGAAGCTTGAAGTGGATCTACACCCAACCTGACCTTAATATGCGGCAACTAATATGGATGGAGTTGTTATGAAAATATGATTTTGGAATCAAATATAAACCTCGAAAGGAAAATCTTGTAGCCGGTGCCTTAAGCAGGAAGAGTACTATAGCGGCTGTCACATCTCTACTACTTCTTTAATTGACCTTATTCAATAAGGTATGACTAATGAATCGTATTACATGAAAATCTAGTACTTGATGAACCTAAATAATCGCACAGAGAAGCAGGAAAGGCGAATGAAAGGATTTCATGTTGAAGGAGATGACCTTTACTTTGGTAATCGTCTTTGTATTCCAACTCAAGGTGGAATCAAACTTCAAATATTACAGGAAGCTCATGATATACCTATAGCAAGACATCCAGGATACATTAAGACTTACTCTACTATAAGAAATAATTTCTTTTGGCCAGGACTAAAGCGTGATGTGTTGAACTATGTTACAAGATTTTTAACATGCCAACATATTCCGGTAAGCTTCAACCTATTGATGCTCCACAAATGAAATGGAAATGCATATCCATGGATTTTGTTACAAGACTTACTACATCTCTAGGATATGTCTCTATTTTTGTGGTTGTTGATATGCCTACAAAAATGACCCATTTGTTTCTAGTCAAGACAACGTTTACGGCTAAGGATATAGCTCAAGTCTTCATGAAAGGTGTTTTCATGTATCACGGTTTACCTCGACGATCGAATAATTTTTTTATCGTGATGCGAAGTTCACCTCTAATTTTTGAAAAGCCTTAATCTCAGCTACAGGAACCTAGTTAGCCTTTAGTACTGCTTATCATCCTCAAACTGATGGGCAGCTAGAAAGAACAAATCAAATCATTGAAGACATGTTAAGAGATTATTGTATGCATGAACAAAGTAAATGGACCAGATATTTGTATTTGGTTGAATTTATGTATAATTCCTCATTCTGACGCTCAATTGGAATGTCTCCTTTTCAAGCATTGTATGGGCAAAAGTGTCTTACTCCAGTCAAATGGACAGACCCTCTCATATGAGTTCAAGCATCCAAAGAAATGTTGGATGAAATGCAAATACAAATCAATCTTATATAGCAGGATATTAAGACTTCTCAAGATAGACAAAAGAGTTATGATGATCCAAAACAACGTGCTAGACTTTTTGAAGAAGGCGATATGGTATTTCCGAGGATGAAACAAAAACGTAGTTCTTTATCAATGGGTAAGTGTAAGAATCTAAGTGACAGATATTGTGGACCTTTTGTAATCACTGAGCAAATTAATGATCAAGCTTACAGACTCTTGTTACCACCACACATAAAGGTACATGATGTTTTTCACGTCAGCTTACTCAAGAAGTATATACCTGGTCCGCAACATATTCTTGACGATTCTCTATTATCTACATCTACTGATGAAACTTTTGAGCATGTGTCTTGTCGAGGATCTACAACTAGATAGATTTAAGTAGGATCTATAGTATTAGATTAGAGTAGTTATTGGTTGTCAAGTGATTTGTAAGGTATTGATCTATAGTATTAGATTATAGTAGTTATTGGTCGTCAAGTGATTTGTAAGGTGATAAAAGCGTTTACTCATCCGTGTGTGGCAGCGAAGTGTTTTTCTACTCATAAATGTAAAACCCGGCCATATGATGATATGATTAGCTTTAGATAGGACCATTGATTTATTTGTTGAAGTGCTTGTTTGCATTTAAAATCACAAAAAAGATTGATTTTGAGAGTAAAAATGCAATAAACAGGTTTTTGTTGACATATTTTCATGATTGATTGATGCTAGGCATATAAGAGGGCAATTGCAAGAGTTCTATAAAACTAAAATTCTGCAAACTGAAATTGTGCAAACTTGGACATCATACGTGTATGACATCTCAAGAGGCATTTGGAGACCAAATTTGATAAACCTGATTGCACTAGAGTGTTCAAAAGGGGGGTTTTACTCTAAGTACACCTTAAGACTAGAGTTTTGACCTCGAGGGTTAACCATTCAATATCCCCCTCGCAAGGTATTAAAAAAACCTCTCTTTTAACATGTCTGAATGAATAAAATGACCCCTTATTTCAGGAGTTTCTTCCAAAATTGAATATAAAAACCCCTTATTTTAATGTATCTCTACTAAATTTCTTAAAGGCCACAATACGGATCTAGGCAAAGTGAATGCTTGAATTGATCATATCTAGCACAAAAAGTGTTGGAATTGAATTTTGAAGCTGATGTGAGTTTCTTGTGAGGTGGGGGACCTTTGGAGTGATTTTCACTTCAATTTGACCAGCTAGAAATCATACGTGTATGATGTATAAAGGAAAATTATAGGGACCAAAGTTGACATCATAGCTTACTAGGGTGTTTAGCACAACAAAACAAGCTTAGAGCAACTTTCATCCAATTTGGAGCACATAGACATCATACGTGTATGATGTCTCCTAGGTCAATTTTTGAACAAAACTGACCATTTGTCATTATAAGGTTCTTTGACACATTGTTTTGAGCATTCTCACCAAGTTTGAATCATTTTGGATATATATTTTTTGAGAGAAAAGTGTGATTTTTCACTTCATTGAAGGTGACAGGTAAAATTTGTGTGAGAGTAGTTTTGAGCTTTAAACTTTGTTGTGATCATATATTCTTGTTGCTTATGATAAGGGGGATCTAAGGTAAAGAAAATTCCAAAATTTGAGCACATAGACATCATACATGTATGATGTTCTAAAGTCAAGGTCTGAATGACCAATTGAACTTCTGACCACATAGGAGGTTTGGAAATGATGTGGTAAGCTTGTTTGCAAAATTCCATCTCATTTGGACACATACCTTTGAATTTAAGAAGACCAAGAAGGTAAAAGTGAAAAGTGGTGATTTTGTGCAATTTTGACATCCAAACGCTTTTGTGAGCACATATTCTTGGTGTATTCATCAAGCAGCACCTTGGGTATAAGCAGAAGTGAAACTGAGCCAATAGATATCATGCATGTATGATGTCTTACATGTAAAATTTGGGACAAATCAGACATGTGAGTATACCCTAGTGTCCTAAAGCATAAAAGAAGTCCCTAGCCAAAATTTCATTGCATTTGGAGCACATTTGGCTTGTAAAGGCCAAGAGACGGAAATTGGGCAAGGTTCATGGTTGTATTGACTATAACTTGCACAAAAAGTGTTGAAATTGAATTCTTAAAGTTACTGAGAGTTGTTTGATGAGGCGGATTTCAGAAGAGTAATCAAAGCAGAGGAAGTTTTGGATTTTGCAACATAGCTTGCAGGATTTTGACTGACTCTAGAAGATGACACGACTACATGGCTCGACTCAGTGGAAAGACGGGATTTTGAGACTCTAAACGAGCTGTTTGAGGAATTCATCAGAGAATTTTTGCAGATAGGAATAGGTCATAATACATTCTTGCAGCTTCATAGTTACAAGTAGAAAGAGGGCGAATCAGTGTGCAAAGTGCTATTACGGCTCAAGAGATATGACAAGTTCTATTGGGTATGCAAGGCCGAGTTCGGTGGTGATCAGTTGTCAACTCGTGGGAACAAGCCTCATAAGGCATGCAAGTCAGGTTCAGTGTAGAGTCGAGTGTTGCATGGCAAGTTTGGCTACATATAATGTAAGGCTTGTTATTTTAAAATAGATCATCAAATCAACAATAACATGTACTTTGTTTTTTTGTTCAATCTATCGAGTCTCTCTCTCTTTGCAGCACGCTCTTCTCCTCGCCATGAACCCCCACCGGCTTCATCCACCATAGCTAGCCTCCTATCAACTCGTATCAGATCAAGGCAGTTTTGTTGGGCATCGGTCTTGGATCGACACGGCGTGGGAGCAGCCACCTGCAAAGAGGAAGCACGCATGTCGACCTGCAGAAAATTGAACAAAACTGGCATCAGCCTATTCACACTGGCTTGCTGGTGATCTTTTGACTCTTGAGCGCCTGCAAATTTCGCCTTCTGAGCCTGCTGCAAGCAATACCATCATCCTCGCCATCGCGCTGCTCTGCTCGGCTTCACTACACAGGTGTTATTTTCACATTGATTAAAATCCATTGTCCACCTCATTTGAGCCCTTGGCTTTAATTGAGAGCCCATGCACACTGTCACAACGGCAGTTTGGTACTCAAGTGCCTTACACCCTCATTTAAATACACAGTGCTTGCTAATTGATAATAGCATATTGAGGATATTAGGTTTGCAGCATATCAACAAGGGTGCTTGCCACACCTATTGCTACGAGATGAGCATCATACAAAAGGTTCTAAAATGGTTGATAAATCTCCAAACAAGCAGTCTATTGATGATTGTAAGGATGCTAATGCTAAATCTGCTCTACGGCTCGACAAATCAATTTTGGCTATTGATGCCAAAGAAAATTATAAGGGCGATTTCAAAACATCAAAGCTTATCAATAAAGAAAGCTATAGAAGCACCATCCAACCTTTCCAACCGTTTGCTACAAGCAAGGTTTAAGACCTGCTCAACCACATCGACATCCACAAGAAAGAAGAAGCTTTGTTTTCAAGAACTTGGTCCATCACCAATTTGCAAATTTCAAAGTCGATTTTACATGTTCAGTGTCATAGGTTTATTTCAAATTTGGTATGTTGCCAGTATCAATTTCAAAGCCTTGTTTTAGCCTCTTGGTAGTCGGTTACTGTCATGCTATTTATTATCATGCCAAACTTTTGTATGGGTTATAGAAACTGCCATAAAAATATAATGGTAAGACCACCTTTTGTTGTTTGGTCGGGTTCTAGTAAGTCTCATACTGATGGTTGTTTGAGGGAAGTACACACACACACCTATGTTATTGTCAAGGGGGGGGACTTCTACTCATGGTTTCAGGTGATTGCACTTTGCCATGGTCTGTATCAAGTCCATAGTCAGTAGTTTCTGCTTGAGGGGGGGGTTGTTGGGTATGCAAGCCCGAGTTTGGTGGTGATCAGTTGTCAACCCGTGGGAACAAGCCTCAAATGGCATGCGGGTCAGGTTCACTGTAGAGTTGAGTGTTGCATGGCAATTTTGGCTATGTAGATAATGTAAGGCTTGTTATTTTAAAATAGATCATCAAATAAACAATAGCGTGTACTTTGTTTTTTTGTTCAAGCTATCGAGTCTCTCTCTCTCTCTACAACATGCTCTTCTCCTCGCTATGAACCCCCACTGGCTTCATCCACCATAGCTAGCCCCCTATCAAGTTCTATCCAAGAGTGGAAATACCTATGCAAGCATGATTGATGTTGAACTTTATCAGACATGCGGGTCTTTAGAAGTTTTTGCATATGATAAGGAGCCAGTCAAGAGGATGGCACATCCTCTCAGCACAATGATTCATAGATGACTGAGTCCATTGCAAAACGAGTAGCACCTATCGATAAAGAAAAGTTTATTGATGAAATGGTCAAGAGGTTAACTCCTCTTGTAAAGTCTGATTTGGGGGAGCCTAAGTGGTGCAAAATTGAGGGGAAATGGGCAAACCATACGAGGGAAGAGTGCTACTATAGCATGGAATATACTAGGGAGAGGTATGTACAACTTGTTTCAGTAGCACCTACTCCACCTACATACGTTACGGAGAATGTGCGAGGTCTAGTAGGAGTTTAAAGGCTACAACTTATCTTAGAACAACAACCTCCACCTCCAGGTGCTAGAATGCCTATAGAAATGAGATACACACCGATGATGGAAGCATCCAATAAACGAGCACTATTACCAACTACAATGTATTATAACAACCAAAGCGGCAATGCCTTTTGAAGAGACAGAAAAGAGACAAACACAGGGAGTGGTGAGGCCAATACAACCTCCACTTCCTGTGTTTTGATTCGAAGAAAGAAGGTATGAGATGGACTAAAGGACATTGTGGTTCATTGTGAATAGTGGCTTAGTTAGGTTAGAGCTTGTTTACAACCAAGAGGAAATGCAAGAAGAATCTAGAGACACATTGTCCCAAAAGCCATGACAACTAGTTGGTCATCATATTCACTTTATCCTCAAGTGTCCAAAAAAGCCAAACCAAGTCATAAAGATCACTACAAATATCTCAAGAATTATTCAGCTACCCAATATCTCAGAAAACAAAAACGCCTGACAAGTTGAAGTCGTTACAAGAGTGCAAGCTCAAAAGGAAGTAGATGAGAACCCAGAGATAGAGAAAACAAAAACGGACGTGAGATCAGAGACAGGTGATGCGACTTACCTAGTAAAAAAACCAAGAGCAAATGTAATAATTAGAAATCTAGAAAGGCTAGGATGAAGGCACGTATGGAAAGAGAGCAAAAATCCCTAGCTGAAGAGCTTACCCAAGCTAAAGAGAAGATAAGACAACATGAGGAAAGAATTGCAGCTTCTCTTATGTAGATGTCTCAACCTCCCAAAGAACCATCAATGGGAAGTGAGCCTAGAAGTGCTAGTTCAGGAGGATCAATGTTGGTCGAGAAGGCTAATGAGACATTAGACACTCTCCTAAAATCCTATTACACACGGTTCAAAAACAACCAAACCCAAGAACAGAGGTGGATGACATATCCATATGAGGAACTAGAAAAGAACAGTCTTGATGTGTGCCAGAAAATGATTCAAACAACCAAAGATTTACTAGAACCACCAATTGGAAAACCTAAGGATTTTATCCTTGTCCCACCTACACCAGTAATCCCACCATACGAGGAACAAATAGAGCCACATTCTAGTCATGCGCATGGACCAAAGCTCAAGGACCCAACATCAAAACTAAAAATAGTGTTGAATACCACATATAACTCTTCCAAGGGATTTCACCTAGATATACCTGAGGGTTGTAAAGAAATAGATGGTCTTGACGAATTATGGAAACAAGTCAGAGAGGGCTAATGAAGCTAGTGAGCTAAGCAGATGAGTAAACTAGACTAATGATGGAATGCTTCTTCCACCAATAAAGGAAATTGAGCCTGGATCTCAAATGAAACTAGAAGTGCAATCGTATTGGGGAGACAAAGTATCTGTACAGTTTGTAAACAGTCAACCCCATTTGCTAAGAACACTACTGTCCTATACGGGAGAGCACTAGGCCAAGCTAGATGTTATTGCAGTCCCATCACAAAGATTGTCTTTCAACAAGGTTATCAATTCAAAAGGGTTGATATATAGTCTATCTACCTAATCACATGTATAATAATGTTAGCCGTTTTGCTTAGAATAAGACCGAACATATGAACTAATGTGGGAAAATGCCTAGAGAAATTTGGTGTAAAAAACCCAACGGCTCAAATCAAAGAAGGGATCAAAGAGCTTGAGATGCCTCAGCTAAACACTAGGACAATGCCATTAAACAAGGTAGGCGAGTATTGTGAAGGTGAGGATAGCAATACAACCATCCTTGTGGAAATCCAAGGTGTAAAAACCATGGCAATCCTTGATAGTGGAGATGGTGTTGCCATCGCAACAAAAGCGACCTAGAAACAATGGGGAAAACCAACAGTGATAAGGGCTATCAAGATGAAATTGTAGCTTGCAGACAAACACATGGAAAAGCCCCTAGGACTACTAGGAAAAGTAGTCGTCACTTCTTGCAGCATTGAGTATGAGCATACCTTTGCTATTGTTGATTTTGGCAAGAAGAACAGTTACTACATAATATTGGGAAGACCATTCATGTGGCAGCTCAAAATGGTCCAGGACTGGGGATACAACCATATCTACTTGAGACCCATGGAAACCACGACAAGGATAAACTTGAAAGACCATGGTTACAAAGATGTGAACCGAACCGTTGTAGAAGAGTTTGATTCCGCTACTATCGCAGGATCAGAACTTCCAGCATTGTTGGGTTAGCCTAAAGAACTATGGATGTGTGCAAATTCGCAATGTAAAATCTTAAAGCGAGAGGAATATATCCTAGAAGGGGGGATCAAAGATAAGGATTATATCCAAAACCATTTCTTGAACAAGTATTAAGCCACTAGAATGGGAACACATCTTGTCTACTCTGGATGTGTGCGTTATTCAAGACGGTCCAGCAACAAAATTTTGTGATAAAGATGTCTTTGATGTCATTCCTTATTTTGCAATGAGTGTGATCCAGGAAAACAAAGAGAACTAGGCAGCTACAAGCTCCCGAGATAAAAAGCAAACAAAGGAATGTCACGAATCAAAAAGGCTAAATGACTCCGTAGAGCACTTGGAGCTTTAGAAAGATGTTGACTATGGAAATCTGGACAAGCCAAAAGGTGACATAAACAAACTTTAACTAATGCACGGTTTTATGATTGTTTAGATCAAAGACCTAGGAACCAATGTCACTGCTACAAGACTAAAGTACATCAGAAGTGGATTCCAAAATCTTCAATGGTGATGCAACCGCAACAAGAATCCTCATACGTGGCTCCTATATAGGAAGAACATATTCAGTCAAGAAGAACATAACCATGTCAATGAGCTAACAACATGCTAATAAATTGTCTAGAAAATTCATTCCAAAAACAAAAATTCGAGAGCAAACAGATAGTAGCTTTCTATAACCAACCAAACCACCAAGGGAAAGTGCCAGATATCAACCTTGCTAAGGGTAGTAGTGACAATGATGATTCTTATGACATCGAACTCAGGTCATCACCCTCACTAGCAATTGTCGTAGCAACCATAGAAGGCTAAAAGGAAAGAATAAGTCAGAGTCAAAAAATTTGACAAATCTAGATACGAAAGAGTCAACTCAACCAAAAGAAAGTATGAATCAAGAAGATGAAGATCTTTGATGAAAAACCACAAGATCCAACACCAAAAGGAAAACAATCAAAGTATGAAAGAATAGCTAAGAAAATCACAAAGTTGCAAGCTTTCGCAACTTAGATTTGGGTTCCAAATAATTTGATTCAATCACAAAGAGATCAAGAGTTTATTTGGATTCTTAAACGATTAAAGTATCGACTCCCAAAGTCGGAATCCCGTCCCCAACCAACTAACTCACAAAAAGTCAAGGTGTATCCCAAAGAAGTCTCTTCAAACACAAATAAAGCAAGGATAAGTATGGGTTCCCAAATGAGAATCATCAACAAAACAACCAATAATCACAAAGAAGTGGGTTGCAAAGGAAACCAGTGAAAGTACTATCACCACATCACCGCTTGAATTCTTTTAATTCCTCCTATAGTTATAGTACAATTAGAAGAAAGCAAGTCACTCACTTCACCACTGCATGTTGCACAAGGCTTATGGATTTGGAGATGAAGTGAATGCACAAAAAAAGCTCAAAAGACAAAAAACCAGAGGCAACCAAAGAGGAAGTCCAAATCTCTCTACAACCTTCAATCAAGAAAATGGTACAAGAGCTTCAAAGACCATCACATTGCTTAGAGTAGGAAGCCTTGCCAGAAAATGCCAATAAGCAAATTGCTCCTCTTGCACAACATAAATTTTTTCCATGCATTGACTGTGTATGAATAATAGGGCTACATTACAAGGCTTGCATTGGCACAATTTTTTATTGCCCAAGCACAACACATACCCTTGGCGAGCAAAGCAACTCACCTATTTCTTTGAGCTTCTTGTCTTTACAAAAGACCACATTTTTCTTGTAAGTTTCAGCAAAATCTTCACAGTCTTTGCATTCATGGTCTTTACTATCACACACATGCGATGGTCATCCCATTCCTTGTGTGGAGGTCGTTGTCTGGGCTTTGAAGTGGAACCCTTCGTGCTTACCCCTTCAAGATTAATTGCTTTCAACTTTAGATTTAATACTTGTATACCTTTGATCAGCTTGTCAAGAATAGAATCCTCTAATTTTTGTTTCCTAGAGGATCTTAGAATTAGGGTTGCAGAGAAACGCACACATCTTGGAGAAGACGAAGGAAGCTCAAGGCACACAATAGAGAGTGTGTTACTTAGTGTGCAATGGAAAGATAGATTGCCCTAGAGTGATGGGCGTATATATAATGCTCGGGGGAAAAACCTCCTAAAGAGGGAAAAACTGCCTCGGCGGTCCTAGTGTGTTCACACACATCACTACCACATGTATATGGTAACAAATCCCCCTTGGAGGGATGCGGTGAACGAGAGCTGGCACATGAGTAAAGGGAAGTGCCATGCCCTGAGGACATGATCAGTCCACAAAGGGGAGTAAGCCCAAAGCTTTGCGGAAAGCTTCAAGCTTCTCACAAGACAATGCCTTTGTGAAAAGATTTGCAAGGTTGTCCTGTGTTGGCACATAAGCCAAGCTGATCTCTATTGCTGAGAGCCTCTCCCTGACATAGTGGTAATGCACCTCAATGTGCTCAGTGCGAGCATGAAAAACTAGGTTCCTCGCAACTACCAATGCGCTCTAACTGTTAGCGTAGATAGTGTTGGCAGTGTCCTGTCCAACACCCGAATAAGCCATAAGGCGTCTGAGCCATACACACTCAACCGTAGCTGTGAAGACTGCCATGTACTCAGCCTCACAACTCGAAGTGGCCATAGTAGGTTGCTTCTTGCTCAACCATGATATACATGAACCGCAAAGCATGAAACAAAAACCACTTGTGGACACTCGCGTGTTAAAACAACCAGCCCAATCTGAGTCCGAAAAAGAATGTAAGTCTGGCGGCAATGATCCCCCCTTGGGATAAAACAAGCCAAGATGTAAAGTGCCACTAAGGTAGCGAAAAATCCTCTTGACAGCGTGCCAATGCTTGGACCCTAGGCTATGCATAAATTTGCTGACCTATGAGACTGCAAACTAAATATCTGGCCTCGTGTTGCATACATAAATTAGGTAGTCAATAGTAGTTTGGTAAAGAGTGACCTCAGCAGGATCGCCAGTATCATGTAGACTCAACTTCAAACCTTTTTCCATGGGAGTGGCAATAGGTTTGCTATCCTCAAGTCCAAACTTACATAGCAATGTTTCTATGTAACTTTTCTGACACAAGGCAATACCACCATCACACTACTTAAACTGTATACCCAAGTAATGATGCAACAGCCCCAAATCTTGCATCTTAAAAGTAGCATTCAAATCAGCCTTAAATTCAGCAATATGTCTCTCATTTGGTCCAGTGATCAGCAAATCATCGACATAAAGAACCACAATGAGAAGTACATCACCCTCATGCTTTACATACAACGTGCTTTCTGTTGGATTGTTATGAAAGCCTCGTTTAACCAAATGAGTGTCATCTTTCTCATACCAAGCACGAGGAGATTGCTTCAACCCATACAAATCCTTCTTACATCTGCACACTTTGTCCTCTTGTCCTTTTATGACAAAATCGTGAGGCTGTGTTACATAAACTACCTCAAATATGTCATCGTTCAAGAAAGCAGTAACAATGTCTGATTGATGTACATCCTAACCAAAATGAGCTGCCAATGCACATAGAAAACGCACAGTAGTCATACGAAAAGTGGGAGCAAAAGTCTCTTCATAATCTATGCCTTTTTGTTGTGCATAACCCTTTGCAACAAGTCGAGCCTTATGGTGATCGATCTCACCATCCGGCTTGCATTTCAACTTGTAAACCCACTTCGTACCAATGGCCTTTTTACCAGGAGGCAAATCACATAAAGTCCATGTGTCATTTTCTATACGTGCATTATATTCTGATTGCATGGCAGCCATCCAATTTTCTGAATTTTGTGCTTCATCAAAAGACAAAGGCTCTTCAACATCATATAAGCTAGACACAGCCAAAGCATAACAATCTAATGCATAAGATGCATGGCGAGAGCCTGAACGAGTACGACTAGACAAAGGTGCATCCAATTTACTGTCACGCAAAGTGTGCACCAGCCATTTTGGCATACCTCTAGCCTCCTCATTTTCAGCCCTTTCCTCATCAACTACATCATGTACATCTGCATCAGTAATAGGCTGATCTAGAACATTTTCAGAAACCCCCATAGGTTGTACATTTGCCTCATTGGAAATTACATTCATAATTCCACCACTAAAAAGAGGCAACAAAGTGTCATAAATGTCCTGTGAGCTTACATTATTGTCGTACATGACAACAAGGGCTGAATAGAATCTTCCACAAACACTACATCCCGTGAAACCAGAATACACTTTGTTTGCGGATGATACAACCTGTATCCTTTGCTTTCAGTACTATAACCAACAAAAATACATTTGATAGCCTTATCATCCAATTCTTGTGCTGTGTTTGTGGCACCAAAGCATATGCCAAACATCCAAAAACACGCATGTGCAAGGCTTTCTATCGTGCCATGCTTCATATGGAGTAATAGACTGCAAAGCTTTTGTAGGACACCTGTTATGTACATAAGTGGCACACATGATGGCCTCAAGCCAAAAGGAATGCGGCAAAGCTTTACTTTTGACCATGCATTGTGCCATTTCCGTCAGTGACCTATTTTTTCTCTCAGTAACACCATTTTGTTGAGGTGTATAAGGCACTGTACATTGGTTTTTTATCCCACCACTAGCCAAAACTGCATTAAATTCATGAGACATATATTCCCCCCCTCGATCAGAACGGAGGGTGCCCATAGTACATTTCGAGACATTTTCAGCCATAGTCAAAAATTTTCTGAAGCACATAAAAACTTTGGACTTCGCTTTAAGAGGAAATACCCATGCATTCCTAGAGTAACCATCAATGAAAGTCACGAAATAAAGGTAATTGCCCAAGGACGGAGTTTGCATGGGCCCACAAACATCACTATGCACAAGCTGCAACCTACATGTGGCCCGAACTGAACCATCCTTTGGAAACTTAGAATGCTGCATCTTACCCAAAATACATCCTTCACAAACATGTTTTTGACAGGTGCTTGGAGAGGCGGCAAAGAAGAAACCATATCAGATTTCTGCAAACGCAGCAAACTGGCAAAATTCAGATGACCAAAACGTGCATGCGAAAGTTTTGCATCTGAAATAGCCCTTGAATCTGCAACAACATTTGCAAAAAATTTTCCACACTTGTCATACAAAGTGTCACGGGAACCGAATAATAGAGATAGACAGCAAAACGGAGGAAGAAATCTTTGTATTGATAGTGTTTGATACAACAGAGGAGCAATTGAATATATATATGGGCGCACTCCGTTGTACGGAGCTCGAACCTCCCGACCACCCCCGAGCTTCAATTCGCTTGCATGCAGCGTCTCACTCGCACTCGCACTCGCACTCGCACTCTCACTCGCACTCGCACTCGCACTCGCACTCGCACTCGCAGAAGAGAGAATGGTGAATCACCCCCAAAACGCACCACCTGTCCTTCTATTCTCCTCCAAAAAGCCTGCGACCTCTTAAAATAGCCGCTTTTCTATTTTTGGCGCTCGGTCGACTCGACTTGCGCGCCAATATACCTGCGAGAACAAGGTTAAAAAAAAACGTGATCGTGAAGCGATCCGTAGAGGTTAGTTTTTTTTTTTTCAGCTGTCTTCAACTGAACATAACTCCCAAACGGAGCCAAAACAGCCCAAGTCCGTCTCATACAATCTTGTTGCCCTCGCTGCGCTCTTCGACGGCTATGTGATGGAAAATTTCCATAGCCTGCTCCGATTTGCTGAAAATCAACCTGCAAAACAGCATTTTCTACAAAAACGATGCAAAAACAGCAAATCCAACTTTTTTTCTTAATCTTTGGCCTTCAACGAGCATCAAAACATCAAAATCTCTAAAGACTCAAAGAACCAAAGTTGTTCCTTATAACGCAGGCTTCAATCGCTTCATACATCACTTTTTCAAAATCCCACGTTAACGCCTTCAAAAATGCCCCAGAAAGTGCCTTCCGGATCAAAAAATTTTATCGGACGAAAACAATCCACACATCCTTCTACACAGTGGACTAACTTTAAAATGACAAAAACTTCCTAGAAAACAAATTTATTACTAAAACACCTCGAAATCAAGTCTTGTTACAAAAGTAAGCTTATACAACCCACGGACAAAAGGCTAGATGCAACAATTTCATCACCAAAACTGAGATCATGAACTGTACATCTGTCATCCGCAAATTTGACTTATAAGTCCAAGTATTGCAAGTGCAGATACAGACAAGAGATTCTTCTTGATCCCACGTACATAAAGTCATCAACAAGTGTGGAGGAACTGCCATTTGCAGTAGTAAGCACAATGTTTCCAACTCCTTGAACCGGATAAGAGGCATTGTTGGCACAAGTGACTGAATTCCCATGAGGGACAGACTCAAGAGAGGTAAACAATTCACGATGTAAGGTAATGTGTTTTGTAGCACCACTGTCGAAATACCACATGTGAATCTGCAGCAACTGACACGCATGCATCATGGACAACAGGATTGTAAGTGCACTCTGTACTAAAAGCCCATTCTGCATCGACATCAGCATCACAGTCTCCTTTCACATAAGACTCAACAATAGCTGCATTTGTAGTGGAACCAGCATTTGCAGTGGAACCACCCTCTTTCTTCTCAGCCTCTTTGGCCTTCAACTTAGGACACGATTTGATTAAGTGATCATTAGCTTTACAATAATGGAAATGCATTTTCTTTTGACCTTATCACCAGAATTGCCAGACAAAGTGTTGCCAGCAGAAGCATTGGGAACAAAAGTTTTGCCACTCGCAACAGAACCATAAGAAGTGGTTGCATTGCTGCTACCACCCTTTCTTTGAGAAGCAATAAAAGCCTGTTCAATTACACGTTGTCTAGTCCTGTTTTTTTTAAAAAGTGACTCTTGCAACAGCAATGTGCATAATGCATCAAACTTGACAACTTCTGGATTTCCTTGGGTCATAAGTCTCCTAGTACTAGCAAAAGTCTGGTAGGAATCTGGTAAGGCATCAAGAACAATCTGCACAAGGGAACTCTCTGAAATGACTTCACCTTCAGAAATAAGTTGCTCATTGATATCCTTGACACTAGCAAGGAAAGTGTCCATATCATCTTCCTCATGCATAATCTTCGACTCCAGCTCTTTACGCAACAAATCAATTTTAGCCTCATTGCGACTTGCATAAAGACCAGCCAAGATATCCCAAACTTGTTTTGCAGATTTTGCTGAATGGATATGAGGAACAATGGTGCACTTCACAGACAACACAATCAATGCATGAGCCTACGCATCCTTTAAATCCCAACGAGCTTGTTCTGCCGTAGGCAAAACAACTCTAATAGCAGCAAGACTTGCAACATCTTCAACATCGCCTACATCCTCAGAACTAGGACGTACATCAATGCCTAGCACAGTATTCCAGACGCCCTTTGACACAAGAACGTGTTGCATCATATAATCCCACATAGGGTAAATGTTGCACCTGATGTCAAAACTGCCCAAAAATAGGAGAAACAGAGCGGGAACAACACGTGCTATATAGCACAAACCGTAGAAGACTATAAGGCACCTATTATGCAGAAAACAGCACTGACAGAAAGTCTGCACAAAATGACGAAATAGCCTGTGCAAACCTGCCTATAGTGGAAACAGAGGTTGAAATGAGTCCGAATCAAAAATCTGAGCAGACTAAGCTCTACGAGCTATCCCAAAATATTTATCAACTTGCGAACGCTCGCCAAAGCTCACTATAATCAGAGAAAGTGAGCAGGTGTATACTGGAGCAGCTGGCGACTAAGCCTAGGAGGACGTAACCTGCATTGATACCAATTGTTGGAATTAGGGTTGCAGAGAAATGCACACAGCTTGGAGAAGAGGAAGGAAGCTGAAGGCACACAATAGAGAGTGTGTTACTTAGTGTGCAATGGAAAGATAGATAACCCTAGAGTGATGGGCGTATATACAATGCTCGGGGGAAAAAACCTCCTAAAGAGGGAAAAAATGCCCCAGCGGTCCTAATGTTTTCACATACATCACTACCACATGTAGATGGTAACAGAGGCTAACTTTTCCTTAATTTATTTGTCAGTTGTCTCCATGGGACCATGATGAACTTATCGACCCTCATCTGACACTTCACAATCATGTTGACTGCTTCAGAAACCAACTTCCAATCAGATGTTAAACCAAATTCACTTGTTGAACCCTCAAGTAGCTGTACCAAGCTCTTTTGAAGTCGTGGGTCAACAGCTTGGACAAATAACTCTATCCGTTCTGGTTTCCATGACCGCTGCTCTCCTATTAATAGCTGCTCAAATTTCTTTCAAATTCTTGTAGTAGCTCTCGTGCATATAAATCCTTGTTTTTTTGTTGGATCTAATTCATAAAACTTTGCTTAGCTACCCTTTGAGAATCTTCAAGGAAATACTCCTCGTGTAATGCCTTTTTAAAATTTTACCAGTTTAGTCCTTGTGCAGTTTGTATCTCCCCAATTCGAGCCCTAAGCTCTGGCACTAAAATCAAGTGAAAACCTTCAACTCCTTCATAATCATGAATCCCATTATCCTCCATAGATTGCTCATAAACTTGGTTAAATTTTGAAACATCTCGACCTTCAAACCGCTGCAATTTCTCTGTTACTCCTTGTCGAGCTTTCCGTATCCGCTCATACAAATTATAATTTTTTTTTGTGCAGTCTCCTATTACTGCATGTAGGAAGCAAATTGTTTCATCATCTGCTGCATCACCGCCTCTTGCAGTGTAGTCATCTTTCTTTGCAAAATTTTCCCAACCGGCACAGTTTCGCATCGAGTTCACCAAAGATGTCGGGGATAATGGGTTCGCGAGGTGAGGTAGGTCAACACTGAGCTTCTTGCTGTGGGAAGTGAGAGAGGCACAATGCATGACACAAAGAAAAAGACTTCAACAACACCTTAAATGCTTTTAAAATTGACAACTTGAATGATTTAAGCTGTTAATGATTGCCAAAGTGGAATTCGATTACAAGTGTCTTTCGTTAACAATGCTGATATAGTTAAGAGATTTTAGTGCTCCTAAGTTCGATCGAGACTGAAAATCTTTCACTTATACCTGCCATTAGAGCTTTTTGAAGTTAATTAGGAAGGAAGCATAGGGCAAAAATTGCCTGATACTGTTGTAGAATTAATTCCTTCCTTGCCGATTCTCTTCCAAAGCCAAGAGCGAGCTCCCAATCCTTCCTCTTCCTTCACTTGTTGATTCTCTCCCAAGTTCTAAAGTTATATATAGAGAGAGAGAGACCAGAGTTGAGCTCCTCTCATGCCCAAGCCACACTTCCGCTTCTTCCTATGTCCGAGCTCAACTTGCCCTTTTGCTTCTTCCCCGCTCTTCAAATTTACTCCTTCCCTAGCTCCGGCTCTCAAGCTTCCCGAAGCCCGGATCTCCTTTCTTCTTAACTTCATTGTCGTCCTTTCCCTCTCACACGTAATTGTCCTCTTTCTGTTTCCTTGTTTTGGCCTTCATACCATCCTTGAGAATGCCAAGAGAGAGATTGAGAATGAGAGATCCCTTTCTTAAGCCTACCGAGAGAGAGAGAGAGAGAGAGAGAGAGAGAGAGAGAGAGAGAGAGATTGAGAGTTTTTGGCTTATCGAGATTCCTCTTCTTCCTTTCCCTCCTCTTTCTTCAAATCTGCTCCTTCCCTAGCTCCAGCTCGTGAGCTTCCCCTAAGCCAAGCTCCAAATCTCCCTTCTCCTTAGCTTTGTTGCCCTCCTTTCCCTCTCACACTCCGTTATCCTCTTTCTCTTTCCCCTTTTTGGCCTTCATGCCATCCTTGGGCATGCCGAGAGAGAGAATTCTCATTAGCTTTTTCCCCTTCCTCCTGCTTGCTTAATCAAGCCAATAGAAAGTGAGGCCTCGAGCTCGAGCCGAGCTCCTTGCTTCTTTGCTTGATTTTTTGTATCTCCTTCCTTGCTCTTTTCATTACTTCGTCCTCACCAAGTGGAGAGAGAGAGAGAGAGAGAGAGAGAGAGTCGAGGCCAAGTTTCTTCCTTCCTCCTCCTTCTTCTCGTGCTTCTTCCCTTCGGTTTCTTTCCTTCGCAATAGAAAAAGAAGCTCCAAGCTTTCATGCCTTCCAAGAGAAAAAAAAGCCTAGTGCCCTTATCCTTCTCCTTTTTCTCCTTTTTAAGGAAAAAACAAATCTTCAACTTAAAGCAAGGGGGGCAACGATGGTGCCGTTGTTTCCCTTTCCTTTCTCTTCTCTTATCCCCTTTTTCTTTTGGGTGGCATTCACACCCAAAAGAAAAAGGGTGGCATTCTCTTCTCTTATCCCCTTTTTCTTTTGGCTGGCATTCACACCCTTTTTAGCCCCCATTCCTTTGATTGGATCTCTTCCACCTTCATATATACTAATGTGTAACACATGCATTGTTGCGGAGAAGAAAGGCCATTAGGTCACACACACACACACACACACACACACACACACACACACATATTGGTGTTTAATCCCTCGATTTGTCCCCTCCATCAATCTTTCTCTTCCTATGAAAATGGAAGTCTATGAGGAACTGCAACCTCTCTCTCTCTCTCCCCCCGAAATACCTTTGTATCTATATTATATTGTATATAAGTTTACATTTTTTTGGATGGACTCTTGCATCTGCCTCTGAATGCAAGATGGCAATGCCATGTAGTCTTCTAGCATTCTAGTTTTCAAATAGGTCCAAGGCAGAGTATGACCATTAGAGCCATCATCAAAAATTGCCGCATTTCTTGCTTCCCAAATAGTGATCAGCATCCACACTCTAAGGTGCATCATACAAATCTGAATGTCAATATCACCCACTTCAATTAAACCAAAGATCAATTGAAAGTTAGTGACCTTAACTTTTTAGTGCAACATACACATATCATTTAGTGTCTTCCACCATGATGTGGCATACATGCATTTCATGAAAACATGTCTCATAGTTTTCAGCCTCTTGCAGTTAATACATAAACCATTCATTACATCTTGGAGCAGTATCTCACTTGTCATTAAAGCTCATGTAAGAACCCTCCATATGAAGAGTGTATGCATGTATGTGCTCTTGTAGTCCCAAACCTACTGAGAATGATGCATCCACCATTCATGGCTCTTGCAAAGACTCCACATTTGATTGCATTTGACATGGATGCCATTTGAAGGTTGAAGCATTTGGTAGGCAAATTCCACCAGTGCACTGAGCGAAAAGGCATCTTCCAATCTCTGAATCTCTAAGAAGAATCCACGTTGCAAGGCATTGGCAGATTAATATTAAAACACTCAAGAATTGAGTAGATCCCATGGAACTCTAAACCCATCTCCCAATTTGTATATGTATCTGGCATCCTGCAAAGCCACAACCTGGTTGTTAGAGTCCAATATTTGATTAATTGAGCATATTACTCCCCTCTTGAATAGGGTCAAGGACTTATTTCCTAGTAACAATGCTGGACATTCTTTAAAAACAAAGCTCCAAAAGTAGGATTCAATGTCTAGAGAGTTGCTTGTATACCTAAATGGCCAGCCCACATGAGGTCATTACATACAGATTTCCACAACTGAACCAATGCATTCCCTCTCCTGCCACAAAGTTTAATTGGTGTAGCAATGAACAATTTATCCCATGTATGCATGTCCCATGTGCCATGAAAGTACACAATTGATTTTTGAATCAGCCACCACACCAACATAGACCAACAGGTATCCAACTTCACTATATTCTCAATTAAGGTTGCTCTTCTTGATTGCATGTGGTTCTTTAGGTTCATCACCCCAAGACCTCCCAAGTGCACAGAATGAGACAAGTGCTCCCAAGAAATCTAGGCTCTGCTACTGGATCCCCACAGAAATTTAATGAACAGAGATTTGAATTTGACAATGCAAAATCAGGCCAGTCCAAAATTTACACTACAAGAGGCTATTCATGTTAGCGACGCTCACACAACGACGCTCAAAAAAAATAATTTGTGACGCTCATAGCGACGCTTATAGCGATGCTCATAGCGACGCTTGTAAATTTGCGACACTCATAGCGACGCTCATAGCGACGCCGGCTGGGCTAAAAAAAATAACAGAGAGCGCCCAAAAACTCAGATCTCATATCTGAGTTTTTGGCGCCCTCAAGCAAGGAGCTTGTAACGCTCCCTCTCTCTCTCTCTCTCTCTCTCTCTCTCTCTCTCTCTTTCTTCTCCACACACACACACACACACACACACACGAGGAGAGGAAGGAGAGCCAGGTATGCTCCTTCCCTCTCCTCACTCTCATGTTCCCTTCCCCTCTTTCTCTCTCCCTCTCTCTCTCTCTCTCTCACACACACACACACACACACACACACACACATAGTGTTTTTGAGAGAGAGAGAGAGAGAGAGAGAGAGAGAGAGAGAGAGAAAGAGTACAAACATAAACAAAAA
The DNA here is from genome assembly GCF_014529385.1 of Adiantum capillus-veneris. Lineage (NCBI taxonomy): Eukaryota > Viridiplantae > Streptophyta > Polypodiopsida > Polypodiales > Pteridaceae > Adiantum > Adiantum capillus-veneris. The sequence continues at coordinate 25,613,872 of NC_140954.1, read as the reverse complement.
CGCACACACACATACATAAACAAAGAATGCACACACACATTGAGAGAGGAAAAGAGAGAGAGAGCATGCATAAACAAAAAACGCACACATTGAGAGAGGAAAAGAGAGAGAGAACATGCATAAACAAAAAACGCACACATTGAGAGAGGAAAAGAGAGAGAAAACATGCATAAACAAAAAATTGCACACACATTGAGAGAGAAAGAGAGAGAAACTAATTTAACGTCGTAGGAAACTAATTAAAATTAAAAGACCTGAAGATCTAGCCGACGAGGAGTTGAACTCAAGACCTATTATTCAAGAGGGAAATGGCATAACCAATCTATCATACTTGGCATGGGTGATAGAAAGGTTATACCATTTATCTCTTTTTATTGGCACACACATCCACACACGCGCACACACACAAGAAGAAGAGAGTTATAATGTCGTAGGAAACTATCCTAAAAGACGTTAAAGATTAGGTTAGATGTAGACTTACGTTAAATTAGATTTAGGTTTATTTAAGTTAAATTAGATTAGATTTAGGTTTATTTTTAGTTAGATTTACGTTTATTTACGCTAGATTAGATTTACGTTATATTAGATTAGATTTAGGTCTCCATAGACTGCGATGCCTGCATGAAGCGGGTGAAGAAAGCCCTCAATGGAATATAGGGTATTGCTGCCTTCACTCATGGTGGGCTCCGTTGATCCAAACGTACTGGTGAAATGTCTTCAGAAGATAGGGAAGAAGGTGGATCTTCAGGGCGGCAAGAGTCACTACATCCCCGACAATGACCATCTAGACAACCTCTAGTCATTCAACAGCAACTTCAAAGTTAGTAACAAGAGCAAGAACGGTCGAAAGGGCCAATTGCTGTCGTCATATGTGGATGGAGATGAGGCAGCGTCACCGCCGGAAGTTAACTCTCACATCTTTAGTGATGAGAATGCCAACTCTTGCCGAGTTATGTGAAAAATTATGTGTTAAATCAGTTTTAAGGTTCTTATAATCCCTGTTAGTTTAGTTCTTTATTTTTAATATAACATAATTTACGTTAGATTTAGATTTATGTTATATTAGATTAGACTTAAGTTTATTTAGGTTTACCCACACACACACACACACACACACAAGAAGAAGAGAGTTTTAACGTCGTAGGAAACTATCCCAAAAGACGTTAAAGATTAGGTTAGATGTAGACTTACGTTAAATTAGATTTAGGTTTATTTTTAGTTAGATTTACGCTTATTTATGTTAGATCGAGTCCACGCAAGAATTACTTACGGTTTAGGGTTTAGAGTTAGACGAACAGTGAAAAGATCTACTGTGAAAAGATGTTAAGATGCTGTGAAGTGCTACAGCTAGAGAAGAGGCAAAGGGGTTTTTTCCACTACATGCAGTATCATGTAGACGTGGGTATGTAGATTTCTTGTACCCACAAATATAGGTATTGACCAATAAAGACGAGATTATAACCCGGTGGTTCTGATCTCTGTGCACCTCTAGACCGAGGTGTGCGGGGATTGGACATGACTAGAGAATGTGAGGTAGAGAGAGAGAGAGAGAGAGAGAGAGAGAGAGAGAGAGAGAGAGAGAGAGAGAGAGAGAGATAAGACGAAGAATGCCAATAGAATATTAAATTTGTTGTCCAGGTTATAAGATTTTTATCCTCATTATGAGTAGTGATGAGGATGTGGGACCGTCCAACCGAAACACCTATCTCTCAACGAGGGTCTTATGTCCTTGTAATCAATGCAAGCATGCTGTGCGACGGACAAGACGTGTTTCTTTGCAGCACGTTCGCAAATTTGGCGAGTTCGATCCATCTATTATAGATCGAGTTGTTGCCAATTATAACTCGTCGGACTCTGTCGCTGGCCAACAAGCAGCAATCTTGCAACCCAATAGACGTGTTCGCAGGCGCTTTGGTCAAGCAGCATATGTGAGGCCACAAGATGTAGCCTCTGACAGCTCAGGGGATGATCATGCAGAGCACATTCCCAACGAGGTAATGTTTGAGCCCGAGATCGATGAAATGATCGAGACGATCATGGATTTAGAAAGGCTTATCTATGATGATATGAAAAGTGAAGCCGATACGCCATTGTATAATGGAGCACGTATGTCTATATTGAAAGCACTCCTGGTTCTTCTCAACATGCAGACAAAGTTTGGATGGAGTGACACTAGCGTTACAGCGCTTTTCAGGTGATCTATTACAATTAGTTTACTTTAATAAAACTCTAAATGTATAATGATCTGATAGATTTTTACATGACTGTATCGTATTTTTATGTTGTGTAGATTGCTTAAAGAGCACATACTACCAGTTGACAATGTGATGCCAGATTCCCGAGATGAAGCAAGAAAGATTTTGCGAAACTTGGGGATGGATTACAATTCTATCCACGCTTGTCCTAATGACTGCATTCTTTTCAGAGGGGAATACATAGACATGGAGAAGTGTCTGAAATGTGATTCCGAAAGATATCGAGTAGATCTCCACGGGACAAAAATTCCACAAAAGGTTTTGCGACATTTTCCTCTGCTTCCTCGCATCAAGCATTTCTTCGAATGTAAGTCCATGGCCGCCCTAGCATCATGGCATGAGGAGAATAAATCTTCGGATGGTGTGCTACGAATTCCTGCAGATTGCGCAGCCTAGAAACATATAAATGGAACATGGTTGGATTTTGCCAGGGAAGCTCGAAATTTGCGCTTAGGCCTGGCTATGGATGGCGTAAATCCATTTGGTCAAAGATCAACATCTTACAGTGTATGGACCATTGTCATCGTCAACTACAACATTCCCCCGTGGTTGACTACGAAGAAGGGGCACCTATGGCTAAGCTTGATTGTGCCAGGGCGATATAAAGTGGAGAATATGGATGTGTATCTTCGTCCACTATTGGAAGAGCTACAACAATTGTGGATTGGCATAGAGGTGGTGGATATGAGCCGACACACAGGACGACGGAATGCTTTGATCAGAGGCATTCTAATGTGGACCATGCATGACTATCCCGGGCTAACAGAATGCTCAAGTGATCTATTGACACTCCTCACTCAGACACTGTAAATCTTGTTTTTTCCCATAGTTGATCTATTATCATGTGTATACATGCAGGGCTTCAAACAAGCGAATACAGAGCATGTGTCACATGTGGACCTAGACTGAATGCACGTAGGGCGCCCTCACTGAAGAAGAAAATCTACGAAGGTCATCAAGCGTATCTTCCAGAGAATCATGTGTTACGCGACGGCTTTTTGGGAAGAGAGCCACCAAGGATGTCTGCACAAGCATGGTTAGAGTAGAAGGAGATGTGCGATGACGGATTGCCTCCAGGGATGAAGAGACTATCTCTATGGTACGAGTTACCATACTGGCCCTGACTCATGATCAATCACTTGCTCGATCCAATGCACATATTCAAGAATGTGGGTAATCTACTATGGGACCATCTGACCGGCAAGAAAGATACTTTGGGAGCCAGAGTTGACCTTAGAAATGTGGATCGTATGGAGCAATATTGACCGCAAACAGCGTCTGATGGATCGATAAAACTCCCTAAAGCACCATCGATTTTCACAGGAGCCCAAGAACGCAAAGTAAAAGAGACCATTCGATCTTTGCGGACCCCCACTGGTGTAATGCACTCGCTCCGAACGTGTTTTACTAAAGAAGGAAAGCTTACCGGTTTGAAGTCACACGATTGGCATAAAATGTGTCAGGTACGTTCATAGTGGACTTTAATATCATTGCATAAAATGTGGACTTTAATATCATTACTGCACATATTTTACAGTTTATTTTACCGGTTGCCATTGAGGGATGTTTGTCTCTCGACATCCGTAACACAATCTACAAACTTGCAAAGCTGGTGCAATGGATCTCACAAAAGGAGATCAACGTAGACTCCATACCATTCGCCAAACTAAATGCTGCGGAGCTTGTGTGCATGTTTGAGAAACATTTTCCTACTACCATGCTAACCATTCAGGTGCATCTTCTTGTTCACATAGTTGATGAGGTGGAAATAGCTGGCACAGTTCATTCCAGATGGATGTTCTTCTTAGAACGTTTCATGAAAACGCTTAAGGGATATGTGCGTCAAAAGGCACGTCCGGAGGGTAGCATGGCAGAAGGTTGGTTGGTATCAGAGTCCCTAGTGTACATTGGAGAGTGGCTAGACGGATTTGATAAAGCCCGGGACACGCTATGGCGAACCATAGATGATGAGCGCATATCTGGGATTTTCATGTGCAATCTCGGTGTTGAGAAGAAGATGACGGAAGATCTAGAGGCTAAAATCAACCGATTTTGCATGCTTCACAATCCAGTGATGGAAAAGTGGATTTCACAATATGAGGATGCAAAGCAAGAGCGACAGAGGGCACGAATCGAGTGGAGACGGGGAAGACGACCATCGATGCACTATCCGACGGGTCTGAAGAGCCTACCAACATTCATGAGCTTAAGATGGTTGCACAACCAATTGAAAAGCGCACAACAATGCGGTGACGAAGTGACTGAGGAAGAGTGGGAGTACTCTCGGGGTTGCGCGACCAAGGTAAGTTTGCAATGTACGACTAGCTAGTGACTTTATTTCTAAACGTTTGAACGGCCACTCATAATCTTTGTTCGTTGTAGTATAAGTCATACACAGCAGCATGGTGTAAAGGTCGACATTTTAGGGTGGAACGGATTGACAAAAAGCGTTTTACTCAAGATTGTGGAATCATGGCAAAATTTGAACAGTCTAGTCGACGACGTTCCTCTGATGCAGATCCTGTGGTGGCGGAACTCACTTACTTCGACACGCTACAAGAGATTTTGAGGATCGATTACAGAGGATTTTTTGTCGACTTGTTCGACGTGGAATGGTTCAAGATAATCATGGAGGGTCGCAACGCTACTGTGCGTAGAGGAGAGTCTGGTTTCCTTGAGCTGGATTCTACTAAGAAATGGACTGACCTAAGAGACACTTTCGTACTACCCGAGCATTGTGAACAAGTAAGTATGTAAATAGTTAACATCCCCCTTTTACAAGTTATGTGCTTGAAAGCTCTCATGTAAGTTATGTGGCTCTGGCGGGTAATATTTCATCCTACAAAGTCTACATCAAACTGGTGGTACGTCATAGAGGTAGCCCCTCGTAGTGCAAGGACGTATGAAGGCTACCATGTGCCAATCACAACGGCATCAATGGAGGAGATGAGAGAAGATGCTCAATCAGAATCCGCTGCGGTGGTGCCAGACGAGCATCAAGATGCTACTACTCTATATGGGGTGCATGTATAGGAGCTACAAAATGAAATACAGGGTATGTGTTTAAACGGAGAGCTCTATATAGATATAGGAAGTTATGCTGAGTTATGCGAGGATGAGAGAGAGATCTCTTAAAGCCACAAATATTGTATTTGAACAATTTTGCTCCGTGTTGTAAAAGCTCTGGCTCTCTAAGTACCTTCCATGGTGTATAACGCTCTTTTCTACTCGCGCTCACATCTTTTGATTGAAAATTCTGAGTTTTTGACTTGCTTCTTCTATCACTCAATTCATTGCGTCATTGTATTTATATGCGTCATTACGTCATTGTATTTAATGGTCTTTGCGTCATTGTCTACTCTATTCATTCAATATTAAGTTTAAATATTCGTGTGTTTAATGCAGGTATGGATGATGAGGAGTTTCTTTCTTCTTTGTCAACGCAGCAGAGACAGTGGTACGTGGAGCGTCATCGCTCTGGCGCATCATCGCGCGTTCCTACTCCATCCGCATCTCCCTCTCTTTCGGAGCATTCGGCGCGCTCCGAAGCTTCGGTGTCGACGAGACAATCTTCACACTCGTCTAGACACCGGCGCTCTAGTGGTGGCGGTGGCGGTTGTTGTTGGGATTCCGCCGCCGATGCCTCCACACCGCCTCGTGTTCGACAAGGCTCTTTACCCTCCCCTTCTTTTTCCGCCCCCACACCAGCCACAATATCGCCATCTACGCCAGGTTTTGCGCGGCTGACTGTTCCTAGCAGCTACACACCTCTACCTACTCCGCCAGGAGCCACCCCACTCGACACTCCTCGCTTCGGGGCCCAAACGCCGGTGGAGACACCTGACGTCCGTACCCCCATCGTCACGCCGCTAGAGAGCCCTGTCGGGACACCCAGGTTCACGCGTCACCGGCCAGAGGGCTTGCCTTACTCCGTCGACTTCAACGACGGCATCATCATGGATGATGACGGCAAGAAGGTGATCTCGCGCATGCGTGGTCTTTGCTCTCAGCTGTTTAGACACTACATACTAAACAAATGGAGTGAAGTACCAAGTGATTTAAAAGCCAGAGTCATCAACATACTTCATGATGAGTTTCCCGTTCCAACACGGGATCAGCGCTTCAATGAAGACCTGATGAAGATTCGAATGCGCGAATAGTGCAAACACAAGCGTTCCGAAGTGCAAAAAGCAATCAAGCATGGGTGGAACAGGCCAGATTGGCTAGCCAAAGAAGATTGGAAGAATGCGAAGAAAGCAGCACGCGAGAATCCCGACAAGTGGAAGCAACAAAAGGATGCAGCCAGAGCGCGAGTAGAGGCAAGGAGCTCGCACCACTTGGGGAGCGGTGGATGGGTATCATTTGAGGCCGATTTTGTAAGTGTTTTCGCATTGCTCTTTATGTTCGATAGTTTAGGGTTTATGAGTTTTTTAATTCTAACATAATGAAATCTTTGTATGTTTTGACAGTAGTCGATGACAGGACGTGATCCCACACCGTACGAGCGCGAGTATGCAGGTAGGAAGGGCTTAAACGCCCTGATGGACATTCTCAGTTCTCGCGGAGGCATGGTTAGTATTAGGGTTTACTCTTTTCTATTTTTTGTATTGTTTTATAAATGTCGTTATATGTTTATACTTACTGAAAGCTGTCTTATTGTCTTTTTTTGCAGAATCCGACAGATACGCCGCTTGGACGCGATGAGACGTCTGACTAAACGACGTTAGTTTAGCCGTAGCTAGATAGCATTAGTTTAGGGTTTCTCATAGCTTATGTATCATGAGACGGATTTTATACGTCTTTTTGAACCATGTATATTATTACATTTGTCACCGCAGTTCATTTTGCCAATCAATTCTTTATACCTATGATGTTGTACAATTGTCATTATTACATTTGCCAATCAATTCATTTTGCCTATGATGTGTACAATTGTCAATTTTGCAAACAATGCGTCTTGTGGGTGACTATTTTGGGTCTATTATCTACCCTTGCACTTTTTTTAAAAAGTGAATCAAGTACAATATGGTTGATGGGTGGCAGGGCATTCAATGCCCTGTCACCAAAAAAAATTTCTCTCGGGCGTCGCTATAACCGTCGCTATTTATGGCTCTGGAGCATCGCTATAAGCGTCGCTATAGACTTCTGTGTAAACGTCGTTATGAGCGTCTCTATATAGCGACACCTATAGCGTCGAATATAGCGACGCTATTAGCGACGCCGGAGGTTATAAAAACCCAGTGTATTTCCGTCGCTAACAGCGTCACAAGAGCACACAACCTCTTGTAGTGTTAGTAGATAAGGAATCAAAACAGATTGTAATATTCTGACACGTACATGGAAGGGCCATTCATCACAATGCCATGATGCAATTTTCCTACATAGAGTCTCTTCCACCCATGCATAAAATTGTTTGCAAGTTACATTTACCCCTATTGGATGGCCCAAGTGTCTAAACATTGATCCTCTTTAAATTCTTTTCCTAGCCCAAACCAGGTTGTCAAAGTTATGAGGTGAAATATTAATAAGGTGGGATTTATCCTGATTTAATTCTAACCCAACAGCCAAAGATACAAATTCAGATAATTCAAACGCCAATGTTTAGATTGCCAACCTATAAGAAGGTGACTATGTCATTTACAAACCCCAATTCATGAAATATGTTCATTACCAATTTGCAACCCTTTGAGATTACCCATTCTAGAGTGAGCACTTAAAACGCAAAACAGAGGGTGTGTAGCCATAAAAAACAACGACTCTCACACTAGAATATATATAGAGAGTCTTCCATATTCACCACTATATTGGAGAAAGCATCCTTCCCCAAAAGCATGCAAGTTGCCATTCTGGGGCCAAACCCTAGCTTCTCCATTATTCTAACCACAAAGTCCCTCATGACACAGTCAAAGGCCTTAGCAAATTCCAGCTAAAGGAGCACCATTTTTTGATTGGTGTTTCTGCAAGCCTCTTCTCCTAGCATGATTGTGAATATATTATCTAGAATATATCTACCCCCAATAGATCTAGATTGAGTTACATGAATACCTTTCTTTAAAAATGGGGATATTCTCACTACAATGGCTTTACCCATCAATTTATACAGAATACCCATCATGGTGATTGGTCTCCATCTAGATAAGGAGGCAGGAAATGTCTTCTTAGGCAGAAGTTTAATGATACCTTGTTTCAGAGCTAGGTCCATGCATGGAGTGAGCCTATTCTTATTAATAGTTATACAGTTTTATACAGGCTGTTTCTTGTGGGCAATTAAAAATGTGGAACAACCCCCCACCCGCCCTCTTCAAATCACACACTAAATATATGAATCTAACAAATCAAGTAGACAGGACCCAATCACATTAAATAAAAAAATTACAAAGAATGATACGGTGTCGGGTAATGGACACACGGCAATCACACATGAGGTTGCTCGCCCAAGGTGGTGGGTGAACTCCCGAGTTCACCCCGAGCTTGCATGTTGCGTCGCTAATATAATAAAGTCAGAGCCAGTGTGTGACCCAAAAAAAAATGGAAAAGTATCCGACCCACGAGTTGTTAGATTATTATACATATTAAAGATCGACGATTTTGCTATTATACACCTTTGAAATCGACTATTTTTTTCGGGAGGTCTGTGGAAATAATTATGAGAGAGTCAATCACAAGCTGGGTGCTGATTGCGTTTGCGATGTTGATCACGATATCATATTACTTTATTGCGCAGGAGATTCGTCGGCGTGACAAGCTCATCCGCTCCCTGCATGTCCGGCTCCGTGACCAAGAAATTATCTTAGCCGTCCATAGTGGGCTGCAGCAGGGGGCGGTGCCCTCCGCAGCAGAGATAGAGGAGGCGGCGCCTTCGTCGCTTTACAGGAGGCCAAGCCGCCCTTACGATTGCGTGATTTGCTTGGAGCCCCTGCAAGATGGGGAGCCCGTTCGCCTGCTGCCTGCGTGCCGACACACTTTCCACGTGCCCTGCATTGATGCTTGGTTCGCTCATCGTTCCTTCTCCTGTCCCTGCTGCCGCATCTCCATCGCTGTCGATCATGTGGACATACAGGTCGATTCTGCTGCTCCGATGCAGTCTATATGAAGTTAGCTCGACATTATGCTTGTGTGCTTCCATAGATGGCGTTGTGTTTGAACACAACTGCTAAGAGAGATGTTGCATTTGAACATTACTGTATCTTCTCAACCCAAATTTCCTTGCATATTATCAAGTGTGAGTTACGGGAGAATTGACTTGATTTTTTTATATCTCTCTTAGGGAGATAATACTCTTTGTATCATGATTCACTTGTGATATACAAACCTCAATACAAAAACAAATTTGAGAGAGAGAGAGAGAGAGAGAGAGAGAGAGAGCATGTATATGTGGGTGATATTAGTGTACAAACAGGGATGTGTAGGTGCGGGACATATGGTCTGTGTGTACGCTATGACACATTGTCATGGGCTACATCTTGATTGACGCAATTTGTCTTTCATGATGAATAAGGTCACCATGGAAGGCACCAAGTGGTAGTGTTCTTAATTTGGCCATATTGAATCGAGTGTTGTAGTGTTGTCATTATGCTACCATTTGTTTGACAAGTTAAGGGGTTAAGATTGAAGGCATACAATATACTGAGCAGTTCATTCATGTGGAAAACTTCAATTGATTGGCAATGTTGTCTTCAAATAATTTCAAGATTACAAAAATAACAACTCTATCCTCTATGTTTATTGGTCATCATTAGTATGTTGACAAAGATAAATTACATGCATAACAAATTAGACAAGAGTGTTTCTCATGTGTATAAAAGAAAATTGATAATCTCACTGATTTCTAGGATAAAAGGTATGACCTTAGAATGTGCCTCAAATGGGCAAGGCTACTAGGCCCTAGAATGGCTCAAAACAAATGGGACCATAAGGGTACTCATCTAATGCAATTACCTTTGTGTGTTTCTTGAAAGCATGTGCTAGGAATGCTTAGAACTACCTCCACCTAGTGGCTCCCCATGAAGATGTATGTAAGGTCCTCTAAAAACTAACTTCTCGGCCAAGATAAGGGGCTAGTGATGTTTTGGCAATGCTCAAAACCTCAGTCATATGGGTAGGAAGATCCAACCACCCACATAGCCACATTTACAAAAATTAAAAGCCCCAAAAATCACAATCCTACTTGAAAGATTGTGCAGGATATAGAACCCTCTTGCTTTGACGATGCTATTGGGAAATAAAACTTAGAGCAAGCTCATGAGGAGATGGTAGCCTTGGGTGCGAATTGAGACTTGAGACTTGGCACCATTGCCATAAGGAAAACTCGGGAGGGTCACTTAAAAATTATGCACTATCACGTGAGTGCAATAGAAGGGGTTTTTTATTTTTATTTTTTCTCACATTTTCACATACAGAAGGGTACCATAAAATGAAATTGGGAAAAAAATCATTGATTGAATAGGAAAAGGCTATATTTTATTTTTTGTCAAAAATTCACAGATAAAGAGTTTTAAAAATAGTCCTTGAATGCACGCTAGATACACAATTTATACATAGTCCCCCCCCCCCGAGAAAGGAAAAATGTGATTGGTCATAATTAAGTGGGTCTACAAGGTGAAGCATAATGTAGATGGGACAATGAGCAATTAAAAATCTAGATTGGTAACAAAAGGTTGTGCACAAACTTAAGAATGTCGAGAGGAGTGCTTCGGCACAAATTGAAATGAGGCAACACAATGGATCGCTAGCATTGAGCAACTACTCAACATTGGCTTAGAGTGTACAAGCAATGCTAGATTGGTCGTGATTCCAAGTGAGTGAAAATAGTTCATTGCTTTCATGATTCTTACCATATTAAACCCTAGACATCGATTCAGTAAGCACGGAATCCATATTCGACTTCCAAACAATGAATAAAAACTGACTATGATCAGCTCCAAGCATCATCTATTGCTTATTGTATGTTAAATCCATGAGTAATTGTACAATACTACTTCTCTCTAGCTATTATGTCCACCCTTAGTAGGGCTAGAAGCATTTTCATCAATTGTGGTGGACTCCTGCCACGAGGAAATAAGGTGGTTGGAAAGAGGTGTATCAATAACACATGGGTTTGCTTTAATTATCATAATCACCATTAGCTACAATCCTAATTCTAAACATCCTCCCCTCAAGGAAACCATTGTTACACACAAATGGGGGAAGACACCTATATTACCTGAGCACCTGACATGACAACCCAACACGTAATATTTGAGGGCAATACCATAGAATGCAACACACACATAGATGGATGATTGAAACTCACTAGCTATCCAAAGCATTTTATGCGTACATAACAATGAGATGCATGGACTTTTAGTTATGAGAAATTTGGTTGTTGTTTATGATGTAACACAAAGTTCTCATGATGTGGACCATGAAGAAAAATACGAAGATACAATAGATGATGCTTTGGAGCATTTGTGAAAGTCTACTCATAGCAAGGACTACATTTGTTAATTTAGAGGAAGGTTCCACTATAGCACTACATCCATATATTGGTAGAATCAACTTTAGCTCAAGAAGCACATTATCCATGATCATCATACACATCTGACAGATAGTACTATACCAACCATTTGTCTTGGGACACTAGCTTATAGCTCCATCCTAACCTGCTAATGAAGAGTCCCACATCCATGCACCATATGGGCCTTGCTACGCAACCATTGCACCCTTGATTTCCCTCGTCTTCCCCCAACATGGTGGTCTTCTCTAAGTTATAGGATAAATAGAAGGTTTCAAAGCTCTATGCCTTGCATATTTTTCTCTCTCTTGATCATTGTTGTTATTAGCACAGATGTAAATAATCTTATAGTGTCTCCGCTCTCTTATGTAAATAATCTTATAGTGTTTCCACTCTCTTTTGCCTTTTACTTTCCAAGCTAGAGGTGGCAAGGGAAAAAGATCCTCCGACCATCGACAAGCCGATACTACAAGGAAGCAAGTTTCCACATGAGGGGAGTAAAACGCCTTTTCATTCCATGTCTTTTAGTTCATGTCCCCTTGTTATTCATGCCCCAAGGTCTCTCTTTTGTAAAGTGCCTAGTGGCCACTATGAGTGAAATGTTGGGAAGCTATTTGGCTGCATGTGACCATTTTTAGCCATAAATAATGCTATCTCTGTCTCTCTCTCTCTCTCTCTCTCTCTCTCTCTCTCTCTCTCATAATGTGATGGTCCCTTTGAAACGCATGCCGCGAATATACAACGTATATTTTTCCATCCTAGACCCAACCCTACTAGTTGGTGTCTCCTATCAACGAGGCAAAGATGCCCTACACATGAGGCATAGAAATCCAGGAAGTGTAGAGGTCACCCTGTACTAGCTTTGATTTCTTGGCCTCATTGGGTGTCCCCATAGAGGAGGGCTTTTACAAAGATCTTATGTTCACAAACCCAAAGAAGAAGGGAGCTGCACGTTGATGGATGATTTTATGAGTTTTCAAATTGGACTACTATTGTTTAGTTAGGGAAGCCCTTAGTACTAACCATAGGTTCTTTTTCATTAAGTATCCCCTCATTGTTATTTGCCCAGTATGGAGACCTTGGCCATTAAATTTTTAGAAAAACAAAAGTAGTCAAATTTGAAAACTCATAAAACCATTTAATTTATCTCAATACAAGCAAAAGTGTGAAGAAACTAAGCATGAAATTAGGTGTTGCTAAGGATGTCATTAGAAGCCACATGACAAGGTCAATGATTCATCTCAAACTAAAGGAATGCCAATATATTATCTTCTCATTTTGACATTTGCATGAGATCAATGATGTCAGTTGGTTTAAGCTTCAGCAAGAACCTTCTCAGAGTGGGTGCTTCTAATCCTCCAAGATGCTCTCTCATGTGAGATGCAGCATCCTGTAAGAAGACATGCTACTACTATATGCAATGGGGAAAGCCACTCAGACAAGTGAATTCTACACTCTTCCTACATTCTTCCTGTCCGTGAAACATGCACTAGTAGTCTATACACCACGACCAATAGCCAATGAAGCAGCATATGTGACTCGCAATACCCTCTAGTGTATAGATTATGGTTTGAAATAATGATCCATTTACCTTGAGTAACCGTTTGCACCTAAAATTGTTTAGCAGTCAGGGTGATCGAAAGATGTTTTATCAACTATTGATTATGCCTAGCAAAAGTGATTGACTCTAATAGACTTTTCAATATACACTTTGTAACCCATGATGCCTCCTTTGATGTGACTATATTTATCTTGCAATGGTGATCCAATTTCTTCATCATCTTTTTCTTATTTTTAGAGGAAAAAAAGGGAAAGCTAGTTTAAAACATTGAACTTACAAGGAAGTTGTTCCCACTTTCATTGGTAAGTTGGGCAAGGATACCTTAGTAGGAGTTCTTAGACAAAATAGATTATCTTGCCTATGAAGGGACAAAGTTACAAATGTTTCCATTACTCAAGAAGGTAGAATCCCAAGCATGGTATATTCTCTCTCTCTCTCTCTCTCTCTCTCTCTCTCTCTCTCTCTCTCTCTCTCTCTCTCTCTCGTGCACGCGCGCATGCGCGCAACCTCCATAGCCCCCCATCGAGCGAGGGCTTCCCGGTGGGAGGGGGCATTACCTATGAGCTCTGTCCATCATCTAGTAATGGCCGAACTTAGCAAGCCGCACACCATCTATACTAGGCTGCCCTACCCACGCTCAACAGCACTGCACCATACAGGCCCGTGTCTAGCAAGCAGACAATTTACAGGGAAGCACACAATTTGGAAACTAGGGGTGGTTCCCATAAGCTCTCGGTCACCTTTTATCTACGTTTTATCAAAAGAGGTCTCAGGTCCAACAAGACTAGCAAAGAGTCCAGTCTTGGGGTGAGCCATGTCCATGGCTACTTGAGCCTCTTCTCGAAGCAAGCCTACTTTTGCAAGGGTCGTGGCATCACCCCCTACACTCGATAGCAATGCTCACCTTCTTAAGGATGAGTTCGAGAGACTTCACAAGGAAAACCAACTTTTCACTTTTCCCTTTTAGGTTCGTTCTTGTTCGTTTTTTAATATAATCCCTCGTTGGACCCTCAGTTCTTAACTGAGATGTATATGATAGCTCAATCTATTGTAATGTTTTTTGTTTGGTCCCATAGTCCATATATGACCTTCGTTGGACAATAATACAATCTATCTATCTATGTATCACACACACACACACACACACACACATTCTCTTGACGGGGTGCAAAAAGCTTGCGTCCCTTCACAACTCTTTACATTAACTTGGCCTTTTAAGGCCTTGTCACAATACTTTCCCTAAACTATACGTTGGATGAAGTCTTGTTGCCTAACTTATTTGAAATTCTACCATGGTCTACTTGACATACTTATGATATAATGCTAGCAATAGGAATCCTTTGATCATAGATCAAGCTTAATGTTATCCTCTCAACTTGATTGATTTGTTACTATTACCATTAAAATCTCATTAAAAGGAGGTTCCGTTTCACTACAAGAGGTACTTCACATTAGCAACGCTCGTAGTACGGCGCTCAAAAGTGAAAATCTACGACGTCGTTATGGGCATCGTTATTTTCTTTGTTGCATAGCGATGCCCATAGCGACACCGACAGAGTAAAAAATAAACCGAGAGCACCAAAAACTCAGATTTCAGATCTGGGTTTCTGTGCTCTAGCAAAACAGGTAAACTCACGCTCCCCCTAGTCCCTCTGTCTCTTCCACACACTCACACACCCACACACACGCAAGGAGAGGAAGGAGAGCCAAGTATGCTCCTTCCCTCTCCTCTCTCTCATGTTCCCTTCCCCTCTTTCCCTCTCTCTCTCTCTCTCTCTCTCTCTCTCACAAAGACACACACATATTGTGTCTTTGTGTGTGTGTGTGTGTGTGTGTGAGAGAGAGAGAGAGAGAGAGAGAGAGAGTACACACATGCATAATTAACAACAAACACATACACATGCATAAACAAAGAATGCATACACACACACATTGAGAGAGAGAGAGAGAGAAAGTAAGGAGAGAGAATGAGAGATATATAAAAGAGGGAGAGAGAGAGAATGAGAGAGAGACAAAGAGATATATAAAAGAGAGAGAGAGAGAGAGAGAGAGAGAGAGAGAGAGAGAGAGAGAAACCAAAGAGAGTGAGTGGGAGAGAAGACGAAAAGAGAGAGGTAAGGGGAAAAAACAAAGAGAGAGAGAGAGAGAGAGAGAGAGAGAGAGAGAGAGAAAAGTAGAATTTTTTTGAAATGAAATGTAATAATAAGATTTAGGGTTGGGTTAGATTTAAAATTACATTTAAGATTAGGTTAGATTAAAATATAAGATTAAGTTAGATTACATTTAACTTATATTTAAAATTTATACTGAATTTAAAATTAGGTTAATATTTATATTAGATTTAAGATTATGTTAGATTACATTTAAATTTAAGTTTATGTTGAGCTTAAGATTAAGTTAGATTTAGATTTACTTTAAATTTAAAATTAGGACAAGATTTAAGGTTAGCTATGTTAAATTTAAGTTAGATTACATTTAGGTTTAGGATTTAAGATTAGATTAGATTTAGGTTCATGTTGAGTTTAAGATTAGATTAGATTTAGATCTATGTTAAATTTAAGATTAAGACAAGATTTAAGATTAGCTAGGTTAGATTTAAGATTAGATTAGATTTAGATTTAAGTTAGATTTATGATTAGATTAAACTTAGGTTTATGTTGAGTTTAAGATTAGATTAGATCTAGATTTATGCTAGATTTAAGATTGGATTTAGGTTAGATTTTAGGGCATGTTAATGGAGGCTTTGTCCCAAGAGCAAACACTAGATACACAACAATATGTATATTCCCATCAGAATCTGACACCTATTAACTCACCCACTAACCATGTTCAATTACCAGATGTTCAATTAGGTTATATTTAAGATTAGATTTTGGATTTAGTTTTTATATTGAAGTCTACCTTTGGAATTACGAAAATACATTAGAGTTAGGCGAACGGTGATCCCTCTCTTTCTCTCTATGGATGCGACCTTAAGTTGGAAAGCTTTCAACGGCATGATATTTAGATTGGAGGCCAACATATAATGTGCTAAGTAATCCCTCGAACAAGGATCTGTTGTGAAGAGATGTTAAGATGCTGTGAATTGCTACAGCTAGAGAAGAGGCAAAGGGGTTTTGTCCACTACATGCACTGTCATGTAGACATGGGTGTGTAGATTTCTCGTACCCACAAATATAGGCATTGACCAATAAAGATGAGATTATAACCCGGTGGTTCTGATCTCCGTGCACCTCTAGATCAAGGTGTGCGGGGATCGGGCATGACTAGAGAATGTGAGGTAGTTTACAGTGCGAACAAAGAGAGAGAGAGAGAGAGAGAGAGAGAGAGAGAGAGAGAGAGAGAGAGAGAGAGAGAGAGAGAGAGAGATAAAAAACATGGAGTGTTGGGAGAAGAGGGGGAGATCGACCGCTTAAACTATTCACACAAGCCTCCAAGCAATCACCATCAACCTGTCCACCTCTTCTTCCAATTTCCAAGCACACACACTCACCTAGACTATGACACACACGTACACAGTAAACATAGAATTGACATAGACATGCTTGTAAGAGAGTCTAAGAGATGTGTAAGAGATGGAGACTAAATTAGAGAGTACATAGCAAATAACCATAGCATAAGAGAGTAGAGAAGAGAATCTGCAAGAGAAAGGCCTAAATCTAGCCCCAAACTCCATGGCACCTCTCTTGTGGAGTTGGTATTTAATATATTATTTTTGAGTTTAAGGTGCCGAAAATTGAGGCCCCTCTTTTTACAACCACTTCACTTTTGTAAATGAGTGAAGCTCATTAGTTCTTGCATGACCCATAAGGGGAGTTCCCACTAGAACTATTTACAGATCCTTAGTGGCTTATTGAAATGATGTTCTAAGATACTGTGAAAATATAAATTGGCCAAGAGTAATTGTCATCGCCTCTTCATCAACTTCCCACATTCCACTCTACAAAATCATCATCAACTCAATTAGTAAAATAAATAGACAACACATAATTAACCATTACGCCAGCTATCCCAATTGTAGCTAACCACTACAATAGGAGGGTGCCCAATCTCCTAACATAAATGGGGGAAATCCTCTTAATATTGAAATCTGGTGCCAATCAGAGAAACTCCTTCTTAAGATTGAAATCTGGTGCCGATTTATCCTCGAACCTGAGGCTCTGATACCACTACTGGGAGAAGAGGGGGAGATCAACCGCTTAAACTATCCACACAAGCTTCCAAGAAATCACCATCCACCTGTCCACCTCTTCTTCCAATTTCCAAGCACACACACTCACCTAGACTATGACACACACGTACACAGTAAACATAGAATTGACATAGACATACTTGTAAGAGAGTCTAAGAGATGTGTAAGAGATGGAGACTAGATTAGAGAGTACATAGCAAATAACCATAGCATAAGAGAGTAGAGAAGAGAATCTACAAGAGAAAGGCCTAAATCTAGCCCCAAACTCCATGGCACCTCTCTTGTGGAGTTGGTATTTAATATATTATTTTTGAGTTTAAGGTGCCGAAAATTGAGGCCCCTCTTTTTACAACCACTTCACTTTTGTAAATGAGTGAAGCTCATTAGTTCTTGCATGACCCATAAGGGGAGTTCCCACTAGAACTATTTACAGATCCTTAGTGGCTTATTGAAATGGTGTTCTAAGATACTGTGCAAATATAAATTGGCCAAGAGTAATTGTCATCGCCTCTTCATCAACTTCCCACATTCCACTCTACAAAATCATCATCAACTCAATTAGTAAAATAAATAGACAGCACATAATTAACCATTACGCCAGCTATCCCAAGTGTAGCTAACCACTACAATAGGAGGGTGCCCAGTCTCCTAACATAAATGGGGGAAATCCTCTTAATATTGAAATCTGGTGCCAATCAGAGAAACTCCTTCTTAAGATTGAAATCTGGTGCCGATTTATCCTCGAATCTGAGGCTTTGATACCACTACTGGGAGAAGAGGGGGAGATCAACCGCTTAAACTATCCACACAAGCTTCCAAGAAATCACCATCCACCTGTCCACCTCATCTTCCAATTTCCAAGCACACACACTCACCTAGACTATGACACACACCTACACAGTAAACATAGAATTGACATAGACATGCTTGTAAGAGAGTGTAAGAGATGTGTAAGAGATGAAGACTAGATTAGAGAGTACACAACAAATAACCATAGCATAAGAGAGTAGAGAAGAGAATCTGCAAGAGAAAAGCCTAAATCTAGCCCCAAACTCCACGGCACCTCTCTTGTGGAGTTGGTATTTAATATATTATTTTTGAGTTTAAGGTGCCAAAAATTGAGGCCCCTCTTTTAACAACCACTTCACTTTTGTAAATGAGTGAAGCTCATTAGTTCTTGCATGACCCATAAGGGGATTTCACTACAACTATTTACAGAGCCATAGTGGCTTATTGAAATGATGTTCTAAGATATTGTGCAAATATTAATTGGCCAAGAGTAATTGTCGGCGCCTCTTCATCAACTTCCTACATTCCACTCTACAAAATCATCATCAACTCAATTAGTAAAATAAATAGACAACACATAATTAACCATTACGCTAGCTATCCCAATTGCAGCTAACCACTACAACAGGAGGGTGCCCAGTCTCGTAACATGGAGGGTTGCAAGGCTACTGTGCGCGTAGAGGAGAGTCTGGTTTCCTTGAGGTGGATTCAACTGAAAAATGGACCAACCTAAGAGACACTTTTGTACTACCCGAGCATTGTGAACAAGTAAGTCTGTAATTATTTAACATCCAATTTTAGAAGTTATGTGCTTGGAAGCTCTCATGTAAGTTATATGGCTCTGACAGGTAATATTTCATCCTACAAAGTCTCCATCAAACTGGTGGTACGTCGTAGAGGTAGCCCCTCCTAGTGCACGGATGTATGAGGGCTACCATGTGCCAATCACAACGGCATCAATGGAGGAAATTGGAGAAGATGCTCAGTCGGAAGCCGTTGAGGTGGTGATAGACGAGCATCAAGCTGCTACTCTCTATGGGGTGCATGCAGAGGATCTACAAAATGAAACGGAGGACATCTGCCTAAACGGAGATCTCTATATAGACATAGGGAGTTATGTTGAGCTATGCGAGGATGAGAGAGAGACCTCTTAAACTCATAAACATTGTATTTGAACAATTTTTCTCCGTTTTATAATATATATTGTATTCACGTGGCCTTTTGTCCATTCCTCTCTATATGCTATACTTGAGAAATTTAAATTGTGTTTAATCGTCATTGCTTCCACTCTAGGTATGCTCCTTCCACTATTGCTGCCATGATCACTCATATTGATGGAGTCCAAGAATCTGCAAACCGCCCAAGAATATAGAAACCCGCATGGGTGAAAGCATGTATAGGTGGACCGCTTTTGCCACTATATAGTATATGGTTTTTGGGGTTGAGAAAATGGGTGGTGTAGGCGTTCGAAACAGTGGGATTAAATTCAAAATTTATGGAAAAAAAAGGGTTAAAATTTGACGTGTACTAAGTGAAAGCGCTTACTGGTTAATGATCACCTCAAGGTACTTTCAAGCACTTAATGCAAATATTCTCTCGAGTCTCGTCCCTCCCACTCTGTCTCGCTCATTCCTCCCTCCTCTCTCTGTCTCGCCCGCGCCATTCAGGTTTCTGATTCCCTCTTTCCTCCCTCCTTTGTGTTTCTCTGCTAGAACAACAACAAGCAAATTCAGGAGGAGGACTTTTTGCTAGGCTAGTCATCAACTTCATTACAAATCCCCTGCAGCAACAGGTATGTGGCATCATGTAGCTTGAAGCATTCTATCTCGAATGTTGGTTGAATTTGAATGTGACTGGTTTTCCTAGGTAGCATTTCTCCATGTTTTAACATGCTTCATGCAGATGTAGAAGCGCTGTATGCTTGTCTCTGAATGTGTGGCAAGATAACCAAAGGGGGCTTGGCCTAGTGGTTAAAGTGAATGGGTGGGTGCGTATTGCAAAAAAAAAAAAAAGAATGTGTGGCAAGATAATCATGGATTGTAACTATTACTGATGCATGTGTGAGTTTAGAATTTATTTCTAGAATGTATATGCATTGTGCACATCTAATTGATCACCCTTGTGAATGATTTATAAAAATGCATCATGCAGCTTGAAGCATGAATGCAGATTTTATCAACTGTGTGTGCATGCTTATACGAATGCATCATGCAGGTTCAAGCATGAATGCATTTAAATATTGATGTTGTATCTGTGTGGCATTTGTGATTTTTTCAGGATGAAGAACCAGGCCACAAAAGGACCTTCAGACTTTGACAAGGGTACACCTAGGAAGGGAAAGAGCTTTACGCAGGAGTCGCCTATCAAAACAGGTTAGATGCATCATGCATGCATTTCTAAAATTGGTTTTATGTCTTGTAAAGTTTCTGAATTTTTTGCACATGCATGCTACAAAAAGAACTTTCGAGTCCCCCAAGGGTACACCTAAAAAGCAAAATGTTCATAAGGTTAGATGCAGATATTTCCCCCATGGATTCAATTAAAGTGTTGCTTTATTAGGAAAACGTAGTGTGCACACCACTAGTAAATATCAAGTGGGTACTGAACCCCACTTTTTATGGGTACAACACCACTGATAGGCTGTGTTGAAGTGGTGCACATGCAACACCCTTTAAAGTTGGGCAGAAACCATGGTTGCATCACTACATAGTTATGGTGATATGGTGCACCATCTCTTAAAAGTGATACTGGGCCACTTTAAAGTGTTGGGAAGCACTAAAAAGAGGTAAGCCTCTAGTAAAAACTAGCGATACAATGGGTGCATCACTTTCCAGTGGAAAACCCTAACTATTTTGTGGTGAAGCATCACTTTTAAGCAAAGCATCACAATGGTGCACCACTTTTCAATGGTTCTACACACTTTTAAGGTACCGAATAACGTTCTAGTTAAGAAGCACCACTTTGTAGTTGTGAAGACCACTATAAAGTGGCCAACATCACTATAAAGTGGTCAACATCACTATAAAGTGGTGAACACAACTATAAAGTGGTGCTTCTTAACCTGAACGTTATTTGGTATAAAGTGGTAAACACCAATAAAGTGGTGTTCACCACTTTTTGTGGTTCAAATCACATTTAAGTGGTGTTTATAGTGGTGAAGACCACTATAAAGTGGTCAACATCACTATAAAGTGGTGAACACAACTATAAAGTGGTGCTTCTTAACTAGAACGTTATGCGGTACCTTAAAGGTGTGTAGAACCACTAAAAAGTGGTGCTTCTTAACCTGAACGGTATTTGGTATAAGTGGTGGCGCGTGATGGTCAACCACGTCCAATGCTGTAGAACCACTTTTTAGTGATGCTTTACAAAAGTGCAATAATCTTTAGTTCTGCATCTTTGCTAAAAGTGGTGGTTAAGTGCTTTTTAAGTGATGAAGCTTTACAAGGAGATACCACATTCTATTGGTGTAGCACCAGTTTTAAGTTGTGTACAACAATTCACATCGGTGTAGCACAACTGAACAGTGGTTCAACCCACTTTTATGTGCTAGAGCACCACTTTAAAGTGGTGAAGAAACACCAAAAGGTGATGTATCACCAGCAAATAGTGGTGTAGCAGGACTTTTTAGTGTTACCTAACCAGTTTTAAGTGGTTGAGAACCATTTAGTGGTTCACCACCACTTAAAAATTTTGCAGTACCACTAAGAATGGTGCAGAAATCATTTCAACCACTTCTTATTGTTGATAAAACAAGTTTAATTATGGCTCATTACATACTAACATGCATTCATATATGTTTTTATAGGGAGGTGAACAGTACCACGAGTGGCCTTACCCACTCAAACACAATTTTTCTTCACCAAGGAAGATTTTCATACCGAATATGGGCTATGCTTGGTTAGCCAGGATCCGAAGCTCCTATGTGATGATGATTTCTGAGATGAGGAGTGGCTTAGGGTATGGCTTTACAAGTGCCACCAAAAGGAGAAGATGCATTTAAAGGGGCTGAGGCCTGAAATGTATGAAGAATGTCTCCTGCTATACCACAAAGTATATCATGGAGCTCCCCCAAACAACGAGGTAGGCGTGCATTTTGCACATGGATTTACGTGGCAGAAGTGCAAGGGAGCTGAAGATTCTGAAGGTTAAGTTACATGGGCTGTGTATGCTGAAGGTGTTATCAAAATGTTACACCAACAGAAAACTTTAAATAGGAAATTGGAGAAATGGAGGTCCACAAACGGTCCATGTCTTGGAAGCGAGTGGAAATTTAATGCAGAAAATACGGCTAATACACTGACAGTACTGGCGCACGCTTTGACAGACAGACATACTCAGGAGGACATCAATTTTCAGGGCAGGCTAAGGAGGAATTTCTAAAGAAGCGGGACTTTGGCTTGATAGGAACATTTGGAATGTCAAATGTTTCCTCGACTACATTTTCTGCGTCAATGGATGATGTAGCAGCTATTTCTAACATGAAGGCTATTTTTTGCATCAACGGCTGATGTAGCAGCTATTTCTAACATGAAGGCTAATGCTGCTGAAAAGTTAAAAGAGAAGCAACAGTGTCTCGAAGCAATAAAAATTGCTTTAGATCAATCAAAGACAAAGAGAGATGAGCAGGTTGGTTTGATGCGAGGCACCACCAAGATCGTAGAGAGACTGAACAAGGATATGGAGGAACTCAAGTTGCATAAGGCTAGTCTTGTACCAAACGAGGAAGCAATGGCAAAGCTTGAGATCTTGATTCAAATCAGAAAGGAGGCTCTCAAAGACATGGGACTTGATATTGAAGTGCGCAATCTCGATAACCTAGGTGAAGAGGCAACACAGTTACAGGTATGTAAGCTTGATTGATTCACCTAGTAGTAGTTGATATTACTTACAAGTGGTTAAACTCTAATTAGAAAAAAAATGGTTAGAGACCATTTTATATGGTAAAAGACCACTTAAATGTGTTTATATAACACTCTTAAGTGGTACCACATAAAGTGATAAAGACTCTTGAAAGTAATGCACAAACACTTATACTGTTTTATAAAGTACGCAGTGCTATTTTTTTACAGGGTCGGCATGACACTTTGTTATGGGAAGTAGAAGTGGCGACAGGGCATCTTTGATTTGTGGAAACGATTATTAATTTGTTCAAGTCAAGAATGCCTATTCTTCCTGTCAGGCCGCCTGTTCATTTGGGATCGGACAATAACTGTGTGCAGTCAGGTGATTGTGTTGCTTGTGGGATGTCTATCATGCAGACTATTGTTACCGGTGTCTACATGCTTCGGTGTCAACATCCATATCACCCACTTTGTTTTGTAACTGCCTGTAAGTCTACTGGCCAGTGTCTATTTCATGGATGTGAGGAACCTTTAAACGATGCTTTGAAGCTGCTGGCACCAGGAGAGGCAAACATGATGAGCATGTTGGTACAGGTAATCAATGTTTTTATACCTTATGATATGAAGCTGATTATAGATTCATTTCTTCACCATTTTGTTTCTTTTCTCCATGTAATTGCAGAGAAAGATCCAATGGAAGACATCTTTGGATCTCCTGTTGATGGAATTGGTAATATTCTGTGGAACATTCTTCTCTTTGAATGTTCACATAACTTAATATTGAGTATTATTACATTCACTAAAACAAAAAAAGCTTTCATCGACGCACCGCGTCGATATCTGCGTTGATATAGACGTCCCTGTGAACCTGTCACTATTTGCGTCGATATCTGTGTGGAAAGGCTTTATTTGTGACGCCGATATCGACGTAAATAGAGACGCAGATATCGACGACCATAATAGAAAAAAAAATTCTTGGGCAGAGGGCACGTAGCCTGGCCTGTGCCCAGTGAAAAGATGGACACAGCCACCATAGCCAGACTTCCTGTCCTCTGCCAAGAAAGCGAGCAGCACCAAAATCAACCGTGCTCCCGCAAAAATTTCAGCAGAGTTCCCTTCGTTTTTACATAAACTTTTCAAAAAAAAAATCATGTATACGCCTCCTACATGCTATCCATGTAGGATCTCACATGAGATTTAAGGTCAATGACCATAACGAACCATAACCATAACTTAAAGGCATAACCATAACTTAAAACCATAACCGACCAATATAACCACTTTGATCATAACCAGAAAAAAAATTAACAATAACCATAAGCATAACCAGAAAGTTAAACATAACCATAAACAAAACGTGAACCATAACTATATATGTCTATACAAGAATAGGAGAAATAACCATGTCTATACAATGACAATGACAATAACCATGAGGGTCAAGAAAACAATAACTGTCTGAACAATAATCATAACCATAGATATATGTCTATACAAAAGGAGACACAGAAGCGTGTCTGTGTCTCATAAAGCATATATATGAAATCCGGTCCACTGATGACTAGGCGTCGCAACCTGCACATAGGACAACTCACAAAATTAGTATTGATATTAATTCACATATACTTACTTAATTAAATCAACTCACACATATTAACGTCTCACCTCAAGTGATCAGCGAGACTGTAAGGCCGCCCAGTCTACGGGCTCTCCTGAAGCATCAAGATCATTCAATACTTCATAGATACCTCTGCGATATCCATCTGACTCCTCCTAACGTGTCGGGGCTCGATGCATCACAAGATTCTGCGTTTATACAAAAATCAGAGTAATAATAATACATGATTCATCGCGTTTTAAAAAATGCCATAGTTAAGATTGGATTAGAAACTCACAAACTCATAGCGAAAGGTGTCGAAGCCTCTGCTGCCAAGATGAGATGTCCCCCTGGTCGTCTGTCGTATCTGCACGTCCTCACACTGATATCTGAACCGCGTGGCCGCTGTCTGCTCATCCTCCCTGATCTGCAGCCACGTCTCGTGTGGGATGCCCGAAGGCTTTAGCGAGCCGGTCCTGAAAGCCTTCCGAGCTGCATCTCGTGGATGTTTCACGGTGTCCCGTGCAACACCCTTGATCCACCTCCTCGGAATAATGTCAGAACCTGGAGCAGGCTGGTACTCTCTCAGGATGGTCTTCACTATGTAAGTGACTTTGTCCTTTTCTTGCTGATCCCAAGACGTCAGAATGTTGGTCAAAAACTGTAGCTCCGCGAGCTGGCAAATCCGCTATCTCATCCCAGTCCCAACTCTATCCATGTCAATAGAACCATCTAGCCGTACAGTATAGATCTTGGAGGCACTAGGATCGTGTGCCCCCCAAGGTGTCCGAGGTGTGCCAAGAGGTGTGTCGAGAGGTGTGCTTGGGTAGGACAGGGGTCGTGAGCGAGGAGGGGTCGAAGCATCTGTGGACCCTCCTCCACAGCAACCACCACCTCCACTTGACGATCGCCAAGATCGGCGAGTGCACCTGTGCTGTGGAGATGAGGACATACCCGCCTCTGCCCCACCTCTAGGTGTCGAAGCGGCCGTGATGGGAGAAGCAGGCGTCGTACCCATAGGCGTCCCCCCCCCCCCCCCCCCCCCCCCCCCCACATAGGTGTCCCCCCCCTAAGCGTTTGACCCTCGGGTGTGAAGCCCGGAGGCGTAGTATCCATGCCTCTAGCTACCTAGTACTGAGAAGCCTCTGCCATTTGAGCAGGCGTCATCCGTGTAACGAATCCCATGAATGCATCTGCACTCATAGAAGCAGGATCTCGAAACTGGTCTGCCATACTAAAGTCCTGCACAAAGAAAGTAAAATAAAGCATCAGAACACAGTTGTTAAATTAACTTTAAGCTTAATTTTAAATCAACGTCTTCACACAAACACTTACAGGCCTAGGCCTCGACGAGTGAGGCATCATCGATAAGATCTTGCACCGTTTCATCGTCTATCTCTAATTGAAAACATAACTCTACCCCAAATCGTTTTGGCAGATTGTCTTCATCCATTGCATCTTCATCTACAAGTGTCAATTCTGGCTCGTCTGCGTCATCCCTCGTATATCTGTCAGCTTCCTCTGCCATACCTTTGTCCATCTCATCTAATGTCACAGTAGTATGGACGTCGTCTAACTCACTTTCCTCCAAGAGATCTTGCCCTTCAAATACTTGTTTATTTCTTGGAGCAACCTGAACCACAAACCACCATTGTCGCTCTCGAGGGTCCGGTACAAAGACCACTTGCTCTCAATGTTTGGGGAGAGCAAATGTGTTGCTCGCATCTGTCCAAACCTTTATAGAATCTATTTGCACAAGTTTGTTTCCATCTCTGCGTACCGTTGCATTGCGACCAGAAGTAATCACCTTGAACCACTTCACATCCAACAAAAACATCTCAAACCACTTGAAGCTTACTTTCAGGATATCTGACACCAGACCACAGTAATCTAGGTTGCTAGTGCTCTCATTCGTGTCTCTGGCACTAGCCCTGCTCTTTTGCATGAAACTAACCATTATCCCATTGTCAAACGTGTTGCTTCTGCTGTCAATTTTTTGTGTTCTAAAATGCTTTCCATGCGACCACAGTGCCATGTATGTATGATACTTCCAGTCACATCCAATAGCCAGCTCTTCCTCTTCTAGAGATATGGGTTCTCCGATCTATCGAGCTGCTCTCACTGTCTTGTCCAACCATGCCATTGTAGGGAATTCAGGTAGAGGAGCGAGATAGTCTGGCAAGGGTAAACCTCTAGTCGTTCGGCTTCGCCTGAAATCCTGTCGCTCCCTATTGCGTCTCTCTTTCTCTTCTTCGTACCTTTCAAGCCATTTTTGCATCGGCGTTGAATTTAGTATACAGAACTTCATGATCTTTTCTCGCATGGCGTCGTTCATTTTCTTCGGCACCCCTTGCCGTTGCGGCTCCTCTCCCACCAGTCTTGCATCCTCCTCATCGCTCCACAGTCGAGGCATTTCTGGGTCAGAAACGGATAGAAATTCAGTCGTCAATACAAGAGACTCTTGCACCAGCCATCCTTCTACCATGCTCCCCTCTGGACGCACTTTTTGGCGAACAAAACCTTTAAGTGTTTTCATGAACCGCTCTAGAAAGAACATCCAATGGCTGTGGACTGTACCTGCCACTGCAACCTCATCTACTACATGGACGAGCAAGTGCATTTGGATAGCTAGGCAGGTCGTGGGTAGATACTTCTCAATCATGCAAACTGCCTCAATAGAGTAAGCCCTTGCGACTGCAATACATTCCTCCTATATCTCCTTGGAAGAGATCCACCGCACTAGCTCTGAAATCTTGTATATGCAGGTCCGCACTTCCTCCGTTAAACATCCCTTGATCGCAATTGGAAGAATGAATTGCAAGAACTTATGCTAGTCGTGCGATTTCAGTCCTGACAGTTGATCGTCACGGGTGAATGCTGTCTTTAGACATCGCATATATCCTGTTGGCGTCCTGAACTCTGAAATCACCCTTTTAACTTGTCGTTCTTCGTTTTTTAGCAATACCCATGGCGCTCTTGGAAGTTTTGTTTGGACAGCTGCATTGGTGAAAGGCCACAGCTCTGGCATCTTTCTAACTGACTGCAAATCATCTCGTGAAGCTCGATTGTCTTTCATTCCCATGATTGTCATTCAGAGAAGCTCTCCCACATTCTTGAATATATGCATTGGATCCAGCAAATGGTTAATTAGTAGATCACCCCAGTACAGCAACGAATGGAGAATGGACAAACGTTTCATTCCTGGAACAGGTTGCCTCTCATGTTGCTCCCATCGGCGACGCCACTCTTGTACATGCATAGGACGACATTCGATGCGACCAAGATGACCTTCGCAGAAGTGATTTCCATATGGAAGATAACAGTAGTGGCCTTGATAAATTGTCTTTCGAAGAGAGGCAGAATAGCGCACATCCAAAGACTGCCTGCAAATTGGACATGCATTGTATCCCGAAGTTGTTAGCCCTGCATATATTAAAGCATGAATCAGGCCAAGGCAAAGTTCTTGCGAATAGCGAGAATTTTGTAAATCAAGAGCCATTACCAGAAGCTTCTCCGTATCCTAGCCAATCATGCATAGTCCACATAAGAAGTCCATGGATCCTTGCATGTTGTTGTCCTACTAGTTCAACCGCATCAGCTATGTTGATCCCATGCCATAACTCCTGGAGCTCGTCAACTAGTGGAGCTAGATAAACATCCATGTTTTTTGCCTTGAACTTACCAGGTACAATCAAGCTTAATATCAAATGACCCTTCTTGATGGCAAGCCATGGTGGGAGGTTGTAATTGATGAGGCACAGAGGCCAAGTGCTCCATGACAAGATTCTCAATCCAAATGGATTGACTCCATCCATTGCCATGCCCAAACGCAAATTGTGTGGTTCACTCTTAAAATGTGGCCAGGTATCTTCAATGTGCCTCCAGACCTTTGAATCAGCAGGCACCCTAAATGTTGCGTTAGTGGATCTATTCGTAGAATTCCATTGCATCAACTTTGCAATGGAACCACAACGAAACATGCTTTTTATCCTAGGAATAATAGGGAAATGCCACAACACTTTAGCTGGCACTGTCTCGCCAACTGTATCTTGTTTGTAGCGCATTGCTCCGCACTTAGGATACGACAGACAATCTGCGAATTCATTACGAAAAAGAATGCAATCATTTGGACATGCATGAATCTTGTTGTAGTCCAAGCCAACTGAGGTCAATAGTTGGTTTGCGTCTGGTCTGGAGGGGGGCATTTCATTGCCAGCCGGGAGAACTTGGTCCCGCAACAACCTGTTTAAGCCACATTAAATTAAAAATATCTCCAAGCACGTCACCGTTGCAATCGAAAAATCTCTTTTGTAAATTACGTACCTAAACAAAGCAGTGACGCTTGCATCTGACCACCCGTACACTGACTGAAGATTCAAAAACGCCAGACAAGTACGAAGCGTCGATATTTTGGCGCCTTCATAAATTGGTTGACGTGACAACTTTCTCAACATGTCTTCAGGAGATAGGCGCACGGCTTTTGGTACTGCTTCATTAGCGTTCTCCTCGCTTGTCTGGAAGAAGGCATCCAACATCTCCTCCATTCCGTCGTCTTCTGTCTGTAAGTACTTTTCTGCTTCCATCCTTGGCTCTATATTGGTCGGACCTTCACGCATAATCCTTTCTCTCTCTCTCTCTCTCTCTCTCTCTCTCTCTCTCTCTCTCTCTCTCTCTCTCTCTCTCTCTCTCTCTCTCTCAGATGTAGGTGCTATGTCACGAAAATCAATGCCCGTTCTGTAGGAGTCGTATCGTAGATTCTATACGGTTTCTTTAGCAAACTCTCCGTACTTGTGCACATGCTCATTACACATCCTACTCTTGCGCAGGATTTGATACTTGCAGAGCGTGCACGAGCATGCAATCTTTTCCTCCATGTTAGTTGATGACGTTGCCATCTACAATGATTATGAATGTTGTTTTAATATATATACTCCTCACAATGTAAACTACCTCGCATTCTCTAGTCTTTCCCAATCTCTGTACACCTCCGTCTAGAGGTGTACGGACATCAGGACCACTGGGTCAAAATATCTTCTTTATTGGTCAAATCCTATATGGATAGACACATAAGTGCATTCCCAAGTGTACATGGCAATGCAGGTACGTAGTGGGCAAAACCCCTTTGCCTCTTTTAGCTCCATAGTTTCTTCAACATCCAACGGCTATCCATTTCTTCTATCCGTTTGACCTACGGCTTGCCATACGCGCTCTTGACATTTCTTTAAGACTACCTAATGGACTATGGATGGTTTCGGTAGGCATAGAAGCCATTTCCAAAGTCCGTTTGCGTTTTTCCATAGAAAAACGCAACCGGATTTGACCTACGGCTTGTGTATTTGGCGTTGTGAGCGGGATGGAAACACACAGAGCGCCTCTATAAGGAACCGACACACACTCTTGGAATGATACACACACACACTATGGGGCACCACTCGGCTTACACAACACACCTGGCCGAGACAGGGAACACACCTCTGGAGTGAGAGGAGAGAGACTATCCACTTGTCCACTCCACACACACACACACACACACACACACACACACCCAAAAAACTCAGCTCAAAAGAGGAGAATTTTTGATGTTTAGATACAATTGAGCTTGGGCCAACACCAATGGGGCAAATAGCTCACACAATATTGAAGAAATACACCAGATACAACCACAAAGTTATTCATAGGCTTCACTCACCGAAGAAGATTACACAGAAACACAGCAGAAAAAGAGTGAGTAATTTGGAAAAATGGACAGCGCCATCGCGTCTGGAACGGCCCAAAACCCCAGTCTACAATGTCAAAGTGCTCAAATCCGACCTCGGATGAGCAGTTTACGGCCAAAACAGGCTCCGAAAACCCCAAAAACACACCTGCAGTTGTTCCTCCTCTCTTCTCCACGTTTTTTTCTTGTCTTCTCTCTATTTTTTCAGTTCCCACACTTAGCTTTATTAGTTGGGCACCCTTGGCCTTTTAGATGACCTCAAACGGACCCCGAACAGGCCAAAAACTGACCTCGCAGTGCATAGATGTCACCTTTTTGCATCATCCGCACACCTGGCACTCATTTCTTTTCAATAATGCGTCTCACAACCACGTGAAGTGGCCCCAAAAAGTGGTCCTAATGATGACCTTTCTGCATAACTCTCACAAGAAAACACCCACGTTGTGTCCGTATTCATCCACGTGCAAATATTGACCCCGTTCGTCCTCCTGACGCCACTAGATGCCATCTGACGCACCTGCTTACCTCATGTCGTCGGCCCGCGGATAGCTTCCTCGAGAAGTTTTACGCGCTACCAACTCCTCCTTATTGTAGAAAAAACACAGTGCTACTGGTAATAGTGATAATCAATGCACTATGTACACCCTGTCCTACCTGTACACATGTGGGCCCCACGTAAGCACCTGGCTCTGAAAAATGGGCAATTCTTTATTTGATGCACCATGCATGTATATGTACATATGCGCAATCCCTTGCTCCAAAAAACTCTTGACATAATTTGCCCATCAACGATATGAGACTCACCGCATCACAGGTCTCCTCATCCTTCACCAACATTGCTTGCTCCACAGACAGTTCATCTTGCTCCACCATCATCAATCTAGCATGATACAATTTAAGACACAATCCATTTACCCTTGACTTATGTAGAACACCATCCAGGTTAGCCAGCTGATATGTGCCATTTGGAAAACACTACACTACCTTGAAAGGGCCTTCCCACTTAATTTGAAACTTCTTTTGGAAGGTGTTGTCCAGCTCACTCTTGTAGCGCAAAACCAAGTCATGCTTCTTGATACCCTTACTTTTGAACTTTTCATTTATCTTTGCCAAAGCCCTATCTTGCATCTGCCCATAATGTTCCAATGCACTCATCCTATCCAGCTGAACCTCTTGTAGTTGTAAGAGCCTCTCTTCGAATGCATCACTAGGCGGCCCAAGCAACTTCTCTAACATCTTGACCGCAGGCAACTCTACTTCCACAGGCAATAGTGCTTCTTTTCCATACACCAAATGAAATGGAGTAAACCCTATACCTGTCTTCACCGAAGTACGGTAAGCCCATAATGCACTAGGCAATTCCAAATCCCAATTCTTTCCTTGGTGCTTTGTCACTTTCGAAAGAATCTATACCAACTCACCATTGAATCTTTCATTTAAGCCATTACACTGTGGGTAATAAGGAGTGGTATGCTGGTGCCTAATCTTCATCTTTGCACATAAAAAATCTAGCAGTTTAGCTCTAAAGCCAGGCCCCTTATCTGAAAGTATCTCCAGTGGCACCCCAAACTTGCAACATATTTCATCATACACAAATTTTGCCACATCCTTTGCAGTGATCTGTTTTACTGCTATAGCCTCTGCCCACCCAGAAAGATAGTCCACTGCCGTCAAAATATAGCTTTTGCCCCTGCTTGTGATAGGTAACGGGCCTATTGCATCAATCCCCCACTTTTCAAACACATCAAACGCCATAATGGTTTTTCGTAGCTCTCGCTTCAACACTCTCTTCCCAAATGCTTGACACCTATTGCAAGACCTACACCAATGGTGAACATCCTTGTGCAAACTAGGCCATACATACCCTTCTTGCAAAATCTTATGCAAGGTGATCTTTAGAGCAAAATGGCCACCACATGCGCCTTCATGATTCTCTTCCAACACTCTGTAAAGCTCCTCCCGCCAAGGTAAACGTCTCAACACGAGATCAGCCCCTTTCATGTATAAGACATCACCAATCAATTTGTACCTGTATGCTCTACGCACAAAACCATACTTCTTAGACTTCTGAATCTCCTTTGGAATAATTCCTGTTAGCAAAAACTCCTCTTCTTGAGCCAAACTTTCTCGACCATGATAAAGAGGTAAAGTGGTCCTCAACACAAATAGCTCCCCAGTCATGCTTTGAGTTGCTTCATGTGCCTCTCCATTTAGAGCACGTTCAATGTGTCTGATGCTCCATGCTTCAAACTTTTTTAGTAGGCCTTTAATTCTGAAGCACATTTCCTTCAATGAGGTGTTCTTGCTCTTCCACACACCCAGCACTTGCTTCACCACTAACAAGGAATCACCTTTTATGCTCAACCTTCGAACCCCATGCTTCAAACAAATGTGTAATCCGGCTTCCAGAGTAGCATATTCAGCCTCATTGTTACTATGAGCATCCAATTTGAACCCTCTCTTGCATACTAGCTTCCCCTCTGGGTCATAAAGTGCTATACCCCTTGAATCTGCATCATGGCTCTTTCTGTATGAGCCATCAAAGAACAACACATGTGCATTGCTGATCTGTGTCACTTCTTCAACTACCTTTCTCACCACCTCTTCCTTAACAATAAGGGGATTCTCCTTGTAGGTCAACAAATCAGCTAGGGTAGCCCTTGTACTATCTTCCACTAGAAAAGAGAACTCAAACTCTTGCAGCTCAATTACCCATTTCTTCACCACATTTGACATGTTAGTACCATTAATTAACTGTGGCAAAAAGGCATAACTTGTCAAGAAAACAAAAGGCCGTGGTAGCAAGTAATGGCGAAATCATCGACAAGCAAATATTACACTGGCCATCACTAGCTCTACTTCAGAGAACTTTCTCTCCGCTACCAACTTCACTCGGCTTGCACAATACACTGGCCTCATATAATGGCTTCCCTTCCCCTTTTGCAATAGCATGGCTCCAATGGCATCCTCCCCTACTGATGGATTTACATAAAACACTTGCTCCCAATCAGGAGCCTGCATGGCTGACAACCCCCCTAACACCTCTTTCACCTCTTGAAACACTTCTTCACACTTGTCATCCCATTGCAATGGATCATGCTTTGCCACTTGCTGTAATGGATAAAGAATCTGCGAAGACAATGGAATAAACCGTGCCATGTACTTCATTTTGTGTATAAAGGTTGCCAATTGCTTAGTACTCGTAGGTGATGGGAGAATAATAATAGACTTCACCTTATCTGGATCAGCCTCAATGCCATTTTCTGACACCATATGGCCCAATAACTTCACCCTTGGCTGTGCTAGATGACATTTCTTTGGATTTAGTTGTCCTCCACATTCATCATATCGAGCCAATACCATCTGCAGCTTCTCATGGTGTTCAGCCCTACTGCTATGAACACAGAAGTCATCCATAAAAGATTTAACACAACTACCAATGAATGGTTCCAACACCCAATTTGCTCTCTCTTGATAGAAGGAAGGTCCATTTGACAACCCAAATGGCAATACTGTGTAGCAATAGCAGCCCCATGGCATAATAAAAGTTGTCTTTGTGCGGTCTTTAAGAGCAATCTTCAATTGAAAATAGCCTGAAAACCATCACACACACTATACCTCTCATAACCTGCCACTGAATCCAAGATCTGATCAATGAATGGAAGAGGATATGGGTTCTTCTTAGTGGCTGAGTTTAAGGGTTTAAAATCTACACAAATTCTCCACTTCCCATCCTTCTTTGGACTGACTACAATTGGACTCACCCATTCTGTGGTCTCCACAGGGACTATGAACCCTGCCTTCAATAAATTGTCCCACCTCTTCTCGCAAGGCTTCCATTTTCTCTTGACCCATCCTTCTTAGCCTTTGCCGCACTGGCTTAGCACCTTCTTTCAGGTCTATATGCATCTCTTCACCCTTGAACCCTCTGATCTCTTCATATGAAGTAATGAACAAATCAGGAAAACTAGCCAGCATATGCAAATATATATCCTTCTCCATAGCTGAGAGGTCTCCACTGATCATTTGTGTCATCAATTCCTGCTTCTTTGACAACTCAACCTTGGTTTTCATCAGCCCTTCAATCACTTCATAAGGCCCTTCACTTTCATCTTCAACCTCATTCGCAAATGCAACTAAACCAAACTCCTGTATTTCTTTGTCCATCAAAAGAAATGCAACATTAGCATCCTCATCACTGCTGGTAGTGCTATCACTGTCCTCATCCGTCACCGTGGAAGAGTCTTCATCACTAGACTCATCCTCATCTTCATAAAGCTCCTCTAATCGTTTCCTTGTGTCCATATTATAAAGCTTCTTGGTACCTATCTTTCCATAGAGGCTAATCATACCATATCACCAATCTTGAACAGCTCCCACTGCACGTAACCATGGTCTGCCCAGTATAATAGGATATGCTCCCAACCTTGCTGGCATCACATGAAAATCAACCACTGCCTTTGCATCATATGCCTCCACTTCTAAACTCTTTACAACACCCAAGCATTTTACTTTTTGATGGTTTGCCAATTTGATCCAAAAACCTGACACCCCATCCACTGTGAGACCCATCTTCTCAATGCATGAGTGTGTTATGACGCATATTTGGGCTCCACCATCCACATAACCTTGTCCCAAATTTTTTCTTTTGTGCCACACATCTACTATTGGACAAATGTTTGGTAGCTCATCCATCGCCAACACCTTCACTGAACCTCTCTCTGGCTCTTTCTCCATTGGGTTAACCATCCTCTTCCACTGTCGCTTTAGCTTAGGCACCATCTCTATAAGCTGCCCAAAAGTAACATCTGCCTTCCTACTCGTAAAATCCTCCTTCAAGTCATAGCTTAATTGCCCATCCCCTAGTGGAAAATCTGAAACATGAAACTTTCGACGAGATCTCCTTTTCCTCTTGGCCTTGACATCCTCGCCTTCATGGCTCTTTCCTTTCTTCTTACTAGGACCTGGGGCACTTCTTCCTTCCTTATCCTCTGTGGTCCTCTTCCCAATAGGCATCACTAATGTATCCTCTAGCTTTGATGCCTTCTCCAAGGTGACTACACTTAGCACTTTTGTCTTTCCTTTTTCCTCCTGGGTTAATCCATTGGTTCCTTCATCTCCCTTAATTTCGATGCCATAATCATTTGACCTAGTTAACACCTGTCTTGGAAATGGATACATGTCTCCCCCCATCCTTGGTGGCTTATCACATTGCGGGCTGATGTGACCCAACTCTCCACAATTGTAACATGTGGGCGTCTGTCTCCAACACCTACCATTGCTTTGTCCCACACCATTCCTAGGCCTTTCTTCACCTCCTGGCTGATTTGCAAACCTCCCTCGACCTCGATTATTTCCCACCTAACCTAGCATGTTTAGGCTGAGATTCTTCATTAAATCTACCACTTGCCTCGTGTCTTGCCTTAGCCCATCATCTTGCACTGCTGTAGTGACCACTGTTGGCATGACTTGAGGAGTAACAGCAACCACTAGTTCATGATGAACCCTTGGCATGCGACATTGTAAAGAGTCAATAGGCTGAAATTCAGACCTCATGGGCAAAGACTCCACCCCTAACTGGCTCATTTTTCTTAACTTCCACTCTTTGTTCTTGGCCACCTCTAGTGCATCTTCATATGTCCTAGGCTTCTTTAGCTCCACTCTCCAACGTATATTCTCCCAAAGACTAGCCAAAAACCTATCCTTCTTCATCATGTCAGGCGGGGGTACTTGTGGTGCTAAGGCCTTGCACATTCTCTCCCATGCCAATGAAAAATTTTGTATGTACGCATCTACTGGCTCACCTTCCTTTTGCACTAAAGCCTGTACTTCTTGCCACACTTTGTCAGGATCTTCTGTCTTCACAAACTCCACTTCCAATCCATGCCTTAGATTGTCCCAACTCAATCTTACAGGTGGATCAGCCACACGCAACTCCTCTTCAAATGCTTTGGACCAAACTCGTGCATCACTCTTCAAACAAATTTGGAGAAGGCGTAACATCTGCGCCGGGTCATGAATTTGGTTGCTAATGTAGGCAACCTACATATTTTCTAAAAAGTCTTCCACATCTTCATCACTTCTTCCATGAAACTCCGGATAAGAGAAAGCCATGGCTACCCAAGTTACTATGCATTGAGAAACCCTTCGAACAAACGTGCAAGAACCCAAAACTTTTCACTGACTCAACCTCTAGAAACTTCAATGGAGCTTGAATTTAGATAAGGACAAACACATGCACATCAAATGAGTTTTCATAGTTGATCATCGGAATTACAACAGGCAAAGGGCATTCCAGGATCTCTCTTAATCTTCTTGGCCCGAACACAAAGACTATGCACTGCTGGAAAAAAATCTTTCTGGACAAATGAACATTTATCTGGATTCTTTGAGTTAAATGAAAAGGAGTGAATTGAGGTCCATTTTGATCATCCATTAAAGCCAACCATGAAGCTCCCAAGAAAGCACACCAGTCTTATCCTCTGATTTTGCCAAAATTTCAGCAGCATAACAACATAAATGGCTCAAAAGACCAAAAAACTAGCCATCACAATTTGGAAAAATTTTGACAGAGTTTCCCCAGAAGTAGAGCAGTAAGAACCCAAAATATAGACTGTATATGTATGCATAAACTGTCAACAATAGAACCCGAGCATCAAATAGGACTCAGTAGTACATAGCCTATGGCGAGGTCACGAAAAGGGTGCTCCAGCTACCTGTATCACCAAAAGGATCTCCACATTTGAGAATCCCCCAGCTATCGGCCCTCACACGAAGGCTTATGCAAATCTCGTATAGTCAAGTCTCAGAAATGACTATCTTCCAGACCAAGTCTCAGAAATGGCTAGGACTGCCAAATAAAACCAAATATGGCTCCACAAAGGTGTACAATGGCAGTTTCCACAAGTAACGTACAATACCAACAAACAATGCGGTCAAACAGGCACCAAATGATGCATACCCACAAAAACTGCAAGTGACATCACTGCTAGTATATCACTATACTCTAGCTACCTGTACCTGTGTGAATCACTTGTATCTGTACTTGTCCCTGTAACTTGTAACCTGTAGTCTGCAACCTGTAATGCCAAATCTCGAAGCTTGAAGCTCGAAGCAGAAGGTACTCGAAGAAGATCCTCCGTGGGGGCGCCAAAAGAATGTGAGCGGGATGGAAACACACACAACGCCTCTATAACAACTCGACACACCCTCTTGGAATGATACACACACACACACACACACTATGGGGCACCACTCAGCTTACACAAGACACCTGGCCGAGACAGGGAACACACCTCTGGAGTGAGAGGAGAGAGACTATCCACTTGTCCACTCCACACACACACACACACACACACCCAAAAAAATCAGCTCAAAAGAGGAGAATTTTTGATGTTTAGATACAATTGAGCTTCGGCCAACACCAATGGGCCAAATAGCTCACACAATATTGAAGAAATACACCAGATACAACCACAAAGTTAAGCAGAGGCTTCACTCACTGAAGAAGATTACACAGAAACACAGCAGAAAAAGAGTGAGAAATTTGGAAAAATGGACAGCGCCATCCCATCCGGAACGGCCCAAAACCCCAGTCTACAATGTCAAAGTGCTCAAATCCGACCTCGGATGAGCAGTTTACGGCCAAAATAGGCTCCGAAAACCCCAAAAACACACCTGTGGCTGTTCCTCCTCTCTTCTCCACGTTTTTTTCTGGTCTTCTCTTTGTTTTTTCAGCTCCCAGACTTAGCTTTATTAGTTGGGCACCCTTGGCCTTTTAGATGACCTCAAACGGACCCCGAACAGGCCAAAAACTTACCTCGCAGTGCATAGTTGTCACCTTTTTGCATCATCCGCACACCTGGCACTCATTTCTTTTCAATAATGCGTCTCACAACCACGTGAAGTGGCCCCAAAAAGTGGTCCTAATGATGACCTTTCTGCATAACTCTCACAAGAAAACACCCACGTTGTGTCCGTATTCATCCACGTGCAAATATTGACCCCGTTCGGCCTCCTGATGCCACTAGATGCCATCTGATGCACCTGCTTACCTCATGTCGTCGGCCCGCGGATAGCTTCCCTGAGAAGTTTTACGTGCTACCAACTCCTCCTTATTGTAGAAAAAACACAGTGGTACTGGTAATAGTGATAATCGATGCACTATGTACACCCTGTCCTACCTGTACACATGTGGACCCCACGTAACCACCTGACTCTGAAAAATGGGCAATTCTTTATTTGATGCACCATGCATGTATATGTACATATGCGCAATCCCTTGCTCCAAAAAACTCCTGACAGCGTTTATTCTATCCGTTTGACCTACGGCTTGCCATACGCGCTGTTGACATTGCTTTAAGACTACTAAATGAACTACGGATGGTTTCGGTAGGCATAGAAGCCATTTTCGAAGTCCGTTTGCGTTTTTCCGTAGAAAAACGCAATCGGATTTGACCTACGGCTTGTGTATTTGGCATTTCTTCTATCCGTTTGACCTATGGCTTGCCATACGCGCTCTTGACATTGCTTTAAGACTACTTAATGAACTACGGATGGTTTTGGTAGGCATAGAAGCCATTTTCGAAGTCCGTTTGCATTTTTTCGTAGAAAAACG
The DNA here is from genome assembly GCF_014529385.1 of Adiantum capillus-veneris. Classification (NCBI taxonomy): domain Eukaryota; kingdom Viridiplantae; phylum Streptophyta; class Polypodiopsida; order Polypodiales; family Pteridaceae; genus Adiantum; species Adiantum capillus-veneris. The sequence continues at coordinate 25,574,808 of NC_140954.1, read as the reverse complement.
CAACCGGATTTGACCTACGGCTTGTGTATTTGGCGTTTCTTCTATCCGTTTGACCTACGGCTTGCCATACGTGCTCTTGACATTGCCTAAACACTACCTAATCATCTACGGATGGTTTCAGTAGGCATAGAAGCCATTTCCGAAGTCCGTTTGCGTTTTTTCGTAGAAAAACGCAACCGGATTTGACATACGGCTTGTGTATTTGACGTTTCTTCTGTCTCTTTAACCTACGGATTTCCGAACACGGTCTTGACATTGCCTTAAGACTATTTAATGGACTATGGATGGTTTCGGTAGGCGTAGAAGCCATTTCCGAAGTCCGTTTTTTCGTAGAAAAACGCAATCGGATTTTACTTACGGCTTGTGTATTTGGCATTTCTTCTATTTATTTGACCTACGGCTTGCCATACGCGTTCTTGACATTTTCTTAAGACTACCTAATGGACTACAGATGGTTTCGGTAGGCATAGAATCAGTTTTCGAAGACCGTTTGTATTTTTCCGTAGAAAAACGCAACCGGATTTGACCTATGGCTTGTGTATTTGACGTTTCTTCTATCCGTTTGACCTACGGCTTGTTATATGTCCCCGCCCAACCTTTTTTGAGGAGGAAGCTTGTCTCTAAGAGCAACGACGGCGTTGTTGTTGCTCCCTAGAGGACTTTCATGTGTAAAGGTGAGAGTTGAGCTTCAAATGTATTTTGAGTTGGTCAAATGAAGTCATCGGCTGCAATAGACGATTGCCTTGACATGCACAACGCCCGGTCAGACTACTGACCATGGAGGAGATTGATGAGATCCGCCAACGACAACTGGATCTCCTATGATCTACCTATCCCAGCTAGCTGTTTTAGCCGTTTAGTCCACACCCAGCAATTTAGGATTGCATAATATTTTATTTTGTCATTTTGTCATCTTTTTACTCTGACTTTGTATCAGATCCACCACATTGTAACTTTCTTCTCTCATAGGTCACTTTGGCCTTTTGAAGACGTTATTAAAACATTTCATTTCATTTCTCTCTTTAAGTTTAATTTCCTACGCACATACATTAATTCTCTCTCTCTCTCTCTCTCGCTTTGATTACCTACACACACACACACACACATTTCTCTCTCTCTCTCTCTCTCTCTCTCTCTCTCTCTCTCTCTCTCTCTCTTTCTTTCCTACACACACACACCGCTCTCTCTCTCTCTCTCTCTCTCTCTCTCTCTCTCTCTCTCTCTCTCTCTCTCTCTCTCTCTCTCTCTCTTTCCTACACACACACACACACGGCTCTCTCTCTTTCCTACACACACACAGCGCTCTCTCTCTCTCTCTCTCTCTCTCTCTCTCTTTCCTACACACACACAGCGCTCTCTCTCTCTCTCTCTCTCTCTCTCTCTCTCTCTCTCTCTCTCTCTCTCTTTCCTGCACACACACACACACGATGTAGAGAGAGAGAGAGAGAGGGATTGGGGGGGGGAGAGTGACATAATACCTGCGCAGCAGGTTTTGGCCACGATTTGAGAAGGCGAAAATGGCCCCTGTGCGCACTGGTTTCCCTTTTTTCCCCAAATTTTTTACCGTCGCAATGAGCGTCGATATAACCGTGGGTGGCTGCGTCGATATAAGCGTGGCAAATAAAGCCTTTCCACGCGTATAGCGATGCTCATTGCGACGCATATATCGACACCTATATCGACGTGCTCTAATTCCATCGATATATGCGTGGAAAGGCATGGCCGTCGATATATGATGCGTCGATATCTTCATGTTATATTGTAGTAATTGTCTTTTATGTAGCACACTCCCAAGCTAGGTCATCACGCAAGCCCAATATTGATAGCATGTGTGGTGGGTGCGGGGATAAGAATGCATCCCAGAAACAAGTAGGTGAAGACACTCCGAACCAACAAAAGGCAGAAAAAAGGGCTGAAAAAAGAGCTGAAAAAAGAGCAGATGTAGTGGGAGCTCAAGGTGACGCATCCAAGGAGTCAGTCGAGGTGCCTCTGAAGCCAGAACCTGCAATGAGCAAGGACGTAGAGGGCACTGAAAAATCATCTGAGAAGCCAATTGAAAAGAATACAACAGTGAACTTGTCTGATGAGGACTCGGATCTTCTTATTTCAGATGTTTGTGCACAGATTTTGGGACGTAGGAAAAAGAGGAGCAACACTGAAGAGCGCGCCACACCAAAGAAAAAAGCTAAGGTTGCATCCGAGCCTCCAGAGCCTACTCCAAAAGGTAAAAAATCCAAGGAGCCTTCATCTACTCAGAAAAAGACTAACCTCCAAGCACCCAACCTTAAACCTCCCAAACCAAAGTCCCGCAAGAAACTTCTGTAGATCCTATTAACCTTTTGTGATGATAATGAAACGACGGCTTTATTTTTCGTTCACTAGTTGTATATTGCTCCATGAATGTCTATTTATTGTACTCATATTGTTCATTGACTGTCTATTTATTGTACTCGTATTGTTCTTTCCGACATCATCATGAACTTATTTTTTCTCCAGTATCTCCCGCCAAGTGGACTGTTGCCATAGAAGTCCAAGAAATTAATGAAATGGAAATCAATAGCCTGGAAGGTATACTTTTCAAGTGTATTTTGAAAAGGTTGATATGTCAGTTTGATTGAGGTTTTTAAGGCATGGTACTTGTCTATGGCAGAACTTAGCTGGATTGGAGATGTTCAAGAACCAGATGAGAAGGTTGAAGACGTAGCAGCCAAGCGGGATGCAGAGCAGGATGTAGATGTAACACCAGATAAAGTAGAGGAAGACCACGAACCAACACATTAGGAAAGAAAGGGACTCATTTTCGGGCCTTTCAACTCTAGTGAGAGAATGCTCCTTAGCCAATAGGAAGAAGGCTAACGTTACGTTGAAAAAACCTTTTTTCTCATTTTGAAAATGTCCATGAAACTTACCATTTTGGTGAAATTGTCACTATCATCAAAAACGTAAGGCGCTTGATAATGACATCTGGCACAAGCGCCAAACGCCTTTTTATGACCCGCTGTTGCTATCCTATAAAGTGAAGTACTTGTACTTGCGTATCTCGCACAAGTATCAATCACCTTTTTATGAAGTACTCGCAATTTAAATTCGAACAGATTGTACATAGTGATTGATAGGTACTATTTAAGACTATGAAGGAGTCAGACCCAAGCGAATAGAGGCGCTTGAGGGGTCTCAAGGACCTGTATTCGCTTGGTACTGACCTCATCAGACCCTAGGCTTAAAAATGCAATATCTGTTATGAAATAAGACGTAGCTAAATAGATAATTGAGTAGATTACTTAATGGAGAGAGACAGATTTACATACACGAGATTATAGAGTAGAGAGAGAGAGAGAGAGAGAGTACACACGATATACGTGGTTCACCCAATGTGGGCTACGTCCACGGGAAAGCAGCCACTCAATGGCTTTAGTACTTCAAAACAAGAAGTAGTTTACAAAGGGATTATACCCTTAATGGAGCTCCCGCCTTGCTTCACTCTCACCACCTCACACTCAACTTGTTGCATCAACTTCACACTATGAAATGTGTGTAGAAATGGCCTCCTTTTATAGGCCAAAAGGGCTGCCCTCTCTTATGAGAGACAGCCATGTGTAGCCGCCCTTGTGCGAATAAGTCCAAATCGGACCCTCCAATCCGCCCATGTGTGGCCGCCCTTGAGAAGACAAGTCCGCTTTTGAATTCAGCCACCGGCCATTGAATTCGGCCACCGGCCATTGACTTCTGACCACCGGCCACCGGCCATTAACTTCCGACCACCGGCCATCGGCCAACCGACCGATTGTTTTCCGACCACTTTCCGGCCGCCGTCCGGCCATAATATTCCGACGAAAAAGAATATTCCGGCGAAAAAAAGAATATTCCGACGAAAAAGAATATTCCAGTGAAAAAGAATATTGCGACGAAAAAGAATATTCCGGCGAAAAAAAAAGTCTCGGGGGCCTCCGCCCCTGAGGCCTTTAAAGTTGCCCCTGATTCTTGTCCGTGAAAATTTTGGTTTCCGGTGAGTGATTTTCCTTCACGCACGATGGCTTCTCCTCATAATGGGGGCCTTACAAATGTGCACTTTTACCACAGAAAATTACAAGGGTAAATCAGGCTCCATACTTAACAATCTCCCACTTGGAGACTGATCTCCAAACCAAACCTATGACTGCTTTCCATTCTGGTTTCTTATCCTTGAATGCCGATTGAAGATGAGCAAAAGCTCAACTTCTCCTTGTTGACCACCTTTGTAAACATGTCTGCAGGATTTTCACTTGTATTTACCTTTCCTAGCTTTAGTTGTCCCTCTTCCAAAAGAGTGCGTATGAAGTGATATCTCACCTCAATGTGCTTTGTCCTTGAATGAAAGGCTGAGTTCTTCGCAAGATGGATAGCGCTTTGGCTATCACTGTACAAGACACAATTGTCTTGTTTGAATCCAAGCTCTTCTAAGAATCTGTGAAGCCACAGAATTTCTTTGCTTGCCTCCGTCATTGCTACATACTCTGCTTCCGTGGTAGAAAGTGAAACCACTTTCTGCAGCTTTGAAGACCAGCTTACTGCTGTGCCTCCAACCGTGAACACATAGCCAGTAGTGCTCCTTCAAGTATCTTTGTCACCTGCCATATCTGCATCAGCATACCCTTCTAGAAAAATATCAGTTCCTCCAAAATACAAAGCATTTGTTGTTGTCCCTTTTAGATACCTAAGTATCCACTTCACAGCTTGCCAATGCTCTTTACCTGGGTTGTCCATGAACCTACTCACAACTCCCACTACATGTGCAATGTCTGGCCTTGTCCAGACCATAGCATACATTAGAGAACCTACCGCTGTAGCATATGGAACTTTAGACATATAGGCTATCTCCTCTTGTGTCTTTGGACACATATCCTTCGTTAGTTTAAAATGACCAGCCAAAGGTGTAGAAACTGGTTTTGCATTTTGCATTGCAAACCTTTCTAGTACCTTCTTGATGTAATCTTCTTGAGATAGCTTTACTGTCTTCTTCGTCCTGTCCCTTGATATTTTCATACCAAGTATCCTCTTTGCAGCACCTAAATCTTTCATTGAAAAAGATTTGGACTGCTCCTCTTTTAGGTCTTTGATGTCCTGCATGTTAGCACTTGCAATCAACATGTCATCAACATACAACATTAGGATGATGAATTTTCCATCTCCCAAATTCTCCGTGTAGACGCAGTGATCCGAGTTGCATCTTGTGAATCCATGATCCAACATCCATCGATCAAACTTCAAGTACCATTGTCTTGATGCTTGCTTTAAACCATACAAGCTCTTCTTTGATCTGCAAACCATTTTCTCCTTACCTTTTACTTCATACCCCTTTGGTTGAAGCATGTAGATTTCCTCCTCTAAGTCACCGTGAGGGAATGCAATATTTACATCCATTTGCTCGAGATTTAGATCATGAGCAGCCACAAGGCTTAAGACAAGCCTAATTGAGTTCATTTTTACAACAGGAGAAAATATTTCATTGAAGTCAATACCTTTCTTTTGAGAAAAACCTTTTACCACAAGCCTAGACTTGTACCTTTTCTTCCCACCTTCTTCTTCCTTTAGCTTGTACACCCATTTGTTTTGAAGTGCCCGCTTACCTTTAGGCAACTCAACCAACTCCCATGTTTGGTTGCGATGTAGTGAGTCCATCTCCACTTGCATGCTCTTCGTCCATTCTTCTTTGGATTCATGTTGCATAGCTTCTTCATATGATTCCGGCTCTCCAGAATCTGAGATCAAGAGATGGTTGAAGGAAGGAACAAACCTTTCTGAAGGTCTACTTGCTCTTGTAGATCTTCGGGGAATAGGTTGAGGCTCCTCATTTGGTTGACGTTGTTGCACATTGTCACCGTTTGCAGTCATTGAGTCTTCACCGTCCTCAAGCTCCATGTACTCATCACCTGTTTCTTTTGTTTGTTTTCTTTCCAAGTAATCTTTGTACATATTTTGTTCGTTAAAAATTACATCCCTACTCCTTAAGATTTTAGCATCTTCCGGATTCCATAGGCGATACCCAAAGTCTCCTTCTCCATAGCCAATGAAGAAACACTTTTTGGACTTTGCATCTAACTTTGATCTTAGGCTTCTATCTATGTGCATGAAAGCCTCACACCCAAACACTTTGAGAAATGCATAATTCACCGGTTTACCTGTCCATGCCTCTTCTGGAACTCCCCCATCCAATGCCGTTGACGGTGACCGATTTATTAAGTACACAGACGTACTTACAGCTTCCGCCCAAAGCTCAAGCGGTAGGCCTGCATGTAGCCGCATGCTTCGTGCTCGTTCCATGATTGTCCTGTTCATCCTTTCCGAAATCCCATTTTGTTAAGGTGTCCTTGGGGTTGTCCTTTGCCTCTGAATGCCATTGCTAGCACAAAAGCTTTCAAAAGCTTGGCTGCAATATTCGCCTCCATTGTCGGATCTGAGGCATTTAACCTTGTTACCTGTTTCATTCTCCACAAAGGCTTTCCACCTTTGAAATATAGAAAATACATCGGATTTATTCTTCATGACATAAACCCATGTTTTTCTAGTCGCATCGTCTATGAATGTTACATAGTACAATGAGCCACCAAGTGATGGTGTACTTGCAGGACCCCAAACATCAGAATGAACAAACTCAAGTTTTTTAATTTTTCTTTCATTTCTTGATTTTTGAAATTTTACCCTCTTTTGTTTACCATAAACACAATCTTCACAGAACTCTAAGTCCACTTCTTTCAAACCTGGTAGAAGCTTCTTTGTTTGAAGGATTTGCATTCCTTTGGCACTCATATGCCCAAGTCGGTAGTGCCACACCGCACTGTCAACTTCTGTAGTTGCTGCACAAGCTGAAGGTTGCGTGCTAACAGTACACAAGTAAAGTGTACCGACTTTTTCACCCTTGGCAACCACCAAAGATCCCTTTGAGATCTTCCACCGTTTGTTTCCGAATGCAATGTTGTGACCTTCATCGTGCAATTGTCCTGTAGAGATCAAATTTTTGCGAAGAGAAGGAACATGCCTAACATCTTTAAGCTTCCATTCATTTCCGTTAGCAGTTTTGACAGAAACTGTACCTTTGCCGACAATCTCACAAGCTTCATCATCTCCCAAGTATACATACCCAAAATTACCTTTGGTGTAGTCTTGGAAATGTTGCTTGTGTGTAAAGAGCTATCCTATGGTTTCTTGATGTTCCAGATGCATCTCTGGGCTTAAAAAGTGCTATATCTTAATGTACCCCTCAAGGGCCTCTATTCGCTTGGTACTGATCTCATGAGGCCCTAGGCTTAAAAATGCAATATCTTGAGCTAGAGACGTCAGATTTCAGCGTTTTAAAGAGCTATCCTATGGTTTTTGGACGTTTCGGATGCATCCGTGGCATTATTTTTGTATTTTGAAAACAACTCTTACGTGTTTTCTCTCATCGTACATCACATCACTCATTAAGATTCACAGACATGGAATTTTGTGTACACTTAAGTTGGGCTCTCGAAAAGTATTTTGTATGAACATGCATTTAAGTGATTGAGAAAACTATTACGTATGTACTATGAGAAATAGAATTCCAAAAAAAACATTTACATTTTTCATAATTACCTCTCTCTATGCTGAGTTGGCTTTTCTTACAGGGACCAAAATTGAGTCCAAGTTTCTCCTAATGGTTTGCCCCGAAATTGAAGAGATTTCGCCAAACTGCCCTGGATGGGGATATCTTGTTTCGAATTTTTGCAAGATCAACAAGCTCATCATCCTTGATCTCGATGGACTATTCGTGAAACGAGATGTAACTAAACGTGATCAAAGACTAGACAACTTAAACACCCTCCACGTCCAACTTCCGACAGAGTTAAACTAAAAAGAGTGGACGAGAAGTTGTGGATCTACTACCGTAGAGATGTTGAGCAATTTGTTTGGGATTTGAGGCAAATAGCAGATGCAATGATTTGGAGCACTTGTACTACTGCTAACATTGAGCTAATCCTTAGTACATGTTGGCCAGACATATGGGAACATAGGACTTATTACTTTAGGGATCTCTTCTCAAACTGGTAATGTGAGAAGTGGTCGTATTTTGAAGAGATTGCTAGAGCTCCAAGAGACCTTGCACGTGAACCTCTGTCTTTCAAGCCCCTTTACCATGTCTAGAACAAGTTTCCAGAATATGACTTCTCTCGGACATTGCTGGTAGATGACTCCAGATATATAAATATGCGCAATGTCTGGGACAACTGTATATGTCCACCCACCTTTGATCCTCTTCATGAAGACTAACGGGCACTAACCCCCAATACCCTAGAGTATACAAAGGAAAACCCCATCATCAATCCTAAAGATGAACTTTCGAGTCTAGTCTTTGAGCACCTTGTTATAAATGGAGATGAATGAGATTGTACATCTGTAATTTAAGAAACGTTATATATTGTACATTCTTGGTGGATATGTAGACATTTCTGGATAATTGTTGTAATATACTTTTTGTAATATACAGAAGTTCTAGCACTTTACATGTCTCTACACTTCTGAATGTCTCAGCACCACTTTATAGTGGTGCTAAACCCCTAAAATGTGGTTAAATTTTTATTGTGTTATTGCAACACCATTTAATGGTGATGTTCGGGCGGAGTGGTGAAGCATTCTAAACCACTTTTTAGTGGTTCTAAACCACTTTAGCATTACCACTAAAAAGTGGTAAATTTTTATTGAGTTTTTATGGAACTGCAACACTTTTTAGTGGTGATGTTTGGGGGGGGAGGGGGAAGTGGTGAAGCATTCTCAAAAACCAACATGTCAATTCCATCGTACGTTTACACCAATTCCATCTTGTTCAATATTTCACTAAATGATATAAAATCAGATTTGATTTACAATTCAAAGGGCATGCTATTGTATATTGTCTCATGGTTTTCATTGGAAAGTTCGAACACTTCTCCTATGCCATCGAGCTCTACAGGCTCCATAGGGAACTCTATTGCCCTTATCAAGTGGGAATATATAAAAACTACTGGCTTGTTTTCCCACAGCTTATACAAGTTTTCTTGTAGGGATTTATACCAATGGCCCGTGACCATATAAGTATGCTTCTCTATCTTGTTGCCCCATGCATCAATTTTCTCGTTAGTTGTTAGGCCCTTAGCTACTACACACTTCAAAATGTAGAAGTCAACAGCCTCCTCATTATTCTCTTTAGAAGTGATAGCAAAATTGCCTCCATGTGTGAGAGCATCGCTTAAGGAGTCATAATGACCTGCATAAGGGGCACCATGGAACTCCTCATCGTCTGAGTCTCTGTATGACCGGGAATCATTAGCAAGTGGCTCCAAAGTGTGATATTGCCACGTCTCCACATGTGATCTGTTCATACACTTTCTCCAATGGCCAAGCCTGCAAGGAAAACAAAAGCATGACAACCGTTTCGATCGCAATTCACAAGTGTTGTTCTCAGAATACCCATTTACACAGTGCATTGCTTTTGAGCCCTTCAATGGTTTGCAGTCCCATTGATGGGATTGTTGAACATCGCCTAGCTTCACCTCCCAGAACACCCTACTGACCCTTCTCTCTTGCTTGTCATACATAGCAGTAGATCTAGTACCGAGATGCATTCTCAAAAAACAGACAACTTCAACTGCACAAGTCAACCGCACGCTATTTTGCTTCAATCGCTCATGAGTTAGAGCCCTTTTAATGACAGCCCCAACCCCATCCTGTTCCCCCTTTCCATGTCCTAAGTAAAAAAAATTCCAATTCATTTCCATGCCAGTAAGGCTCCAATATCTAGCAACAAAGTAAAACGGTCGCATTGCTTGAAATTATGCAGCTGCGCCATCTGACCAAACCCAATGTTTTTTAACACTTAGTCCTCGATCTCTCAACCATTGAGCATGTAAGAGAAAAGCATGCTGCACAAATAAGGTGTCATGTTGTTTATCATCTGAGACAAAAAAGGGCATGGTCTTCTTTATTGCACCTGATGCGATGCCGAAATAAGTAATCAGGACAAAGATAGTGACCTGCTTACTGTACGAATGCATTGACTGGATCTCATTTTGCTCCTTGAACGAGTAGTTCTCTGCAAAGTCAACGACGGAGACAGCCACATCATCTGGAAACAAAGAAATGCAGTCCTTGAATTGTTGTGCTTTCCACCTAAATATAAAATTGTGAGTGACATACTTCTTCAAGTGGTCTTGGTACACTCGCACAAGTTCTCTAGGCAGCATTTTCTTGTGGACAATGTCTTTCACAGTGCTCTTTCTAGCTTCATTGTTTAATCCAGTAGCACCCACTATATTTTCAAAAAACTTCACAGATACTTGCTTACTCTGCTCAACTTCTTCTCTTGGACAGATCTGAATATTACCTACACCGCATGCATTGCATGTTCCCATTAAGCATTGGTAGCTATGGAAACTATGTTCTGCAAGTAGAGGGCAGAGTATAGACTGCAACAGTGAAGTGGTACTCATACTTGCATTTTTGTATGCAAGACATCCATGGTTGACAACTTCATCATGATGAAGGCATAAAGGTCAGCTGCACATGCAGCAAGAACCATGAAGATCAAAACTTGGAGTCTGCCTGTGATTTATTGCCTCTTTAAGGAAAATCATTTGTGCATGCACAATACAACAGCAGGTGTAGCGATCCCTCAATTTTCGGACAAAGAATGGTTTCGTAGACTCGAAGCAACGTTGCGAAATCTGAATATCTGCATACTTTGTCTTGAATCTTAAATAAAGCTCCACTTGCAATATACATGTATACAAATGTTAAAAATAAACTTCGCATTTAAAACTGGTTAAATTGTTCCAAAACATTAAAAAGTGATTCTATATCACTAAAAACTGGTGTGCACCACTAAAAACTAGTAATGATACATTCAGTAGTATTGTTTTACCTGTGAAAATAATGCACCACAAATACAAATTAGTGTAGAAACTAGTAATCATACATGAAGTAGAATATTAAGAGGTTGTTGTCACTTGAATGTGGTTTCAAGCCACTTGAAAGCGGGAACTTGCCGCTTGATAGCAGTGACAAGGTTTTAGCTACCACTTGAAAGTTGTGTCTTGCCACTTGGGAGTGGTGCCTCGTCACTTGCATGGAGTGATGACTGACGTAGTGACCTAGCACATGAAAGTGGTGTCTCACCACTTGAAGACCACTTGAAATTAGTGAGCAACTACTTCAAAGTGGAAATTCACCACTTGAAGGAGGATTCTAGTCACTTGAATGCGGTGTCTAGCCACTTGAAAGCGGGAGCTTGCCGCTTGATTGCAGTGACAAGGTTTAAGCTATCACTTGAAAGTGGTATCTCACCACTTGATGACCACTTGAGAATGGTGAGCAACTAGTTCAAAGTGGGCAGTCACCACTTGAACGCGGATTCAAGTCATTGGAATGCGGTGTTTGGCCACTTGAAAGTGGTGTCTCACCACTTGCATGGAGTGATGACTAACGTAGTACTTTGCACATGAAAGTGGTGTCTCACCACTTGATGACCACTTGAGAGTGGTGAGAAACTAGTTCAAAGTGGGCAGTCACCACTTTAACGCGTTTTCTTGTCACTTGAATGCGGTATCTGGTCACTTGAAAGCGGGAACTTTCCGCCTGATTGCAGTGAGACAAGGTTTTAGCTACTACTTGAAATTGGTGTCACACCACTTGGGAGTGGTGCCTCACCACTTGCATGGAGTGATGGACTGACGTAGTGACTTAGCACATGAAAGTGTCTTCTCACTACTTGAATGCGGTTAGACACCACGTGAAAGTGGTTTTTATACGTGTAAGTGTTGTGCGCACCGCTTCATTGTGGTGTGACAGCACTTGTAAGTGTTCAAACTCCACTAATATGGTTTTGGTTACCATCATAAGGTGGTGGGCAACATTCGTGCAGCAGCAGTAAAAAGTTGATGGCACTACTATAATTGTTGCACCATGACTAAAAGCTGCTACATCACTTGGAAAAAGTGAGCTGCACCACCAAAAACGTTTGCACTTGTAAAACCCCTACGAGTTTATAAAACACGTCTGTTAGCATTCGGTAAACAAGACTTTTTAGTGGGTGAACACCACTTTGTAGGGTTTACAGTGAAGCGTTGGTGTATTTCTAGTAAAAACTGTTTCTTAAACATTAAAACCTGCTGCAAAACATTAAAAACTGGTTCAAACACACTAAAAAGTGGTGTGGAAACACAAGTAAAAGTGCTTCAAAAACATTTAGAACTATTGATCAAATTTTAGAAGTGGTTCAAATACAATTAGAGACCAATATAGTAATGTTGCACCACTTTTTAATGTTGCAGCACCACTAGAAAGTGGTGCAAAACACCAAAACAAGCTGTAGCATTAATAAGAAGAAGTATAGAAACATAATGTTGTGGCAGTAATGAGTTGTAGCACCAATAAAAAGTGGTATAGAAACATAATGTTGTAGCAGGAATATGAGTTGTAGCACCAATAAAAAGTGCTAAAAATATATATCAATTACCTGAGGCTTCTCAATAAGGTGGATTGGATGCTTTACATATGAACCTCTAGCTAGTCTCTTACTGCAAACATCTTTCTTGTTGGGGGACACCCTCGTCTCATCCGTCCAAAATTGAAAGACTATGTCTTTAACAATTTGAGTTATGTGAGTTCTCCGTGCATCATCTCTATGACACGCAGATGCAGGGAACGAACCATCGGATTCACTTGAAACTATTAAGTTCCGACATCATCATGAGCATCTTCAAGTAGAGCTTATTTTTTCTCCAGTATCTCCTGCCAAGTGGACTGTTGCCATAGAAGTTCAGGAAATTAATGAAATGGAAATCAATAGCGTCGAAGGTATACTTTTCAAGTGTATTTTGAAAAGGTTAATATGTCGGTCTGATTGAGGTTTTTAAGGCATGGTACTTGTCTATGGCAGATCTTAGCTGGATTGGAGATGTTCAAGAACTAGATGAGAAAGTTGAATACATAGCAGCAAAGCAGGATGCAGATGTAACACCAGATAAAGTAGAGGAAGACCACGCACCAACACATTACGAAAGAAATGGACTCATTTTCGGGCCTTTCAACTCTAGTGAGAGAATGCTCCTTAGCCAATAGGAAGAAGGCTAACGTTACGTTAAAAAAACCTTTTTTCTCATTTTGAAAATGTCCATGAAACTTACCATTTTGGTGAAATTGTCACTATCATAAAAAATATAAAGCGCTTGGTAATGACATCTGGCACAAGCGCTGAACGGCTTTTTATGACCCATTGTTGCTATCCTATAAAGTGAAGTACTTGTACTTGTGCATCTCGCACAAGTATCAATCACCTTTTTATGAAGTACTCGCAATTTAAATTCGAACAGATTGTACCTCATAGTGATTGATAGGTACTATTTAAGACTATGAAGGAGTCAGAACCAAGCGAATAGAGGCACTTGAGGGGTCTCAAGGACCTCTATTCGCTTGGTACTGACCTCATGAGGCCCTAGGCTTAAAAATGCAATATCTTGAGCTAGAAACGTCAGATTTCAGCGTTTTAAAGAGCTATCCTATGGTTTTTGGACGTTTCGGATGCATCTGTGGGCTTAAAAAGTGCTATATCTTAATGTACCCCTCAAGGGCCTCTATTCGCTTGGTACTGATCTCATGAGGCCCTAGGCTTAAAAATGCAATATCTTGAGCTAGAAACGTCAGATTTCAGCGTTTTAAAGAGCTATCCTATGGTTTTTGGACGTTTCGGATGCATCCGTGGCATTATTTTTGTATTTTGAAAACAACTCTTACATGTTTTCTCTCATCGTACATCACATCACTCATTAAGATTCACAGACATGGAATTTTGTGTACACTTAAGTTGGGCTCTCGAAAAGTATTTTTTACGAACATGCATTTAAGTGATTGAGAAAACTTTTACGTATGTACTATGAGAAATAGAATTCCAAAAAAAACTTTTGCATTTTTCATAATTACCTCTCTCTATGCTGACTAAGCATTTCTTACTGGGCCCAAAATTGAGTCCAAGTTTCTCCTAATGGTTTGCCCCGAAATTGAGGAGATTTCGCCAAACTGCCCTGGATGGGGATATCTTGTTTCGAATTTCTGCAAGATCTAAAAGCTCATCATCCTTGATCTCAATGGACTACTCGTGAAACGAGATGTAACTAAACGTGATCCAAAGACTGGACAACTTAAACACCCTCCAGGTCCATCTTCCGACAAAGTTAAACTAAAAAGAGTGGACGAGAAGTTGTGGATCTACTATCGTAGAGATGTTGAGCAATTTGTTTGGGATTTGAGGCAAATAGCACATGCAGTGATTTGGAGCACTTGTACTGCTGCTAACATTGAGCTAATCCTCAGTACATGTTGGCCAGACATATGGGAACATAGGACTTATTACTTTAGGGATCTCTTCTCAAACTGGCAATGTGAGAAGTGGTCGTATTTTGAAGAGATTGCAGGAGCTCCAAGAGACCTTGCACGTGAACCTGTGTCTTTCAAGCCCCTTTACCATGTCTGGAACAAGTTTGCAGAATATGACTCCTCTCGGACAGTGCTGGTAGATGACTCCAGATATAAAAATCTGTTCAATGTCTGGGACAACTGTATATGTCCACCCACCTTTGATCCTCTTGATGAAGACTAATGGGCACTAACCCCCAATACCTTGGAGTATACAAAGACAAACCCCATCACCAATCCCAAAGATGAACTTTGGAGTCTAGTCATTGAGCACTTTGTTGTAAATGGAGATGAATGAGATTGTACATCTGTAATTTAAGAAACGTTATGTATTGTACATTCTTGGTGGATATGTAGACATTTTTGGATAGTTGTTGTAATATAATTTTTGTAATATACAGAAGTTCTGGCACTTTACATGTCTCTACACTTGTGAATGTCTCAGCACCACTTTTTAGTGGTGCTAAACCCCTAAAATGTGGTTAAAGTTTTAGTGTGTTATTGCAACAGTTTTTCGGGAACTGCAACACCATTTAATGGTGATGTTCGGAGGGAGTGGTGAAGCATTCTAAACCACGTTTTAGTGGTTCTAAACCACTTTTTAGTGGTGCTAAACCACTTTAGCACCACTAAAAAGTGGTAAATTTTTATTGAGTTTTTATGGAACTGCAACACTTTTTAGTGGTGATGTTTGGGGGGGGAGGGGGAAGTGGTGAAGCATTCTCAAAAACCAACATGTCAATTCCATCGTACGTTTACACCAATTCCATCTTGTTCAATATTTCACTAAATGATATAAAATCAGATTTGATTTACAATTCAAAGGGCATGCTATTGTATATTGCCTCATGGTTTTCATTGGAAAGTTCGAACACTTCTCCTATGCCATCGAGCTCTACAGGCTCCATAGGGAACTCTATTGCCCTTATCAAGTGGGAATATATAAAAACTACTGGCTTGTTTTCCCACAGCTTATACAAGTTTTCTTGTAGGGATTTATACCAATGGCCCGTGACCATATAAGTATGCTTCTCTATCTTGTTGCCCCATGCATCAATTTTCTCGTTAGTTGTTAGGCCCTTAGCTACTACACACTTCAAAATGTAGAAGTCAACAGCCTCCTCATTATTCTCTTCAGAAGTGATAGCAAAATTGTCTCCATGTGTGAGAGCATCGCTTAAGGAGTCATAATGACCTGCATAAGGGGCACCATGGAACTCCTCATCGTCTGAGTCTCTGTATGACCGGGAATCATTAGAAAGTGGCTCCAAAGTGTGATATTGCCACGTCTCCACATGTGATCTGTTCATACACTTTCTCCAATGGCCAAGCCTGCAAGGAAAACAAAAGCATGACAATCGTTTCGATCGCAATTCACAAGTGTTGTTCTCAGAATACCCATTTACACAGTGCATTGCTTTTGAGCCCTTCAATGGTTTGCAGTCCCATTGATGGGATCGTTGAACATCGCCTAGCTCTAGTACTGAGATGCAATCTCAAAAAACAGACAACTTCAACTGCACAAGTCAACCGCACGCTATTTTGCTTCAATCGGTCATGAGTTAGAGCCCTTTTAATGACATCCCTAACCCCATCATGTTCCCCCTTTCCATGTCCTAAGTAAAAAAAATTCCAATTCATTTCCATGCCAGTATGGCCCCAATATCTAGCAACAAAGTAAAACGGTCGCTTTGCTTTAACACTAGGTTGGTAACCTAACAGGACGTAAAAGTGTCCTTTCAGGGTTTTGAAAAAAACCTCCAAACCATAGTAGATCCACTCATTTTGTAAAATCCTGTCATGAGGTTATAGTTCAAGGCCTACTACACGTGGAAAAAATAAGAAACTTGTAAAATTTCTCATCTTTTGGTCACACCAAGCCTCCAAAGTTGATGGACCATTGCATTTTCATCAAAACAGTAATTTCTTGTTTTGTTGCATAAAAATAAGATTAGGGATTTTTGTAGGACTTGAGATAAATTCCCTAGTTAACTTCAATGGGTTGGTGATCAGAACATATGATTGCTTCTCACTCACTATTTTTTGTTTTGCCAAAATAAATAGGTACAAAAAGGTTGAACTTTTACCATTCTGCAAACCAATCATCAAAGTTTCTATAGCCACGCTCAATACAAATAATATATGCATGTTTTCTTAGTTACCTATTGTCCTTTATGTTCATAAGGAGCCATGGAGCATGTCAAAAGAATAATACATCTCTTACCAAGGGGAATCTTGGGGACAAAGATGAAGTGCTAAATACAGCAAACATGAAAAAACTGGGTTGTAGAATCCAACATTATGAGTTGTAGAATCCCATAGAAACTATTCAATATCTAGCAAAATTTGATCCTTATGACTAGATATGGTTACTACCTACAAAACGCATGTAGTTGTCAAAAGAAACTAACAATATTGAAAAAGCTATACTTGATATACTAGAATGTTTCGTTTTTTTCTATAATTGAAAAAATCAACCATCGTTGTATACTATGCAAAATAGGGTATTAGGTGCCCCAAAACTCAAGGAATATTAGCTTTATGTTACAATATGCGACATAGAAAATAAAAAATGCATTTGGATATCATGAAATCCACCAAAAAAATCATAGAAGGGCTAAAATTGGCTAAAAAAACAGGATTTGACAATTTTTGTAATTTGGTCATAACTTACAACTTT
Source organism: Adiantum capillus-veneris (assembly GCF_014529385.1). Taxonomy (NCBI): domain Eukaryota; kingdom Viridiplantae; phylum Streptophyta; class Polypodiopsida; order Polypodiales; family Pteridaceae; genus Adiantum; species Adiantum capillus-veneris. Next base: position 25,557,686 of record NC_140954.1, on the reverse strand, counting down.
AATATTTATTTCTCCCTAGAAGCATCAGGACATGTTGAGAGGACTACTAAAGATAGTTCTCTAGCATTAGAGGACTACTAAAGATAGTTCTCTAGCATTATAGACCTCAGAAAAATGAATTCTAGAGTGGTATAGTTGCAAAAAGCCAAAAACAGGACCCGTTTTTTCACACAATTTAGGTTGTGAAATGTTGTGCAAGGACAAGGTTAAAGATGGAATTGATATTCCAAAAAAATGTCGAGTTTTTTTCAGCTCATGAGACAACTTTCTAGATAGAAAGCACCTCAAAATCCATTTTGAAACTCTTGACATAATTCAAGGAAAATGGTCAATTAATAGGACATAAAAGTGTCCCATTACCAACCTAGTGTGAAATTGTGAAGTTGTGCCATCTAACCAAACCCAAATTTTTTTAAAGCTTAGCCCTCAATCTCTCAACCATTGAGCATGTAAGAGAAAAGCATGCTGCACAAATAAGGTGTCATGTTGTTTATCATCTGAGACAAAAAAGGGCATGGTCTTCTTTATTGCACATGATGCGATGTGGAAATAAGTAATCAGGACAAAGATACTGCCCTACTTAGTGTACCAATGCATTGAATGGATCTCATTTTGCTCCTTGAATGAGTAGTTCTCTGCAAAGTCAACGACAGAGACAGTCACATCATCTGGAAACAAAGAAATGCAGTCCTTGAATTGTTGTGCTTTCCACCTAAATATAAAATTGTGAGTGACATTCTTCTTCAAGTGGTCTTGGTACACTCGCAAAAGTTCTCTAGGCAGCATTTTCTTGTGCACAATGTCTTTCATAGTGCTCTTTCTAGCTTCATTGTTTAATCCAGTAGCACCCACTATATTTTCAAAAAACTTCACAGATACTTGCTTACTCTGCTCAACTTCTTCTCTTGGACAGATCTGAATATTACCTACACCGCATGCATTGCATGTTCCCATTAAGCATTGGTAGCTATGGAAACTATGTTCTGCAAGTATAGGGCAGAGTATAGACTGCAACAGTGAAGTGGTACTCATACTTGCATTTTTGTATGCAAGACATCCATGGTTGACAACTTCATCATGATGAAGGCATAAAGGGCAGTTGCACATGCAGCAAGAACCATGAAGATCAAAACTTGGAGTCTGCCTGTGATTTACTGCCTCTTTAAGGAAAATCATTTGTGCATGCACAATACAACAGCAGGTGTAGCGATCCCTCAATTTTCGGACAAAGAATGGTTTCGTAGACTCGAAGCAACATTGCGAAATCTGAATATCTGCATACTTTGTCTTGAATCTTAAATAAAGCTCCCCTTGCAATATACATGTATACAAATGTTAAAAATAAACTTCGCATTTAAAACTGGTTAAATTGTTCCAAAACATTAAAAAGTGATTCTATATCACTAAAAACTGGTGTGCACCACTAAAAACTAGTAATGATACATTCAGTAGTATTGTTTTACCTGTGAAAATAATGCACCACAAATACAAATTAGTGTAGAAACTAGTAATCATACAGGAAGTAGAATATTAAGAGGTTGTTGTCACTTGAATGTGGTTTCAAGCCACTTGAAAGCGGGAACTTGCCGCTTGATTGCAGTGACAAGGTTTTAGCTACCACTTGAAGGTGGTGTCTTGCCACTTGGGAGTGGTGCCTCATCACTTGCATGGAGTGATGACTGACGTAGTGACCTAGCACATGAAAGTGGTGTCTCACCACTTGAGGAGCACTTGAAATTAGTGAGCAACTACTTCAAAGTGGAAATTCACCACTTGAAGGAGGATTCTAGTCACTTGAATGCGGTGTCTAGCCACTTGAAAGCGGGAGCTTGCCGCTTGATTGCAGTGACAAGGTTTAAGCTATCACTTGAAAGTGGTATCTCACCACTTGATGACCACTTGAGAATGGTGAGCAACTAGTTCAAAGTGGGCAGTCACCACTTGAACGCGGATTCAAGTCATTGGAATGCGGTGTTTGGCCACTTGAAAGTGGTGTCTCACCACTTGCATGGAGTGATGACTAACGTAGTACTTTGCACATGAAAGTGGTGTCTCACCACTTGATGACCACTTGAGAGTGGTGAGAAACTAGTTCAAAGTGGGCAGTCACCACTTTAACGCGTTTTCTTGTCACTTGAATGCGGTATCTGGTCACTTGAAAGCGGGAACTTTCCGCCTGATTGCAGTGAGACAAGGTTTTAGCTACTACTTGAAATTGGTGTCACACCACTTGGGAGTGGTGCCTCACCACTTGCATGGAGTGATGGACTGACGTAGTGACTTAGCACATGAAAGTGTCTTCTCACTACTTGAATGCGGTTAGACACCACGTGAAAGTGGTTTTTATACGTGTAAGTGTTGTGCGCACCGCTTCATTGTGGTGTGACAGCACTTGTAAGTGTTCAAACTCCACTAATATGGTTTTGGTTACCATCATAAGGTGGTGGGCACCATTCATGCAGCAGCAATAAAAATTTTATGGCACTACTATAATTGTTGCACCATGACTAAAAGCTGCTACATCACTTGGAAAAAGTGAGTTGCACCACCAAAAACGTTTGCACCTGTAACACCCCTACGAGTTTGTAAAACACGTCTGTTAGCATTGGGTAAACAAGACTTTTTAGTGGGTGAACACCACTTTGTAGGGTTTACCGTGAAGCGTTGGTGCATTTCTAGTAAAAATTGTTTCTTAAACATTAAAACCTGCTGCAAAACATTAAAAACTGGTTCAAACACACTAAAAAGTGGTGTGGAAACACAAGTAAAAGTTCTTCAAAAACATTTAGAACTATTGATCAAATTTTAGAAGTGGTTCAGATACAATTAGAGACCAGTATAGTAATGTTTCATCACTTTTTAATGTTGCAGCACCACTAGAAAGTGGTGAAAAACACCAAAAAAAGCTGTAGCACTAATAAAAATAAGTATAGAAACATAATGTTGTGGCAGTAATGAGTCGTAGCACCAATAAAAAGTGGTATAGAAACATAATGTTGTAGCAGGAATATGAGTTGCAGCACCAATAAAAAGTGCTAAAAAAATATATCAATTACCTGAGGCTTCTCAAGAAGGTGGATTGGATGCTTTACATATGAACATCTAGCTAGTCTCTTACTGCAAACATCTTTCTTGCTGGGGGACACCCTCGTCTCATCCGTCCAAAATTGAAAGACTATGTCTTTAACAGTTTGAGTGATGTGAGTTCTCCGTGAATCATCTGTATGACACGCAGATGCAGGGAACGAACCATCGGATTCACTTGACACTATTAAGTGATGTTTGGATGAATAAAAGTTTCTTTTGTGGATCCCCATAAGCTTGGCAGCTTGCGGTATGCTCATGTCAGTGTTTTGCTCCTTGCTTCCACCATTCACCAACATCATCATTGCTGATTTCTTCACAAAAAACTTGTTTGAAGATCTTGGGACCTTCACATAATTCAATGTGTGAAGATCTTGGGACCTTCACATGATTCAAAGTGTTGCGGATGTTTCTCAGCATAATTGCTTCCAACTCTTTGGATTTACTTTGCATAGTAAGGAAGCAAGGATGTTGAAGAAGTTCTTCAAAGATTTCCTTTCTACCACTTGCATCCATTCCCACGGTTAATGTATTAAAGTGTTGTACCATAGATTGACATATCCTTCATTTCTTTCTTTCATCCATCTCACCCGTATTGCTTTCCGTCACAAATTTGACCGTTGCCTCACGTTGCTTTCATTTCTGAGCAGCCCAATATTCCCTCATTAATTTTATGCGCTGAAGTTGAACTCCTCTACTCAATGACGATGAGCTGATAGACAGTTCTTCACTCTGCTCCATTGTTGCAGTACTTTCAAAGGATTGCTCTACAAGAAATACAATACAAATCATAACTACACGCTATACTTTGAATTAATACATGGCACTTCTTGCACTAATTAGCAAGATACTAACAAAGCATAATAAGTGTTTACATACCTCAAGAATCATCAAGTAGAAGAGGAACCTATAGAGATAGAGTTTGTGAGAGCGAGAGAAAGAGTGTTGAGAGAGAGAGAGAGAGATTAGCGCGAGCTCAGACACAAGAGGAGCCATGCTTAGAGAGAGAAAGAGAGAGAGAGAGGGGGGGCTGAGCGATACAGAAAGTTCAGCAAGAGAGAGACAGAGAGGAGCTAGATAGAGCTCCAAGAGACATCTCAGAGACAAAGAAAACTCAAAGCAGAGAGAAAGCTCAGACAGGTTGTAGCGGGAAAGAAGAGGCGGACAATAATCCAGCGTTCAACAGTAAATTCCATTTAGTCTCATGAATTGTGGTACGTTAGGAGACTTAATTGACGTACCTTAGGAGAGTGATATTCTTTTTGAGATTTGAAGTACTTTTAAAACACCCACTTTTAAGCGCAATAAAGCAATGTCCTTGACACTACTTTCTAGGCCACCTATACATGCTTTCACCCGCATATACAAAATAGATTAGACATACCACTCTCTCTCTCTCTCTCTCTCTCTCTCTCTCTCTCTCTCTCTCTCTCTCTCGTGATAGATAAAGATCTATCGCAAGTAATCAAGAAAACTATGGCAAATAGAAAAGAAATTCAATTTATGACTAGAGTGTCTTGTCACAGCTACATATAAAAGGCATGTTGTCCAAGACATAGCTTTTACAAGATATGTAGAATGCACACGGGAGACAAATTCACAAGAACTTCTCACGAATCTCTCTACACAGGAATCCCTTCCCCTTTATGAGTCCTCTCTCTCTCTCTCCCTCTCTCTCTCTCTCTCTCTCTCTCTCTCTCTCTCTCTCTCTCTCTCTCTCTCTCTACACAGGAATCCCTCTCCCTATTATCTATAGTATAGATTATAACTTGTCCATGTTTTCTTCTCCATTCAATATTAAGATTAAATGTTCGTTTTTTAATGCAAGTATGGATGATGATGAGTTTCTTTCTTCTTTGTCACCACAGCAGAGGAGGTGGTACAAGGAGTGTCATCACTTTGGAGCACCATCACGTCGTTCCACTCCTTCAGCGTCTCCCTCTGATTTGGAGCATTCAGCGCGCTCCAAAGCTTTGGTGTCAACCAGAAGATCTTCACACTCGTCTAGGCACTGACGCTCTAGTGGTGGTGACGACAGTTTCTGTGGAGATGCTGCCGCTGATGCCTCGACACCGCCTCGTGTTCGACGAGGCTCCTTACCTTCCCCTTCTTTGCCCGCCGCCACACGAGCCATGGCATCGCCATCTATGCCAGGTTTTGCGTGGCTATTGGTTGTTCCTGGCTACACACCACTAGCTACTCCTCCGGGAGTCACCCCAGTCGACACTCCTCGCTTTGGGGCCCAAACTCTAGTGGAGAAACCTCACGTCCGTATCCCCATCGAAACATAGCTAGAGACTCCTGTCAAGACACCCAGGTTCACGCGTCGCAGGCAAGAGGGCTTGCCGTACTCGATCGACATCAGCAACAGCATCATCTTGGATGACAAAGGCAAGAAGGTGATCTCGCGCATGCACGGTCTTTGCTCTTGAGACATCGCATATATCCTGTTGGCGTCCTAAACTCTGAAATCACCCTTTTAACTTGTCGCTCTTCGTTTTTTAGAAATACCCATGGCGCTCTTGGAAGTTTTGTTTGGCCAGCTGCATTGGTGAAAGGCCACAGCTCTGGCATCTTTCCAACTGACTGCAAATCATCTCGTGAAGCTTGATTGTCTTTCATTCCCATGATTGTCTTCCAGAGAAGCTCTCCCACATTCTTGAATATATGCATTGGATCCAGAAAATGGTTAATTAGTAGATCACCCCAGTACAGCAACGAATGGAGAATGGACAAACGTTTCATTCCTGGAATAGGTTGCCCCTCATGTTGCTCCCATCGGCGATGCCACTCTTGTACATGCATAGGACGACATTCGATGCGACCAACATGACCTTCGCTCAAGTGATGGCCATCTGGAAGATACGGTGGTGGCCCTGATAAATTGTCTTTCGAAGAGAGGCAGAATAGCGCACATCCAAAGACTGCCCGCAAATTGGACATGCATTGTATCCCGAAGTTGTTAGCCCTGCATATATTAAAGCATGAATCAAGCCAATGCAAAGTGCTTGCTAATAGCGAGAATTTTGTAAATCAAGAACCATTACCAGAAGCTTCTCCGTATCTTGGCCAATCATGCATAGTCCACATACGAAGTCCATGGATCCTTGCATGTTGTTGTCCTACGGGTTCAACCGCATCTGCTATGTCGATCCCATGCCATAACTCCTGGAGCTCGTCAACTAGTGGAGCTAGATAAACATCCATGTTTTTTGCCTTGAACTTACCAGGTACAATCAAGCTTAATATCAAATGACCCTTCTTGATGGCAAGCCATGGTGGGAGGTTGTAATTGATGAGGCACACAGGCCAAGTGCTCCATGACGAGCTTCTCAAGCCAAATGGATTGACTCCATCCATTGCCATGCCCAAACGCAAATGTGGTTCACTCTTAAAATGTGGCCAGGTATCTTCAATGTGCCTCCAGGCCTTTGAATCAGTAGGCACCCTAAATGTTGCGTCAGTGGATCTATTCGTAGAATGCCACCGCATCAACTTTGCAATGGAACCACAACGAAACATGCTTTTTATCCTAGGAATAATAGGGAAATATCGAAACACTTTAGCTGGCACTGTCTCGCCAACTGCATCTTGTTTGTAGCACATTGCTCCGCACTTAGGACACGACAGACAATCTACGAATTCATTGCAAAAAAGAATGCAATCATTTGGACATGCATGAATCTTGTTGTAGTCCAAGCCAACTGAGGTCAATAGTTGCTTTTCGTCTAGCCTAGAGGGAGGCATTTCATTGCCAGACGGGAGAAGTTGCTCCCGCAACAACCTGTTTAAGCCACATTAAATTAAAAAGCTCTCCAAGCACGTCATCGTTGCAATCGAAAAATCTCTTTTGTAAATTATGTACCTAAACAAAGCAGTGATGCTTGCATCTGACCACCTGTACACTGACTGAAGATTCAAAAATGCCAGACCAGTACGAAGCGTCAATATTTTGGCGCCTTCATAAATTGGTTGACGTGCCAACTTGAGTCCTCAACATGTCTTCAAGAGATAGGAGCACAGCTTCTGGTGCTGCTTCGTTAGGGTTCTCCCCGCTTGTCTGGAAGAAGGCATCCAACATCTCCTCCATGCCATCGTCTTCTGTCTGTAAGACCTTTTCTGCTTCCATCCTTGGCTCTATATTGGTCGGATCTTCACGCATAATCCTTTTTCTCTCTCTCTCTCAGATGTAGGTGCTATGTCGCTAAAATCAATGCCCATTCCGTAGGAGTCGTATTGTAGATTCTGTACGGTTTCTTTAGCAAACTCTCCGTACTTGTGCACATGCTCATTACATATCCTATGCTTGCGCAGGATTTGATACTTGCAGATCGTGCACGAGCATGCAATCTTTTCCTCCATGTTAGTTGATAACGTTGACATCTACAATGATTATGAATGTTGTTTTAATATATATTCTCCTCACAATGTAAACTACCTCGCATTATCTAGTCTTGCCCAATCTCCGTACACCTCCGTCCAGAGGTGTACGGAGATCAAGACCACCAGGTCAAAATCTCGTCTTTATTGGTCAAATCCTATATGGGTAGCCACATACGTGCACTCCCAGGTGTACATGGCAATGCATGTACGTAGTGGGCAACACCCCTTTGCCTCTTTTAGTTCCATAGTTTCTTCAACATCCAACGGCTATCCATTTCTTCTATCCATTTGACCTACGGCTTTCCATACGCACTCTTGACATTGCTTTAAGACTACCTAATGGGATACGGATGGTTTCGGTAGGCATAGAATCCATTTCCGAAGTCGGTTTGCGTTTTTCCGTAGAAAAATGCAAACGGATTTGACCTACGGCTTGTGTATTTGGCGTTTCTTCTATCCGTTTGACCTACGGCTTGCCATACGCGCACTTGACATTGCTTTAAGACTACTAAATGAATTACGGATGGTTTTGGTAGGCATAAAAGCCATTTCCGAAGTCCGTTTGCGTTTTTCCGTAGAGAAACGCAATCGGATTTGACCTACGGCTTGTGTATTTGGCGTTTCTTCTATCCGTTTGCCCTACGGCTTGCCATACGCGCTCTGGACATTGCTTGAAGACTACTTAATGAACTACGGATGGTTTCGGTAGGCATAGAAGCCATTTCCGAAGTCCGTTTGCGTTTTTCCGTAGAAAAACGCAATCCGATTTGACCTACGGGTTGTGTATTTGGCGTTTCTTCTATCCGTTTGACCTATGGCTTGCCATACACGCTCTTGACATTGCCTAAAGACTACGTACTCATCTATGGATGGTTTCAATAGGCATAGAAGCCATTTCCGAAGTCCGTTTGCGTTTTTTCGTAGAAAAACGCAACCGGATTTGACCTACGGCTTGTGTATTTGACGTTTCTTCTGTCTCTTTAACCTACGGCTTTCCGTACACGATCTTGACATTGACTTAAGACTACTTAATGGACTACGGATGGTTTTGGTAGACGTAGAAGCCATTTCCGAAGTCTGTTTGCGTTTTTTCGTAGAAAAACGCAATTGGATTTGACTTATGGCTTGTGTATTTGGCGTTTTTTCTATCCTTTTGACCTACGGCTTGCCATACGCGTTCTTGACATTTCCTAAAGACTACCTAGTGGACTGCGGATGGTTTCGGTAGGCATAGAATCAATTTTCGAAGACCATTTGCCTTTTTCCGTAGAAAAACGCAACCGGATTTGACCTACGGCTTGTGTATTTGACGTTTCTTCTGTCCGTTTGACCTACAACTTGCCATACACACTCTTGAAATTTCCTTAAGACTACCTAATGGACTACGGATGGTTTTGGTAGGCATAGAAGCCATTTCCGAAGTCCGTTTGCGTTTTTCCATAGAAAAACGCCACCGGATTTGACCTACGACGTAGAAGCCGTTTATGAAGTCCGTTTGCGTTTTTCCGTAGAAAAACCCAACCGGACTTCAAAAATGGCTTTTATTTTGGGCGTTTCTTCTATCCGTTTGACCTACGGCTTGTTATATGCCCCCGCCCAACCTTTTTTGAGGAGGAAGCTTGTCTCTAAGAGCAACGACGGCGCTGTTGTTGCTCCCTAGAGGACTTTCATGTGTAAAGGTGAGAGTTGAGCTTCGAATGTATTTTGAGCTGGTCAAATGAAGTCATCGCTTTCAACAGACGATCGAGGTCACTTTGCTTTGACATGCACAACGCCCCGTCAGACTACTGACCATGGAGGAGATTGATGAGATCCACCAACGACAGATGGATCTCCTATGATCTACCTATCCCAGCTAGTTGTTTTAGACGTTTAGTCCACACCCAGTAGTTTAGGATTCCATAATATTTTATTTTTTCATTTTGTCATTTTTTTACTCTGACTTTGTATCAGATCCACCACATTGTAACTTTCTTGTCTCATAGGTCACTTTGGCCTTTCGAAGACGTTATAACATTTCATTTCATTTCTCTTTTTAATTTTAATTTCCTACGCGCATACATGAATTCTCTCTCTCTCTCTCTCTCTCTCTCTCTCTCTCTCTCTCTCTCTCTCTCTCCCTTTCTTTCCTACACACACACCGCTCTCTCTCTCTCTATTTCCTACACACACACACACACCACTCTCTCTCTCTCTCTCTCTCTCTCTCTCTCTCTCTCTCTCTCTCTCTTTCCTACACACACACACAACGCTCTCTCTCTCTCTCTCTTTTCTACACACACACACACCGCTCTCTCTCTTTCCTACACACACACACCGCTCTCTCTCTCTCTCCCTCTCTCTCTCTCTCTCTCTTTCCTACACACACACACACACACGATGTAGAGAGAGAGAGAGAGAGAGAGGGAGAGAGAGAGAGAGCGGTTGGGGGGGGGGGGGGGGGGAGAGTGACATAATACCTGCGCAGCACGTTTCGGCCACCATTTGAGCAGGCGAAAATGGCCCCTCCACGCGCGGGTTTTTGTTTTTTCCCCCAAATTTCTTAGCGTCGAAATGAGCGTCGATATAACCATTGGTGTCTATGTCGATATAAGCGTGGAAAATAAAGCCTTTCCACGCATATAGCGACGCTCATTGCGATGCATATATCCACACCTATATCGAAGTGCTCTAATTCCGTCGATATATGCGTGGAAAGGCATGGACTTCGATATATGATGCGTCGATATCTTCATGTTATGTTGTAGTGATTGTATTTTATGTAGCACACTCCCAAGCTGCGTCATCACACAAGCCCAATATTGATAGCATGTGTGGTGGGTGCGGGGATAAGAATGCATCCCAGAAACAAGCAGGTGAAGACACTCCGGACCAACAAAAGATAGAAAAAAGGGCTGAAAAAAGAACAGATGTAGTGGGAGCTCAAGGTGACACATCCAAGGAGTCAGCCGAGGTGCCTTTGAAGCGAGAACCTGCAATGAACAAGGACGTAGAGGACGCTGAAAAATCATCTTAGAAGCCAATTGAAAAGGATACAATAGTGAACTTGTCTGATGAGGACTCGGATCTTCTTATTTCAGATGTTTGTGCACATATTTTGGGGCGTAGGAAAAAAAGGAGCAACACTGAAGAGCGCGCCACACCAAAGAAAAAAGCTAAGGTTGCATCCGAGCCTCCAGAGCCTACTCCAGGAGCGAAAAAATCCAAGGAGTCTTCATCTACTCGGAAAAAGACTAACCTCCAAGCACCCAACCTTAAACCTCCCAAACCAAAGTCCCACAAGAAACTTTTGTAGCCCCTATTAACCTTTTGTGCTTTGTAGCCTCTTTGTAATTTTGTCTTTGTACCCTCATTTTGATGATAATGAAATGACGGCTTTATTTTTCGTTCACTAGTTGTTTCTTGCTCATTGATTATCTATTTATTGTACTCATATTGTTCATTGACTGTTTATTTAATGTACTTGTATTGTTCTTTCTGACATCATCATGAGCATCTTCAAGTAGAGCTTATTTTTTCTCCAGTATCTCCCGCCAAGTAGACTGTTGCCATAGAAGTCCAGGAAATTAATGAAATGGAAATCAATAGCCTGGAAGGTATACTTTTCAAGTGTATTTTGAAAAGGTTAATATGTCGGTCTGATTGAGGTTTTTAAGGCATGGTACTTGTCTATGGCAGAACTTAGCTGGATTGGAGATGTTCAAGAACCAGATGAGAAAGTTGAAGACATAGCAGCTAAGCAAGATGCAGAGCATGATGCAGATGTAACACCAGATAAAGTAGAGGAAGACCACGCACCAACACATTAGGAAAGAAATGGACTCATTTTCGGGCCTTTCAACTCTAGTGAGAGAATGCTCCTTAGCCAATAGGAAGAAGGCTAACGTTACGTTGAAAAAACCTTTTTTCTCATTTTGAAAACGTCCATGAAACTTACCATTTTGGTGAAATTGTCACTATCATAAAAAATATAAAGCGCTTGGTAATGACATCTGGCACAAGCGCTGAACGCCTTTTTATGACCCATTGTTGCTATCCTATAAAGTGAAGTACTTGTACTTGTGCATCTCGCACAAGTATCAATCACCTTTTTATGAAGTACTCGCAATTTAAATTCGAACAGATTATACTTCATAGTGATTGATAGGTACTATTTAAGACTATGAAGGAGTCAGAACCAAGCACATAGAGGCGCTTGAGGGGTCTCAAGGACCTCTATTCGCTTGGTACTGACCTCATAAGGCCCTAGGCTTAAAAATACAATATCTTGAGCTAGAAACGTCAGATTTCAGTGTTTTAAAGAGCTATCCTATGGTTTTTGGACGTTTCGGATGCATCTGTGGGCTTAAAAAGTGCTATATCTTAATGTACCCCTCAAGGGCCTCTATTCGCTTGGTACTGATCTCATGAGGCCCTAGGCTTAAAAATGCAATATCTAGAGCTAGAGACGTCAGATTTCAGCGTTTTAAAGAGCTATCCTATGGTTTTTGGACGTTTCAGATGCATCCGTGGCATTATTTTTGTATTTTGAAAACAACTCTTACGTGTTTTCTCTCATCGTACATCACATCACTCATTAAGATTCACAGACATTGAATTTTGTGTACACTTAATTTTTTACGAACATGCATTTAAGTGATTGAGAAGACTTTTATGTATGTACTATGAGAAATAGAATTCCAAAAAAAACTTTTGCATTTTTCATAATTACCTCTCTCTATGCTGAGTTAGCATTTCTTATAGGGTCCAAAATTGAGTCCAAGTTTCTCCTAATGGTTTGCCCCGAAATTGAGGAGATTTCGCCAAACTGCCCTGGATGGGGATATCTTGTTTCGAATTTCTGCAAGATCAAAAAGCTCATCATCTTTTATCTCGATGGACAATTCGTGAAACGAGATGTAACTAAACGTGATCCAAAGACTAGAAAACTTAAACACCCTCCACGTCCAGCTTCCGACAGAGTTAAACGAAAAAGAGTGGACGAGAAGTTGTGGATCTACTACGGTAGAGATGTTGAGCAATTTGTTTGGAATTTGAGGAAAATAGCAGATGCAATGATTTGGAGCACTTGTACTGCTGCTAACATTGAGCTAATCCTCAGTACATGTTTGCCAGACATATGGGAACATAGGACTTATTCCTTTAGGGATCTCTTCTCAAACTGGCAATGTGAGAAGTGGTCGTATTTTGAAGAGATTGCTAGAGCTCCAAGAGACCTTGCACGTGAACCTCTGTCTTTCAAGCCCCTTTACCATGTCTAGAACAAGTTTTCAGAATATGAATCCTCTCGGACAGTGCTGGTAGATGACTCCAGATATAAAAATCTCCGCAATGTCTGGGACAACTGTATATGTCCACCCACCTTTGATCCTCTTCATGAAGACTAATGGGCACTAACCCCCAATACCCTGGAGTATACAAAGGCAAACCCCATCAGCAATCCCAAAGATGAACTTTGGAGTCTAGTCTTTGAGCACTTTGTTGTAAATGGAGATGAATGAGATTGTACATCTGTAATTTAAGAAACGTTATATATTGTACATTCTTGGTGGATATGTAGACGTTTCTGGATAATTGTTGTAATATACTTTTTGTAATATACAGAAGTTCTGGCACTTTACATGTCTCTACACTTCTGAATGTCTCAACAACACTTTTTACTGGTGCTAAACCCCTAAAATGTGGTTAAATTTTTATTGTGTTATTGCAACAGTTTTTCGGGAACTACAACACCATTTAATGGTGATGTTCGGGGGGAGTGGTGAAGCATTCTAAACCACATTTTAGTGGAGCTAAACCACTTTAGCACCACTAAAAAGTGGTAAATTTGTATTGAGTTTTTATGGAACTGCAACACGTTTTAGTGGTGATGTTTGGGGGGGGAGGGGGAAGTGGTGAAGCATTCTCAAAAACCAACATGTCAATTCCATCGTACGTTTACACCAATTCCATCTTGTTCAATCTTTCACTAAATGATTTAAAATCAGATTTGATTTACAATTCAAAGGGCATGCTATTGTATATTGCCTCATGGTTTTCATTGGAAAGTTCGAACACTTCTCCTATGCCATCGAGCACTACAGGCTCCATAGGGAACTCTATTGCCCTTATCAAGTGGGAATATATGAAAACTAATGGCTTGTTTTCCCACAGCTCATACAAGTTTGCTTGTAGGGATTTATACCAATGGCCCGTGACCATATAAGTATGCTTCTCTATCTTGTTGCCGCATGCATCAATTTGCTCGTTAGTTGTTAGGCCCTTAGCTACTACACACTTCAAAATGTAGAAGTCAACAGCCTCCTCATTATTATCTTCAGAAGTGACAGCAAAATTGTCTCCATGTGTGAGCGCATCGCTTAAGGAGTCATAATGACCTGCATAAGTGGCACCATGGAACTCCTCATCGTCTGAGTCTCCATATGACTGGGAATCATTAGCAAGTGGCTCCAAAGTGTGATATTGCCACGTCTCCACATGTGATCTGTTCATACACTTTCTCCAATGGCCAAGCCTGCAAGGAAAAAAAAAGCATGACAACCGTTTCGATCGCAATGCACAAGTGTTGTTCTCGGAATACCCATTCAGAGAGTGCATTGATCTTGAGCCATTCAATGGTTTGCGGTCCCATTGATGGGATCGCTGAACATCGCCTATCTTCACCTTCCAGAACACCCTACTGACCTCCCTCTTTTGCTTGTCATACATAGCAGTTTCTCCAGTACTGAGATGCATTCTCAAAAAACAGACAATTTCAACTGCACAAGTCAATCGCACGCTATTTTGCTTCAATCACTCATGAGTTAGAGCCCTTTTAATGACATCCCCAACCCCATCATGTTCCCCCTTTCCATGTCCTAAGTGAAAAAAATTCCAATTCATTTCCATGCCAGTAAGACTCCAATGTCTAGCAACAAAGTAAAACGGTCGCTTTGCTTTAAATTGTGAAGCTGCGCGATCTGACCAAACCCAATGTTTTTTAAAGCTTAGCCCTCAATCTCTCAACCATTGAGCATGTAAGAGAAAAGCATGCTGCACAAATAAGGTGTCATGTTGTTTATGATCTGAGACAAAAAAGTGCATGGTCTTCTTTATTGCACCTGATGCGATGCGGAAATAAGTAATCAGGACAAAGATAGTGACCTGCTTAGTGTACCAATGGATTGACTGCATCTCATTTTTCTCCTTGAAGGAGTAGTTCTCTGCAAAGTCAACGACGGAGACAACCACATCATCTGGAAACAAAGAAATGCAGTCCTTGAACTGTTGTGCTTGCCACCTAAATATAAAATTGTGAGTGACATACTTCTTCAAGTGGTCTTGGTACACTCGCAAAAGTTCTCTAGGTAGCATTTTCTTGTGGACAATGTCTTTTATAGTGCTCTTTCTAGCTTCATTGTTTAATCCAGTAGAACCCACTATTTTGTCAAAAACCTTCACAGATACTTGCTTACTCTGCTCAACTTCTTCTCTTCAATAGTTCTGAATATTACCTACACCTCATGCATTGCATTTTCCCATTAAGCATTGGTAGCTATGGAAACTATGTTCTGCAAGTATAGGGCAGAGTATAGACTGCAACACTGAAGTGGTACTCATACTTTCATTTTTGTATGCAAGACATCCATGGTTGACAACTTCATCATGATGAAGGCATATGGGGCAGCTGCACATGCAACAAGAACCATGAAGATCAAAACTTTGACTCCGCATGTGATTTACTTCCTCTTTAAGGAAACTCATTTGTACATCCACAATACAACAGCACATGTAGCGATCCCTCAATTTTCGCACAAAGAATGGTTTCGTAGACTCGAAGCAACGTTGCGAAATCTGAATATCTGCATACTTTGTCTTGAATCTTAAATAAAGCTCCACCTACAATATACATGTATACAAATATTGAAAATAAACTTCGCATACAAAACTGGTTAAATTGTTTCAAAACATTAAAAAGTGATTCTATATCACTAAAAACTGGTGTGCACCACTAAAAACTAGTAATGATACATTCACTAGTATTGTTTTACCTGTGAAAATAATGCACCACAAATACAAATCAGTGTAGAAACTAGTAACCATACAGAAAGTAGAATATTAAGAGGTTGTGGTCACTTGAAGGTGGTTTCTGGCCACTTGAAAGCGGGAACTTGTTGCTTGATTGCAGTGACAAGGTTTTAGCTACCACTTGAAAGTGGTGTCTTACCACTTGGGAGTGGTGCCTCATCACTTGCATGGAGTGATGACTGACGTAGTGACTGGTGTCTCACCACTTGACGACCACTTGAAATTAGTGAGCAACTACTTCAAAGTGGGCAGTCACCACTTGAACGCTGATTTTGGTCACTTGAATGCGGTGTCTGGCCACTTGAAAGCGGGAGCTTGTCGCTTGATTGCAGTGACAAGGTTTAAGCTATCACTTGAAAGTGCTATCTCACCACTTGATGACCACTTGAGAATGGTGAGCAACTAGTTCAAAGTGGGCAGTCACCACTTGAACGCGGATTCAATTCATTGGAATGCGGTGTTTGGCCACTTGAAAGTGGTGTCTCACCACTTGCATGGAGTGATGACTAACGTAGTACTTTGCACATGAAAAGGGTGTCTCACCACTTGATGACCACTTGAGAGTGGTGAGAAACTAGTTCAAAGTGGGCAGTCACCACTTTAACGCGTTTTCTTGTCACTTGAATGCAGATTCTGGCCACTTGAAAGCGGGAACTTTCCGCCTGATTGCAGTGAGACAAGGTTTTAGTTACTACTTGAAAGTGGTGTCACACCACTTGGGAGTGGTGCCTCACCACTTTCATGGAGTGATGGACTGACGTAGTGACTTAGCACATGAAAGTGGCTTCTCACCACTTGAATGCGGCTAGACACCACATGAAAGTGGTTTTTATACGTGTAAGTGTTGTGCGCACCGCTTCATTGTGGTGTGACAGCACTTGTAAGTGTTCAAACTCCACTAATATGGTTCAGACAGAGAGAGACAAAGAAAACTCAAAGCAGAGAGAAAGCTCAGACAGGTTGTAGCGGGAAAGAAGAGGCGGAAAATAATCCAGCGTTCAGCAGTAAATTACATTTAGTCTCATTAATTGTGGTACGTTAGGAGACTTAATTGACGTACCTTAGGAGATTGATATTCTTTTTGAGATTTGAAGCACTTTTAAAACACCCACTTTTAAGCGCAAAAAAGCAATGTCCTTGACATTACTTTTCAGGCCACCTATACATGCTTTCACCCGCATATACAAAATAGATTAGACATACCGCTCTCTCTCTCTCTCTCTCTCTCTCTCTCTCTCTCTCTCTCTCTCTCTCTCGCTCGTGATAGATAAAGATCTATCGCAAGTAATCAAGAAAACTATGGCAAATAGAAAGGAAATTCAATTTATGACTAGAGTGTCTTGTCACAGCTACATATAAAAGGCATGTTGTCCAAGACATAGCTTTTACAAGATATGTAGAATGCACTCGGGAGGCAAATTCACAAGAACTTCTCATGAATCTCTCTACACAGGAATCCCTTCCCCTTTATGAGTCCTCTCTCTCTCTCTCTCTCTCTCTCTCTCTCTACATAGGAATCCCTCTCCCTATTATCTATAGTATAGATTATAACTTGTCCATGTTTTCTTCTCCATTCAATATTAAGATTAAATGTTCGTTGTTTAATGCAAGTATGGATGATGATGAGTTTCTTTCTTCTTTGTCAACACAGCAGAGGAGGTGGTACAAGGAGCGTCATTGCTTTGGAGCACCATCACGTCGTTCCACTCCTTCAGCGTCTTCCTCTGATTTGAAGCATTCAGCGCGCTCCAAAGCTTCGGTGTCAACCAGAATATCTTCAGACTCGTCTAGGCACCAACGCTTTAGTGGTGGCGGCGGCAGTTTCTGTGGAGATGCCGCCGCTGATGCCTCGACACCGCCTCGTGCTTGACAAGGCTCCTTACCTTCCCCTTCTTTGCCCGCCCCCACACCAGCCACGGCATCGCCATCTATGCCAGGTTTTGCATGGCTATCGGTTGTTCCTGGCTACACACCACTAGCTACTCCTCCGGGAGTCACCCCAGTCGACACTCCTCGCTTCCGGGCCCAGAATCTAGTGGAGAAACCTGACGTCCGTATCCCCATCGAAACACAACTAGAGACTCCTATCAAGACACCTAGGTTCACCGTTCACAGGCAAGAGGGCTTGCCATACTCGATCAACATCAGCGGCGGCATCATCCCTGATGACAAAGGCAAGAAGGTGATCTCACGCATGCCCGGCTCTCAGGTGTTTAGACACTACATACAAAACACCTGGAGTGAAGTGCCAAATGAATTAAAAGACAGAATCATCAGCATGCTGCATGACGAGTTTCCCGTGTCAAGTCGAGATGAGTGCTTTAATGAAGACCTAATGAAGGTTTGAATGCGCGAATACTGCAAGCACAAGCGTCTTGAAGTACAAAAAACAATAAAGCATTGGTGGAACAGACCAGATTGGCTAGCCAAAGAAGATTGGAAGAATGCAAAGCGAGCAGCGCGCAAGAATCCTGACAAGTGGAAGCAACAAAAGGAGGCAGCCAAAGCACGAGTAGAGGCAGGGAACTCGCACCACTTGGGGAGCGGTAGGCAGGCATCATTTGAGGCCAATTTCGTAAGTGTTTTTGCATTGCTCTTTAGGTTTGGTAGTTACGTCTATTTCTTTTAAATTCTAACATAATGGATTCTTTGTATGTTTTGAACAGTGGTCGATGACAGGATGTGACCCCACACCGTACGATCACGAGTACACGGGCAGAAAGGGCTTAAACGCCCTGATGGACATTCTGAGTTCTCGTCGGTAGCATGGTTAGTATTTCACTTTACTCTTTTACATTTGTTGTATTTCAATGATAAGATAAGAAATTAGATTGTTTTGTAACTATATGTTTATACTTACAGAAAGTCTTATTGTTTTTTATTGCAAAATCGGACAGATACGTCGCTTGGACATGATGAGATGTATGATTAGACGATGTCAGTCTAGCCGTAGTCAGATAGCATTAGTTTCCTTTTTTCATAGCATGTATAATGAGATGACATGTATACGTCTTTTTGTAACTATTGGAAAACCATGTATTTTCTCAATAATGACAATTGTGTTGTAACTATTACATTTGCAAAGCTTAACGATCAAGTGATTTTTCCTATCATGTGTATAATTGTCATTGATTTACTTTTGTCAATTTACTTTTATCCAATTATTTTGTCAGTTTTGTATTTTTATTTTGCAAACAATACTATGCTTGATGGAGTTAATGGTTATATTGTCTTGGGGGTGACTACTTTGGGTCTATACCTTGTACTTTCTTTCGAAGGTGAATCTGGGTCACTCAAAAAAATTTACTCTCGGGGGTCGCTATAAGCGTCTCTATATAAGGTTCTGTTACGTCGCTATAAGCGTCGCTACAAAAGGACTGTAACCGTTGCTATAACCATCGCTATACGCGTCGCTATATAGTGACGCATGTAGCGATGGTTATAGCAACGTTCCCATAGCGATGCTGTTAGCGACGGTCTTAGCAACGTTGGGGAGTATAAAAACCCAATGTATTTGGTTAGCAGTGGCTAACACAGGCTGCACAGAATATGCATCAAGCCAGAGATATCTATGGATGTCACAATATTTCCACTCACTTTGTATTAGTCTTGGGTTCACTTGGAGTTCCAAAGTTGTATTTGGTAGTTTGAGGGTTCAAGCTTAAACCCATAGTAGAAGGGATTGTGGTGAAAGCCTTAAAAGGAAGCCTTGAGGCAAGGAGGCTTCATTCTTGAGTATCCACTCTTGAGGATCCACTTTTGAGAGCTCCCTCTCTCTAGAGTGTTCACTCTTTGGCCTAGCCTTGAGCTTAATGTCTATGCTTGAGAGGCTAGTGCTAACCATTGTAATTAGAGTAAGCTCTTCTTGATTAATCTAATTCTTATTTTCTCATTAGTCTCTTCTTCTCTACATTTCACTTGTCATGAAGTAGTATTACACTTTCATTATTCTAGATTTGAGAGATGTATGTACTTCTTGCTAGTAACCACTCTTATCTCTCTGCGAGAAATTGATTTCCGATATTTAGCATCACAAATTAGGTTGATTAAGTTGGGTCTTAATCTTGTAATTTGTGTGTGTGCCCTATTCTTTGCTTGTGTGTGTAGATAGGTATTATGAAGCTCTAGCACCATTCACCTTGTGTGTGTAATCTATTGATGAAGTGCCTTAATTGACATGTGGTAATTAGTGTGTGCTTGTCATTAGTGTGCTTGGGGTTTCTAGTCTATGGCAAGTCGGACTTTGGTGGGCTTGATGTGTGTAGGAGATTAATTGATTAGTGATTAGAGTAGGTTTTAGAGTTAGTCTTGCCATGGTTAATCTCTACTTGAAATGGAGAGGTGATCTCTTGAATCCTCTATTCCATTCATCCGATGCTCGTGGTTCCATGCCCTAGCCAGGTTGCCGGATCCACGGATTTGATAATTTTGTGTGGGTTGCGATTAGGTCGTGCTACAACGTCTCCCTACATATTTCATCGCTAAAAGAATCACAAGTGCACATAACCTCTTGTAGTGTTTTGGGAAAATTTCCTATTACTCTAATATTTCATTGGACAAATATATTAGTCTACTCTACCCTCACTTGGGAGACTTGGTCTAAATCACTAGATACGAAAGTTGACTCCCTCTCACAGAAGCTTAACCTCAACTTAGCCTGTCAAGGCCTTTATGGTCTTCTTGCTTGGATTAGTGCTCTATTTAGAATCTGTCAAACTATGGCTTTGTACATAAGGGACTAATGGCCCGGGATAGTCACTCATCAAAATCTATCAGTCTATATCATGTGTATTCAAGAGATTATTATTAATACCCTAGTATACATGTTATATTTACATTGTGGGCCTATTCTAGTAACCAGAAGGCCCCTCTAGATGAGACATAAAATTATACATTTTGGAGTGTTAATAATACTTTCTAGTTAATTCACATGATATGATACATGTTTTGAAAAGTGTTTGTCCCAGGAGTGATGGTAGCATTATGAATGTTTGACAATAGAGTAGACAATTTGATAAATTTTTTACTTACTAGATTTGGTGACAAAACAAAGTTGCTCTATAATGGTAGTATATCCTCCTACTCTGGTTATTTTGTGGAAGATAAAATATGTAAAGGGACCCTACCCCTCACAACGGATGCTTGACCTCTTGGGAACTTTACCCTTAAGTTTCCTTGGCAATGTTTAATAACAAAACCTATTATTGACTTGAAAATATGGTTCTTTTATAATTATGGTTGACCTTATGGAAAACAAGGCCCCACAAGCCATGATGGGTTGTTCTAAGGTCCTTTTCTCTACCATAATGGATTGAGTTCCACCCTGGGTGGGACTAGCCCCTTGCTTTATAAAATTTCCCCTCTTGTGGGATCTTACCTTAGCAAAGCTAGTAGTTGGATTTCACCTTGGGCTTGTAAGAGGTGCATTCATTGCCTTGGCTCTAGCACCTCCCCCCCCCCACAATCTGACTCTCTCCTTCTCTACACCACAAACTCACCATTCCATGTAGCTTTTCCTCTAAGTGATTTTGCATGCCATGACAAAATTGTAGTCTGCTACTTTGCCATGGGAGTACTATCCTTCATAAAGCTGGGAATACTATAGCGCTAGTGTTTTAGTCCTCTTATAGAGCCATGGTATGTTCTTCCTATGTGTTTCCATTATGATTTGATAAGAGAATATAGTTTCTTATCTCTCCCTTCCCTTACTGCTATGCTTTGGGTCTCATGAGATCCATGGGGGGACCTTGGTTGTTGAACTGATGGCATGAAGCGGAGTTTTGTCATCATGAGTATGGGTAATCTCTTTGGAATTGTTGCAGTTTCTGATTCTTTTCCTTGGTTTATTCCTTGGCATCACTATTGCATGGCATGATCGTCGCCAATACATTGTCCCTTCAAGTTCACTATGATTGGATTGGCATGCTGAAGAATGGCATGAAGAAGAGGTGGCTTCCCTTTCCCTTTGCCTACCCTTTCTATTTAAGGTGAGGGTTTGTCAACCTTACTCAGCCATTATATTTTTTCAATAGAAATGTTTTTTTGCAAGCAAGGGAGAGAGTGTGTGGCATAGAATCTGGTGGTTTTAGCCTTGTCGATCTCAAGAGGGTGCTCAAATTATCTTGTTGTTATTTCATCCTTGCAACATGGAAAACGTTGGAGATTTGTTCCTCTCGGGTTTCATTCATTGTCTTTTGGATTTATTGTTAAAGAAGGGCTATGGTGTGCTCTATTATGCTCTTGACCTTGTATTACTAATTTGATTTGGGAATGGTCTGCTCTAATATGGTTGAAAGAGAAAAACACTAAGCTTGATATCTTATTTGGCCTAGCGGTTTTTATGATATGTTTTCGTAAGATGCATGGGAATTGCATGGTTTGCATTGGATTTGGCTTGTAAATATGATGGTGTTTTGAGCTCAAATGAAAGGATAATGAGAACTTACATGATGGGTCTTTGCCTTATATGTTGTCTAATTTTGAAATTCAATAGCCACCCCCTTACCCCCTTATGACTAAGTAACACCCATATTTAAGAGGGGGAGGCAATGGGATCAAAGGCGAAGAAGCTCACACACAAAAGCAGAGGAGATCGCAACTATAGCAGTCAAATCAAAAACTAAACTTGGACGGGCACTAAACTTGGATAGCTTGGGAAATGTATATCACCTCACAATATAAGGCCATAAAAACGACTAAGCATACATGATGCACACATGGGTAAGGTGGTTAGCCTATGTGAGTCTCAACCTGGAGTGCAAGGACACCGGTTCAAAACCCAGTAGCGCGTCTCGTTTTTTCCCGTTGGTCAAGTTTACTTCACCTCGCTTTTTGTGCGGCTATGTTAGTGTGCCTAGATATCCCACCCCTCAAGTCGGGACCGTCGATCTCATTACTCTGCCCCGCATTTAATATGGGTGTTACTTAGTGCCAAGGATAGCCACCCTTTCATCTCTTGAGTTACGTGCCTGCCTGGTTTCAGTTAGTGAAAACAAATGACTTTAGGGTTCTTTCCTTTTTACCAGGGTGAGAACAAATCCCCTATGGAAACCAATAAAAATACCTGCATCCCCAAAATTTAGACGGTATTTTTTATGTATAGTCGGTTTCCAAGGGCAAAGATCAATTCTAACCAGTTTTACAAGGAATTTTAAAAATTTTCCCCTTTTTATAACGCTTAAGCGTAACCAAAACCCTATTTACTCTTTAACACACCCCATGCAAAAGAAAGCTTAGCATGCGACATTTCACAGGAGTTAGAGAAGAGTAGTGGACTTACTAGCACCAAAAGGAAGTGAGAGGAAAGTACGGAACTTGAACCTGGGTCCTGCACCAAAATATAGTGAGAGGAGAGTAGCAGACTTGAATCCCATGGCCGTGGATCAAAGACCCAATGGCTTTACCAAGCTCTCCGTGGGAGGAGGTTAACTAGCTCACTCTCAAAAGAGTGAGCCAGATAACTTCCTCCCCACTAAAACATGACCGATTATCAGTAAGAAAATAAAGAAAACATAATTAAAATGTACAAAAAAGAAAAAGAGATGAGCACAACTTACCACATACCTACCTTAAAGCTGCCAACTCAATCTTGATGGCAACGATGTCTTATATCTTGGGGGTTAAGTGTCACAAAAACTTGTGCGCTTCAACACTGCTAAATAATCATTATGAACAATCTAAGAGACCAACATTTACATAGGATCGGGCTTGCTTGTATCCAGATCTAAAGACACCCATACACTGTATGCAACTCTTAAATAAGAGGCCATAATCCATATCGAACCAAAAGACCAACCATAAACCATATCCGTGAAGCAAAACTTAAGCCATAAACCAAATCCAACCAGCCATGAATCAATATAGCAAATCAGCTAGAAAGCCGACCACTATCAACATCTGTAATCAGAAAGCCATAAACCAAATCTGATTAGAAAGTCATCCACTATACAAATCCACCAACCTCACATTATCCAGCCTCAAAACGGCAAGCCATACATCGCATCCAACCAGCCACAGACCAACCAAGCAAATGTACCTCAAAAACTGATATCCAGCTGTAATCGACAAGTCATACATGATTTTGCATACAACCAGTTATGCATATCCGCATTCCATGCACATCCATAACCAGCCAAAATAGTGTGCATTCGTCTTTATCGAAACCAACCATACGCCAAGCCACAAAACCAGCCATATTACTTTCTTCTCCTTTCACAAAAAAAAGAGAGAGCAACATGCATTTTCAACAAAAGCATCGTGTCAATAGTCACGACTTACCATAATCAAAAAAAATTCTAAGAACTTATATCCACATGCCTTCTCAATCAACCATCTACATCAATCATCCATTAGCACACCATTAACTCTGCACAACAAAAGAGACATCATTAAATTCCACATTCATAAGAAGAGAACGTAATTAATTTGCTATTAAGTGATGGTATACCTCTTTGCTTCGCTGAAAATGTGACGACTCGTCTTTGCACCACTCTTCCATAACATAATGGCATCTTCAAAATTATAGGCAATTAAAGGTGGGCCTTCAATAGATATGTGCATTAGTGCATCTAAATTCCGAGTACTCAAATGACTACGTAGTTTAGTCTTTATCAAATTTTGAGCACTAAAACCTCGCTCACAAGCGGCAGTACTCGAACATTGCAACATAGCAATCTCAGCAAGTCTAAGAAGCATAGGATACTTCTCTCTAGTAGTGGGATTTCTACCAATAGAAAGCCATGTCTCTCTCAAACCCCGACCCTTCCACTCATAGGGTGCTTGCTCTCTAAAAACATCATATTCTCTCTTCGCACATATCTTATCAATGAGAGGACCAACATCCTCTCCATGCAATTTTTTTGACTCACCATAGAAAGCCAAAAGTTTCTCAATCATATCATAACCAAAATGTTTGTATGCAATACCCGAAGGAAAACAACAAGGTGAGAGAGCCTTGAAGCATTCAAGAAGTCCAATATCCGGAAACCGCTCACGCAAATTTGCAATTATAAATTGTGAAAATTGCATTTGAAAAGCTATAGCAAGCTCCAAATCCTTACCATATTTTTCTCTTCTAATCTCCACAGACCTGTACATGTTGCCTCGATTTGATGCATGAAGCGCCGCAAGCTGACCACTGCGAGGTCCATAATCTGGAATAATAGGATACTCCAAACGATCAAGAATAGATGCGTTTACATCCACAAAAGGAACATCAACAAATTGCGTTGTGATTAGTCGCATTTCAGCTTCAATAAGTCCAATCACAACGGTAACATCAACAAATGTACTCTGGAATATCTTTGACAAAGTAGCAAGTCTTTGTAAGATGTCAGCCATAAAATGCAAACTGTACATAAATTGAAAATCATGAACCTTGTCAAACAAAGTAGAGTTATGCTCTTTCAAAAATATCAGCAATGGCTCAAGAGACTCACAAACTTTATGAATCCATAGCGCTCTACTTAACCACCGAACTTTATGAATGCGACTCATTTGAAGAACAACACATCCAAAATCTCTCTCTAGCTCAGCCAATTTAGCACTTTTATTGGAACTCTTACTAAAGGTAGGGGCAATTTCGTTAACAATTTGGTCAATCAATTGCACATAAGCATTTACTTTCACAGCATCTACTAAACATAAGCTATCACGATGAGCAATGCAATGGATAGAGGTCATGAATGGATTCTCTCGTTTAAAACGAGTAGTGACCCCATTCAATCGGCCAACCATCGCCGAGGCACCATCTGTGCCAATGCAAATCATATTTGACCTTTCTAATTGCATCTGTGCCAAAAAGAAAGTTGCACGCTCATGCAAGTGGTGAGAAGTGCCCTCCTCGACCTGTAACAATCCCAAAAAGACAGTCACAGGTTCTGAGTTCTAAATAAATGATGCATACACAATCATGTAGTGCTCTCAACTAATATCTGTGGACTCATCTATCATGATACTATAAAACCTTGAAGCCTTAAGACGTTTTAGAATCTTTCTTAAAACATCCTCATTGATGTTACACCCAAGAGGCTGAGAGTCTGAGAGGGACTCAAACCTATACAGGCTAGCTACGGTGCAACTTGCTCTCGCCATCATTCTATGGCGTACACATGAAGTGGATCTCTCTCTCAGCATCGAAATTAAGTTTTTGTTAGCTTTGTGAAGTTGTTGTTAACGTTGTGATGGGGCTGCATTAAGAAGAAACACAATGTTGATGCTTGCGTTACAGCACCCCATAACCAGCGGCCCAATAAATTATAGGAGCCCATGATTGCAGTAGTCTATTCATGCGGCTCGTATTGCAGTAGCCCGAGGATAGACACAATCACGTTGAGAAAGAGTGGAATGAGCTCATGCATGACAAAACCCACGTCTGCTAACAACGTCTCTCTCTCTCTCTCTCTGTCTCTCTCTCTCTCTCTCTCTCTCTCTCTCTCTCTCTCTCTCTCTCTCTCTCTCTCTCTCTCTCTCTCTCTCTCTCTCTCTCTCTCTCTCTCTCTCTCTCTCTCTCTCTCTCCCTCTCTGCGCGCGCGCACACACACACACATTCATTGGATTCCAAGAACCCATCAACAGTAGACAATACGAGGTTTGATTTTTGAAAAAACTACATGATTTTATGATATTTGAAGTATTTAAGTGTTCTTTTGGAAGGGTAGTTGGCATTTTCACCATGTAAAAATGGATAAACTTCTCAGAAAAAAAAACCTATGAAGGAGTACGAGCGGAAGTGCGACACGAGAGAGAGTGCGAGAAGAAGAGCACGACGATATGGTGAACTCGCTCTACTGTAATGTGTAGAGCATAGTGAGTTCTTATTAGGTTTTTACAAAAGAATATGTGTACATACCTGGAGGCCCGCCCACTTACCTGGGCGACCACATTGGGCTTTATACCCCAACAACCTCCCACTTAAAGTCCAATGTGGTACTTTAAGTGTGAGAGAAGCTACTATACAAGCTAATATACAAGAGATGTAGAGAAGTGATGTACTACCCTACACCTAACTGCTTGCGAAAATGCGCAAAGCTCTCTGAGGGAAGTCCTTTTGTAAGTAGATCAGCAAGATTTTCTGTGGTGTGAACTTTGACAAGCTGAAGTTGCTTATCCCCGAGCATTTCCATGATGAAATGATACTTCACATCCACATGCTTTGTCTTTGAGTGATAAACTGGATTGCGAGCCAATTGTATAGCACTTTGACTATCACAATATAACACAGGCATCTCTTCTTTGATTCCCAAATCGGTTACTAGTCGATTAAGCCAAATTTATTCTTCGCATGCCTCTGATGCTGCAACGTATTCAACCTCTGTAGTAGACTGAGTAACACAATCTTGTAATCTAGAACGCCATGATAGTGCTCCACTAGCCAATGTAAAGACATACCCTGACGTAGACCTTCGGTTGTCTAAGTCACCTGCATAATCTGAGTCTGTAAAACTCTTTACACTTAGCTCCTGACTCCCATAGAATATACGCATACTCTTTGTAGCTTTCAGGTATCTCAATATTCCTTTCACTGCCTCCCAATGTTTCTTGCCTGGGTTTGACATGTATCGACTTACTACTCCCACTGCAAATGCAATGTCTGGGCGAGTAGCAATCATTGAATACATCAAACTACCCACTGCAGACTCATATGGAATCTTATCCATTTCAGCCTGTTCTTCCTCAGACACAGAACAATCTTGTTTGCTAAGTTTCACATATGGTGGCAATGGAACACTCAATGCCTTTCCCTTCTCCATATTGAAACGTTGCAAAACCTTGTCAATATACTATGTTTGAGATAAACAAATCAACTTCTTTGATCTGTCTCTCTCAATGCGCATACCAAGTATATGACTTGCCTCACCCATGTCTTTCATGTCAAACGATTTTTCCATCTTTGACTTCAAAGCTGAAATTTCTTCCAAGTGCTTGCGAGCAATCATCATGTCATCCACATACAAAATAAGGATCAACCAACTTCCATCCTTAGCCTTCTTTGTATATAGACAGTGATCGAACTCACTACGTTTGTAGCCTTGAGAAAGCATAAACTTGTGGAATTTATGGTACCATGCCCTCGGTGATTGTTTTAAGCCATAAAGACTCTTTAACAACTGGCATACCCAATCTTCCTTGCCTTTCTCAACAAACCCTTCTAGCTGCTGCATGTAAATTTCCACATCTAAATCACCATGCAAGAACGATGTCTTGACATCCATTTGGTGCAACACCAAATCTAATATGGCAACCAATGCAAGAAAGCATCTCAATGTAGTCATCTTGACCACCGGAGAGAAGACTTCATCAAATTCAATGCCTTGTTCTTGCTTAAAGCCCTTGGCAACAAGCCTTGCTTTGTACTTTGGCTGACTATCATGAGCGGTGATCTTATACATGTAAACCCATTTACAAGGTAGAGCCTTTTTGCCCCGTGGTAATTTAACTAGCTTCCATGTCTGGTTTTTATGCAGAGCTGTCATCTCTGACTGCATGGCCAATTGCCAATTCCCGGAGTCCTTCATTTGCACTGCTTCCTTGTAACATGAAGGCTCATTGCAATCAGTCAACATGACATAATTCATAGATGGAACAAACCTATCAGGAGGTCACGTGACACGTCCAGATCTATGCACAATAGGTGGCTCAGGCTCAACCACAACCTGTGGTTCCACTCTATCCTGTCCTTGCTCCTCTTGAGCCCTGACATTTTGTCTTGCACGTGCAGGTCCATCTTCTTGGAAGACAACTCTTCTAATCTCCTCAACCCTCTCTGGTTTAGAATGATATTTGGATTCATTAAAGTGAACATCATTGCTGCGGACAACCTTTCTGGATTCGGGATCCCAAAGTCTGTACCCCATCTCGCCAGAATTACCATAGCCTAGAAAGATGCACTTTCTACTCTTTGGCTCAAGTTTGTTCCTAAATTCCTTTGGAATATGAGTATATGCCTCATAGCCAAAGACTCTGAGATTCTTGTATGAGGGCATTTTGCCTGACCATACCATCTCTGGCACTGAATCCTTCTGCAAAACCTTGCTAGGAGATCTATTTACAAGATGAACAGCTGTTGATACAGCTTCATCCCAAAACCCATTTGGCAGTTGTGCATTAGACAACATACTTCTGACCTTCTCTTGTATGGTCCTATTCATCCTCTCAGCAACACCATTTTGAGGAGGATTGTAAGGAGAAGTAAGTTCACGTTTTATACCTTTTGACTCACAAAAGTCCTGAAAGGCCTTTGAAACATACTCTCCACCATTGTCAGTGCGTAAGCATTTAAGCTTCTTGCCACTCTAATTCTCCACAAGTGTCACAAACGTTTTGAAAACACTAAACGCTTCATCCTTTTGCTTGAGAAAGTAAACCCATACTTTCCTCGAGTAATCATCTATAAATGTCATAAAGTAAGAATCTCCCCCTAGAGATAGGTTAGGCATAGGTCCACACAAATCACTATGAACAAGTGCCAACTGTGTATCTCTTCTACTGCTTCTATGCTTATGTGGCTGCTGTGTTTGCTTACCATACAGACAATGTTCACAGAATTCAAAATCATTAAATGAAAAGCCAGGCAAATAACCAGAATGAGAAAAGATTTCCATTCCCTTCTTGGACATATGTCCTAACCGGCTATGCCACAAAGAAACTTTCGGCTGCTCGGTTACATTGATTACATTTTTAGAGACATTTGATACATAAATCATGTCAAGAATATTTTTACACTAAAATTTTGATGTTGAATCTTTTAGACTACCCTTGGGCCCTAGCCAATGAGCTTTTTGCATTCCTCCAAGTGTACTGCAGAAATGGGCCAATAAGCAAATACTGTCTTTAAACGTCGTTGGCATGACTATGGTCTTTCAAAGAGAAATTTAAATCTTAGAGGTTTACACTCTTTTTGTGGTTCTGCTCATATTGTTTTGGAGTCTTACTGAACGACGAGTCAAGTGACATTTAGGTGTAGAAAACACATCTTTCTTCTGCTCTTGCCTAGCATCATTGAAGGTCTAAGTACATGTTACAATGTAGCAAGGCATATTACATATATGTATGTGGTTCACTACGCATGTGATCGCCCATAGAGCTCAAAATAGCACTGAACAAGGGTTCTTGAATTGCATGTGGTGTAGGGTGACAATGATTCTCTAGATGCATGCAGGCTCAAGGCATGCAACAATTAATGAGATCTAGGACCCCCCCAACCTCCCTCATCCCTCTCCCTACATGTGTATGCATGTGTGCCTATCATCAACAACTTCTACAAGTTTCTAGGACAAAAGATCCTAAGGGGGACCCAAAGAGGCAAGCTTAAGGTTCATTATAAACTCTCTCTCTCTCTCTCTCTCTCTCTCTCTCTCATCTTTGCATACCCACTCTGCCATGTGTCACACGCATATCTCTCTCTCTCTCTCTCTCTCTCTCTATATATATATATATATATATATATATATAATATGGAAAGCTTCTATTAGTTAATGCCACGTGGATGCAAATAGAGAAAGCCAATAGCCACCATGAGGTGGGAGTTGAGATGGTAGTCATTCTGCTTGACTTTATTGAGGTTCGACACGCGAACCATCTTCAAATGATGAAAAAAACCTCTAGTGGAAAAAAAACAAGGCTATTCTTTAATAATCGTTCTCTATAAACGTTTGAGACAGGCCGCTCTCCCTCGGGCCTCCATACCAGTGCTACACACATACACACACATCGCTTTGAGGCATGAGCGTTGAAGCTTTTACCAACAAATCATTTGCCACCTTTTTGCATCACCCAACGTTGTTCCATGTTTATATGTTCCCAAACGACACTTTTTTAAATACAAATGAGAGACGTATTTTACTAGAAGACAAAATTACAAATACTAATGAGAGACTTAGTTTACTAGAAGAGAGTTGGAATTTTGAAGCTTAAAAAATGAAGGTGCTCAATTTATCTATATCTATGTATCTTATAGAGGGGGATGAGATTCAAGTTGCCTACGTGGCATTACCTACTACAAGCGAGAGCTGGAACGGTGAAGTGAAGGCCAAAAAATGAACTGACAAAAAGCGAGAACTGGGAATTGACTAGGTAGCTAAGATTTGAATTTCCCGGGCCTAGGGTGAAGAAAAATCGATGAACGACTCTCTCTCTCTCTCTCACACACACACACACACACACACACACAGTGGCACACCACGATCGAGGGGGGAGCCAAACACCAAACTCTCTCTCTCTCTCTCTCTCTCTCTCTCTCTCTCTCTTCTCTCTATATATATATTTGTGTGAGTGTGTGTGTATGTATATAAGATATAGATATTTATGTGTGTGTGTGTGTGTGTCCTTCCTAAAAAAGCATGCCTCTATGGGCTCTATTGAGGAGGCACAAAGTTGAGGCGAAGAGTAGGAGCCGATAGCTTGCACCAAGGTCTCTCTCTCTCTCTCTCTCTCTCTCTCTCTCTCTCTCTCTCTATGCGGTTAGGGTTGGTCTGGGTCATGTTGTTGCAATACACAAGGCTCGCTTTGCTTGCCCCTTGCATTCCCATATTTGCCAACAGATTACACTCCTCTGCACATTCAACCCTGCCATTTCCATGGATTAGGCATTGTTGTTCTATGTTGTCCAACAAAATTTATGTGGCCCTAGCTTGGCTGTTCATGCCATACGTCCTTTTTTACTCTTGATCATAGCCTGCAACACTATTACTGATGTCGTATATCCTTGGTAGCATCATACCCTATGCTTCCCATCCCCCATCACAAGTGTCCTTCACGGCTCTGTTGCCTCCAGTTGGCCATGTTGCCCACCTATCCCATTGGTATTGGAGAGCATGCTCATTGCAAGGAAAAAATTTGCTTAGCAATACCTCAAAAATGCTTATGTTGGCATGTCGATCTATGGTGCATTCACAAAAGCACCATGATAATCTTCATTATTAGGATGTTGTCTCGCATTTATTGCAAGATATGTCCAATACAAGCCGAGCACAAGGAAGCTCGAGGTTTTTCCTAGAGGAGGCAACAAATGCTCCAACGTTATCTTCATATGCTTTTGCAACTCAACCAATGGTCAAGATTGTACGATTTTTTTAAAATTATCTTTTTAACTTTTTACTCTATCAAGGCAACCCATATTCATGTAAGGCCACGTGGCTAATCATAGAGAAAAGCGGGAAGTGGGATGTTGATTTGGGGAAGTCGAGGTGGGACGTCAGACAGGAGGCCGGACCCGCACATCGACAGGAGGCGAAGGGGCAGGTGCACAAGTGGCCAAGGGCCACTGACAATCGGGAACCGCCGTCTTGAGCCAGAACAGTTGAGAATCATCTCTCTCTCTCTCTCTCTCTCTCTCTCTCTCTCTCTCTCTCTCTCTCTCTCTCTCTCTCTCTCTCTCTCTCTCTCTCTCTCTCTCTCTCTCCTTCTAATCGAGACCTTTTTTGTAGCCATGAGGAATTAGTACAGTAACTTGCATCCAAAGTCCCCGCTTCTTGGTCTCTCTGAAGAATCTTTGATTTGGCTTGGGGTTGCCGCAAAGCTCATAAAGAGTTGAAGAAGATTTCCTCTTTTCTATCAATTAGTAGTTCATGGGAGCTGGAATCACCATAGCCAAGAAGCTCAACACCTGTTGCTTTGCTTAGTGAAGACCTACTGCAATCAAAGGAGCTAAGATATATCAGACCTACAGACATTGTCCTCATTACAGAGAGAGAGAGAGGAGGGGGGAGTGAATGAAAGTTGTTGCTTGCCATGACCACCTAAGAGGGTCGGAGGGGTGTAGCTTGAAGCAGCGGAGAGGAGTAGCCCATTGCCATCACGCAAAGGAGCTGCATCCGGCTCAACCCTAAACTCTCTCAGCTTGTGGCTACAAATTCTTTTGCACTAAGAGGTACTAAAGTACATTGGTCAGGTTAGCAACACCTAAAAAATTCTTATGTTGACATGTCGATCTATGGTGCATTCACAAAAGCACCATGATGATCTTCATTATAAGGATGTTGTCTTTGGGAACGCATTTATTGCAAGATATCCAATACAAATCGAGCAAGGAAGATCGAGGTTCTGCCTAGAGGAGGCAAAGCAAGTGCTCCAATGTAGTCTTATATGCTTTTGCAACTCAACCAACGGTCAGGATTGTACAATTTTTTTAAAATAATCTGTTTAACTTTTTACTCTATTTAGGCAACCCATATTCATGCAAGGCATGTGGCTAATCAAAGAGAAAAGCGGGTAGCGGGATGTTGAGTTGGGGAAGTCGAGGTGACATGAGACAGAAGAGAGGACCCACACATTAACGGGAGGCGTCTTGAGCTAGAACAATAAAGAATCGTCTCTCTCTCTCTCTCTCTCTCTCTCTCTGACCAAGACCTTTTGCGTATCCATGGAAGAATTAGTACGGTTAATTGCATCAAGGTGGCAGCCCATCATCTCTCCCATATGGTGCTAAATCTCCTAGAAAAGGTGTCGGCAAGAAGTGGGATCCAAAGCAATCATAAGAAGGAGCGGAAGCCTGGGAAGTTGCATGGTGGTACTGAAGCTGAAAGGTGCTAGCAAGAAGAGGAGGGAACCTGTCGGAGTGGGCATGAATGCAAGGGCTTAGAAGCCAAGAGTTGAAGCGATAGCTTTTTAGTGTGTGTGTGTGTGTGTGTGTGTGTGTGTGTGTGTGTGTGTGTGTGTGTGTGAGAGAGAGAGAGAGAGAGAGAGAGAGAGAGAGAGAGAGAGAGAGAGAGAGAGAGAGAGAGAGAGAGAGAGAGAGAGAGAGAGAGAGAGAGAGAGAGTGCGCCTGCACTGACAAGTAAGAGGGAAAAAGAGAGACATTGAACTATTGCACATGCAAAAAGTATCATGAAAATTAGCCTAATTTGATAAGTTTTAGTGTAATTAGCGCCAAATGCTTCCACTCTTCACTTAAACATCTGATAAGTTTTAAGTGTGGCTTTGGTCTGGAAAGTGACTTTTGCAAGCCATGGTCATAGGAACATCAGATTGAGAGAGAAAAGCGCATGTATCTGTGCTCAAAATAAATAATGGAAGAGAGAGAGAGAGAGAGAGAGAGAGAGAGAGAGAGAGAGAGAGAGCATCCACATCGGTGCTTGAATAAACAAAAACCTACAAATAAAAAATTGTCAAGACTAATTATCTGCATTTTAAGGCTTTTAGAAGAATTTAGAATGAAAATTTTTAAAGTTTGTAAGTTATCTCACCTTCAAATTTCAAACAATTTAGGGAAGCATCGCCCTAGAATGGACCTTGCTCTACTATGCGGTCAATGTCTCTACGCTCTCCATACCTCATAAAGCATTGGTCTCTACAACTGCTACTCGCGAGCGTTCTCTAGCTAGGCTCGCAATGACAATCATTGTTATTTTTGGTTGCCCAACACCAATAGTGGGTCCCACCAATAGTTTGGACCACCCCACCCAATCACCTTGAATAGCCTCATATGCCTTTAGCCAATAGACCTGGCCCATTGGTAAGAGCAAGCGAGACCCGCCGGAGGCGGATTGCGTGAGCTCGTAGCTCATAAAGAGCACTTAAATAATGAAATATCCATAAATATGCTATCATTTTGCATAGTCCATAGTTCACTTATACTTTTGCCTCCTGTCAGCAATAAATAAATATTTTGTCATTTCTATTACATACCACTTGGTTAGAAAAGCAACTGAGCTAAATTACAAATCTACAAATCATACTTGTCAAAAACAATGTTTTGAATTATGTGTTCGAAATATTATGTATAATTTTTTTTTCATAAAGTTAAACAAAATCTGCTTATGCCTATCATCATTCACATAGGCAAGTATATGTCATGCCCTGGTGTATCAGGATATCATTGGTCACACTCATAGTTCCATAATCAATTGTCATAAATTTCAAGTCTGGTTTCGTACACATTATGATGAGTGCGTAGTGCGGAATGCATGTGGTGTGGTGCAGAAGGTGAGAAGGAGAAGGTGAGAGCAATGTTGTATGGGTGGAGTTAGCCTCAAAGTGAGAAGCTCCTTATTCTTGGTATATGTACAAGAATAAGGGCATGGTCAATGGGTGGGCACCCATAGCTTGGGTGGATGGGCAAGGCACAGAGGTCCTTACCCCAACAATCTCCCACTTAGAGACAAATATGCCAATAAATGGGTCCTACTAGAGAAACTACTAGTATGTACAAGAAAATGGTTGAGAGACTCTCTCAACCACTACAAGAGATCAATTACTAAATGACTCCATTGGCGAGCGTTGGAGAGGGGAAAGGGGAACACACCCAGCACACAAACAATTGCCTCTCTATAGCTCAGGGTTTCCATAACACCCCCATCCACTAAAAAAGACTCACAAAACTGCACACCCCCGCAAACAGACCAACGTCTGCATGCATACCAATACACGCACACTTTGTATCATCAACTCATAGCACACCACACCAATTTTTCCCGTTTACAACAATATCACAGCACACCAGACTCTCTTTCTCTCTCACACACATTGAGGCCTAGGGAGGCACACGCATCTCACACACTGGCACCAAGCACTTGGATCAGAGCAAAGACAAGACGGGGGGGAAAGGGGGAAGAAACGACACAAGATTTAGCTATGGTTTGCTCCAATTATGACAAAATCACCATCTACAACAACCATGAAAACCTGCTATTATCCGGTTCCGTCGGCATGACCATGACGAGCGCAAAAGAACACTTTGGTAGCCCTCGGCTGCACCTTTGTGGAGCTCTCCTCATTGAGATCACAAGAAAAAACCCTATTGTTGGTGCCCTCATTGGCCCAAGCTTCGTCTTCCCCAGAAACTCTACCTGAGAACTTCCTCAAAACTGCCAAAAAATTGGCCCTATATGGGCATGGGTAGCTCCCTTGCTATTTTTGATCAATCCCTTCCTTTTTTTAGCTCTCCTTTGCATGTGTGATAGCACGCTTTGCTATTTCTGGAAATCTTTGTCTCCAAGGCACGTGAACACCCCCTCAAGGGATGTCACGCGCTGTGACATCAAACGCGTGAGCAGCCCCCTCAATCAAACGCGTGAGCAGCCCCCTCAATCAAAAAGATTTTGGCCCTTTGCGGGTGCCGTGTAAACGTGCCCAAGCATGGATGCCAAATCATCATCATCACCTTGTTGACTGTGACCAACGGCGACACAAACCTCGCCGACTTTGATCGAATGCGCCACAAGCTGCTTTCTCCACCTTTGAAGGTGTTTGAGGTCTTGGGATTGAGGTCGGGGACAAGTTAATGTTTTTGCAAGTTATTTACAGGAATAATTGGTGCATGAAGCTTACCATATTCATGGCATAAACAAGGTCTCAAGGAACACATAGCATGTATTGTACCAAGTCTCTCTTCAAGGGAGAACCTATAATACAAAAGCATTTTGGAGGGGGGATCAACTCCAAGTAAATCGGGTCCTCAAGTGTTGTCAATTTCTCTAATTAACACCATTTTACATAATTTGGGAAAATCCCGTTTCCCAAATTCTAAATGTGTATGCTAGGATTGTGTTATTTACTGATTTCTAAGCTCTAGTTGCCTTTAATTTAGATAAATTATCATGATTGTATGAGTCTATTTTAATTTCTCTACTATAAAATTTAAGAATAAACCTCATAGTTTTTGGAAAGAGGATTTGTATGACATCAATGCTTTTAAAAATTCAACAAATGCTTCTAGAAGTAGCTTCTCAAAAAATGAGGTGTCAAAAAAACCAATTGATATGATTTTAAAGCAGCATATAGATTGATTAGAGCAATTAAAAAAGATAATATGTAAAGGCAAATACTATTAATCACTCTTGTCATAATTTGGTGACCTTAATCCATGTATAACAAAATACTTGGTCATGGTTTTGTAGCATGCTATCAAGTTTAAATACACGATAATTTAAACAACATTCAAACTAATATTTCACACTTAAAAAGTCAAAACAATACTATATAGTATCCTATGGCTATAAGACCATGAGATGCCATCTATTGCACCTATGGCCTTAAGGCCATATGTTGCTCTTTGTAGACATGTCTATGACTTTAATATGTCTCTTTATGACATCAAGGACATAGGGTTAGGATTGTTAGCTGGTCCCAACGTATAAAGAGGTCCAGTCCTTCAAATCCATATGGGACTTTATTTATGTGCCACCCTATGTCCCTAAGGCTGTAGGTTGTCTTAGGGCCACAAGATGTTGTTTATGCCAATAAGAAACCCTTCTATGCTCTATGTTGGCACACTATGTCCCCAGGCGCACAAGGTGTGCCTCGTATACTAGTTAGAAACCCTTTATTCTATATATTTTCACCATATGGCCTCAGACCATAGGGTTCCCTTTGTGCTAGTAAGAAATCCTCTATACTCTGTGTTTGCACCCTATGGACCTAGGGCCACAAGGTACCCTCTATGCTAGTAAGAAATCCTCTATGCTCAATATTGAGACCATGTGGCCCCAAAGACATAGGATATCCTCTATGGTAGTGAGAAAAACCCTCTATGATCTATGTTCACAAACAATTAAAAAATCTAAACAATACTATAGAGTATCCTATGGCCCTAAGACCATAAGATGTCATCTATTGCACCTATAATTCCATTTGGTATTTTATTTAACTATACAAAGTTAGATGAGGCACTTACTTAGATAAACTATCATAATTCTAACTTTGAAATTGTTTCTTAACATAAAACTACAATATAAAAAATCCTAATATAAGTTTGTGCCAAAGAATCAATGTTAAGATGAAGATTTTTTACATCAAGTACATGCTTTAAAACTTCACTCAAAGGTTTTAGAGATGGTGTCTCAAAAAAAGGAGGTGTTTAAAAACACCATTTGATGTGAATAATACGGATTGTATACATTGATTATGTCAAAATAGTATAAAGTATAAACATAAAGATTACCACCAACTTGACAGTTTCATAAAAATGATGGTCTTCATCGCATGTACAATAAAAGACTAACTAGAAAGAGTATGATATCTCCAAGATTGAGGGTGTTCAAAAAACACCGTTTTGTAACACTACCAAATGTCAAGAAATTTTGATTGTTTGGATCACTTAATAAAGACAATTAATAAGAAGAAAAAGTTAACAATACCATAGAAGCATCAAACAATGAAACCAAAGAACTTGAATGAGAGAAGTCTCCTGACAATAGGATGCACTTCATTAAAAAAACAGCTTAAAGATGTTTCAAGATATCCCACAACATTCCATCAAGTTTAAATTTTGAAAAGTACACATTGCCAAATACTTGGTAGATGCTATTTAGAATACTTAACTAGTACACTTAAAATGGCCTCCTTCTCTTGAGATTTTGAGTCCTTTGAGACATATAACATTGCATTACATAGTGAGTCTCAGGATGATCAGGATGGAACATTACAAAATTTCTTATGGTATAGTCTCTCTTGTCTTTAGCATACAACCATCCACATAACCATGGAACAATTTCATCTTTTAAAAAACTTTGAAGCAATTGAGTAGGTTGGTTCCAAAACTTTGGAAAAACATATAAGTTCCTTGCATATTCCACATCACTCGATATGGACTATCATCAAATATTATAGTGTTTCCCCTATCTAAATAATCAAATAGCTTCCATAATATATGGTCGAAAGATTTTTGTGATAAGCTCTTTTGTAACCGATCATGAAATTTGAATTTTGGCAGCACCGGTTATCCATAATCATCTTGAATTTGTGACTTTGTGTAGGAAAACAGGTCTTGATTATGTGTTGAGGTTTTTGTAAACGATGGAAGCTCCAAATCCAAACCTCAAAGAACTCAAAGCAAAATCTTAAGAAATACTATGCATCTGGACGCACCGCATACACCTCATTGTTATCTTCTACAATGCACATGTACTTGGTCCAAGTTGTCCTTGATTGAAGCTCAAATGTTGCAAGAAGCACACCCTCTAAATCCAAGATAAGCATTCTTTTTTCCTGTTTGAAAGATATTGGTAGATAATGAAACCATTTCTCTTGGTTTGAATGTGATATTTGATGTAATATGAAAGGGAGCTCCTCTATTTTGTGATAATCTAATAGCAAAACATTTTTTCTTAGAAGCCCTGAAATGATTTTTTAAAAAAAGTTAATATAGAGATCTTAAGTGTGTCGAAGACCTTAGGGACATAGGGTGCTAATTTGTGGTTACACTTAGTAAGTCCTATGCAAGAACACATGCCAAACTATGACCCTATGGCCTTAGATTCATAGGGTGTTGAAACCATAAAGTGAAATTCCCCCAAGGACATATAGGGTGAGATTTGACCTTATGAGCATGTAGATTGTCCTTGATGGCACAGTGAACTCAAATTTCAAAGCAAACAACTATAAAAGCTTTTAAAAAAAAGAGCATTTGGCACATGAAACTCAGAAGTTACTTATAGTATTGAAACATAATTTAAAAAACTATTAATCATTTACATCTTTATATATCTTGAAACCCTAAGCACTCTAACAAAGTCTCTGAGTACATAAAGATCTTTGTAAATGACAAAATGTTACAAAACATTGCTCCATCATTTCTTGATATAGGGCTATTTGAGATCATACTAAATTTTTAGATGCTTTATATAATTCCTGGCTTCATGTACTTTGATCACAGGCTCCTTGTATCCCAATTTTTGGGCAAGCATGATTGCTTCTGTACCTTTCAAGGATGATAATGATTTGATATTCTTTAAGACCCTTACTTTTTCTCGATCACGTGCTGAAAGTTTCTTGTCTTGACTTCGAGTGGACATTCCACTAGTGCTAGATGTTGTAACTTTCTCATCGTGAAGAGGACGAGAAACTTCTGGTAGCCTTCCCGTGGAGTAGGTTTTTCCTTGAAAAATTAGATTTCTCTCCTCCCACTCTGCAACAACCTTGTGTATACGGTTATTAAGCTCATGAACTTGAGCAATGGGTGCTTGTCCATATAAATGAGACCCTGTAACTGTGCGAATGTCATTAACATGATTGAGAGCTTTGATATATGGTAGCAGCTCCCCAAGGAGGATATTATCCTCCTCATCATCAACATTAAATGATGGTGGAAAAATACAATTCAATGCAGGATTCACACATCCCTTTAATGGTTCATCATCTACAAGAAGCAATCTTCTTGCATCAAGCCCAAATTTTGATTATGCAATAGCAAGCGGTTTGAAAAGTGCTTCTACTCCTGGATTATCTAAGCGAGTGATCCTTGCTTCTACGCATGGTTGACATTGGCTTTGCCCCTAGATCATAAAGAATGGAAATTTTTCTTTATCTTCCTTTTCTAAAATCTTGATGATGTCCACAACATGTATGTCATTAGCAGCTGACCATATCCCTACATTGAAATTGCTAAATAGATCCTTTAAAAACTCAATGCATCCTGGACGAAGAACAATATGCTCATGTTCAAACTTTAAGCTCTTCCTTTTCTTGGACTTTTGCCAGCATCTCCTCAGGAACAATCCACACAAGATCACTATCATAGTCAGCATTGGTTTGTTGGTGGATGGAAACTCTGACTCACCATGCACTTCGATTTCCAAATCCTGGGGTGCTAAAATATTTGTGTTGGATTCTCCTTTTAGCGTTGCACATGTTCTGGAACTTCCATTGCCTTCTACTTCCATTGTGGTGTCATGCAATCCAATTCCCAACTCTTCCCTTGCACATGTTCTGGAACTTTCACTGTCTTCTTCCATTGGATTACTCTTTAAATTTATCTCTAGTCGTTGTAGCAGTTGACCTTCAAAGACATGTAGATTCTTGTCATCTTCCTCATAAACTCTTTGGTTGGCATGGAGATTAATATAATCTTTCTCAGTAGGGTCAATGGCATTAGCATCCTCTATACCAACAATCTCGAGTAAAACTTTGTCAGCCGCAATATCTTGTTGAACAACTGCAAGTTTAAAGAACACCTAATTTTAGATTTTAAAGTATCTACATTTTGATAACTCTTTTTTGTCACACTCTTAGAAAAAACTAATCGCAAATAGAAAATTTACTAACTGACAACACATCTACAATGAATTTATTTTTATGCTCCTTATTGTCTAGAGATTCCTAATCTTTATCTAGCTACATTAGTTCTTTGTCCATGATGGTGGCGCCTAGAAGTATACTTGGAGAAACATTTATGCCTTTAAGCTCTAGAGCAAAAGTCTCATTTTCTATTGCCATGATCTTCTTGCATTGGATGATTTCCTTGACTAAGTTTCTTATGGCCGTCAGGCCATACAATTCTCTTTGTAGATATCTCTATGACTTTAAGATAATCCAAAATATGTCTGTTTATGGCCTCAAGGCCATAGGGTTAGGATTTTTGGGAGGTCTCAACATATAAATAGATATATGAATTCAAAGCCATATGGTACTTTATTTATGTGTCACCCTATGGCCCTAAGGCCATGGGTTGTCATAGGGCCACAAGATGCCCTCTATGAGCACTAGTAAGAAGCCATATATGCTTTATGTTGGCACCCTATGACCCGAGGGCCACAAGGTCTGCCTCTTATGCTAGTAAGAAACCCTTTATGCTACATGTTGTCACTCTATGGCTTTTGGGCCATAGGGTGCCCTATGTGCTAGTAACAAATCCTCTATGCTCTATGTTTACACCCTATGGACCTAGGGCCACAAGGTACCCTCTATGATAGTAAGAAATCCTCTATTATCTATGTTTGCACCCTATGGACCTAGGGCCACAAGGTAGCCTCTATGCTAGTAAGAAATCCTCTATGCTCAATATTGAAACCCTATGGCCCCAAGGCCATAGGATGTCCTCTATGCTAGTAAGAAAAACCCTCTACGCTCTATGTTGGAACCCTATGGAGACTTGAGGGCCACAAGGTACCCTTTATAATGCTACTAGGAAACCTTGTATGCTCTAGGGGAGCACCAAATAGCCCCTAGGCCACAAGGTTCCCTCTATGCTAGAAAGAAAACCTCTACGGTCTACATTGGCAACCTACAGCCCTTGGGCCATAGGGTTCATCAATTGGCTCCTAGGCCACATAGTGCCCTCTATGCTAGTGAGGGCGAGCTTTTTGAAATGGGGCCTCTAAACCCAAACCAATGGGCCTACCCTCACAAAATGTTTGTAAAGAGGTACGCACACTACTTGGGGCACCACCTTCTTTTGGGAGTGGAGAAGGAAACCAATCAAAATAACACTTGCACTCACCCACTCAAGCAACACACTTTGAAAACCCCCTTACTCTATATACACTTTGGACACTTGAACACCATCAACGATTATGCAACCCAATGCCGTGCATCAAAAATGAAATATGCAATTTGTGGAATAGCATTCACCTTCTCCCCATAAGAATACCCATAATACATCCAAAATCTTCCTCTCTCAAGCACTCATCAAAAAATCTTGCGCACAAGACTTGCCTCTCAAACACACAAGAGAATCACTTACATCAAACTAACACACTTTGCATAGAGAGCTCATCTCCATCTATGCAATGCTGTGACACAAATAAAATCACCATGAGAGGTAGCCACATGCATATGTAATGAAGCAAAAGATATTTGGAGTGAGAAATTTCTTTAGACCAATTGAATAAGTGTGGAGAAACAAACCAATGGTAAATTGAGAATAGAACACTTACTTGATTTCTCGCACACCTTTTAAGGGGAGGACAGACGCTGGCTAACCATCACGAATTGTGACACTTGAAAGTTTTGAAGATGATTTCATGATCATTAACATAACCATGAGAGAGATAATGATGTATTTACAAGTTATTGAGGTGCTACAAATGATTTATTGGGTTGATGGAGTAAGAGATTGTAGAATGGAAAGAGTGGAGAATAGAGTTGCACTTCCTCCATAGAGGAGGGTTAGGAGGGAGGATGTGAAAGAGGGAGAGTTGGGGTTTTCTCTACTATTGATCAAGAAACAACATGAAGTTGAAAATATAGGTGTGTGTTGTTGAGTCTCTCCAAGGGGGGCTATCTATAGTTGTGTAGGAGTGGGATTATGCTACACTTAATTAGAGTAAGTGATTAGACCAAATTAAGTGTCC
Source organism: Adiantum capillus-veneris (assembly GCF_014529385.1). NCBI lineage: Eukaryota > Viridiplantae > Streptophyta > Polypodiopsida > Polypodiales > Pteridaceae > Adiantum > Adiantum capillus-veneris. The sequence continues at coordinate 25,515,147 of NC_140954.1, read as the reverse complement.
TTTGACCACTCATTGAATATTGGACATAAAAGGGACTATTTATTTACCAAAAATATCATTTTAGACCATGAAGGATCCATAGGGGTGTATAATGTAGGTGGGCCCCACCATGAGGCCCTACGGGTGGCTCCTACGAGGTATCTCAACTTGTCTGTCTTGGCATTTAGAAAGCATCTTTAGGTTGGTCCCATCACATGCAAGTGACCTTGAACACTCATTGCTCTTCTAGAAGATGAGTAGGGGAAAAATAAGATCTCACCCTCTTGATTTACTTGATTTACAGTTCCCTTTTGCTACGAATCTGACAGATTTACACTATTTTGACCATAACTTTTTACCTGTAGCTCGGAATGACATGCTTCAAAAGGAAAAATTGACCTTCTCAACATGTTTGATATGAATTTGGAATATTCTTCATGCCCATGCACCAAGGAATTTGGTTTGGAAGGTCCACACTAGGCTAGGGAACCTTTTGTTTCCAAGTCTTCTTGTATGGGCCCTTTGCTTGTATGCATCCAAGGGGAATCATGCTTTTTCAAAAGGCTATGATGCTTAAACAAATAGAGGAGGGCCCAATATTATTTTCTTGTGAAAAGAATATACAATTGGAGTCTTTTTGAAAGGAGATAAACTATATGTATATTCTTAAGAGATATTGGGCCACCTATGTAGGGGGCATAGAAGACTTGTAGAGAGGGACCATAATCTTTGGTAAAAACAAGTGGAGAGTTGATTTCCATGGGAATTTATCTATATGGGGTGGAAGATGGATATATTATTTTTCTACTACTAATTCACAAGAGGTAAGAAAGTTTGGGGGTGTATAGTTGGTTATTGTATGCTTATTCTATTTACAAAGCAAAAAAGAAAAGAGTGGTAATATAAATATATGACTAAGGTGACATTTTTGGGAAGAGTATAATGTATGTGTCGCCACAAAGGTTAAACGAAGAGGGGGAATTTACTCTAGATAACTTAATAGCGTAGAAAAATATATACACATATGAGGAAGAAGACGTTGAGTAGGCTGACAAATGTTGCAAAAAGATGGCTACCATTTACTAGAAAGGAAACCTCTGCGCTCTACATTGACACTCTATGGCCCCAAGGCCATAGGGTGCCCCTTACGCCTAGTATGAAACCATTGAAACTCTATATTAGCATCTAAAGACCGTAGGCCGCAAGGTGAGCTCTATGTTAGTAAGAAACCATCTAACTCTATGTTGGTAGCCAAAGGCCATAGGATAGCTAAGGAACCCTTTAGGAGCATTCCCCACAAAGACCACCTTATGGCCCCATGGTGATTTAGTAGCCTAGGTGCCCTTCTTAAGACTCTTTTATTTTTGTATCATATGGCCCCAGGGAAATACACTATCATCTATGCTATCAAAAAACCGTTTATGCTCTTTGTTGGAATCATATGGCCCCAAGTCCATAGGGAGCCCATAGGGTGCTCTCTATGCTAGCAAGAAACCCTCCATGCTATATGTTTGCACCCTATGGCACCAAGGACACAGGGTGTCCTCCATGATAGTAAGAAACCCTCTATGCTCTACGTTTACACCCCATTTGACTCTGTTGACACCCTATGGCCCTAGGGCCGTAGGGTGCTCCCTAGGGCCACAAGATGCCCTTCAACCTAGGAAGAGACCCTTTATGCCCTAAATTGGTACTCTTTGGCCTCAGGGTCATAGGGTGCCCTTTATGCTAGTAGGATACATTATATGGTCTAGGTTTCTACTCTATTGCGTTGGGCTAAAAGGTTTGCTCTATGAAGAAACCATGTATACTATATGTTGGCAGAGTATGGCCCTAGGGATAGAAGGAAACCCTCGGGCTATAGGGTGTCCTCAATGCTACTATCATATGGTCCAAGGGCCAGATAGTGACCAAGGTATCATGTGTGTCCCAAGGGTAACATGGTGCTAATAAAAAGCCCTCTATGCTTTATGTTGGCACCCTATGGCCCCAAGGCCATAGGGTGATCTTTATGCTAGTAAAATTCCCTCTATGCACTATGTTTATGTGTATACTTATAAGAAGCCATTTATGCACTATGTTGACATCTTATGACCCTAGATCCATAAGATGTCGTCTATGGTAAAAGAGAAATTGTACATGGGATATGATGGCATCCTATGGTCCTAGGGCCATAGGGTGTCCTCTATGCTAGCAAAATGTGTAAGTTAATACTCCGAAATTGAAAGATCTTTTCAGAAAAAAAAGAAAAAAATACCTTCTACTTCCATTGTGGTGTCATGCAATCCAACTCCCAGCTCTTGGGCTACTAGAATATTTTCATTAGATTCTTCTTCTTCCCTTGCACATGTTCTCGAACTTTCACTGTCTTCTTCCATTGGATTACTCTTTAAATTTATCTCCAGTCGTTGTAGGAGTTCACCTTCAAAGACTTGTAGATTCTTGTCATCTTCGTCAGAAACTCTTTGGTTGACATGGAGATTGATAGAATCTTTCTCAGTAGGGTCAATGGCATTAGCATCCTCTATACCAACAATCTCGAGTAAAACTTTGTCAGCTGCAATATCTTGCTGAAGGACTACAAGTTTAAAGAACACCTAATTTTAGATTCCAAAGTATCTACATTTTGATAACTCTTTTTTTCACACTCTTAGATAAAACTAATCGCAAATAGAAAATTTACTAACTGACAACACATCTACAATGAATTTATTTTTATGCTCCTTATTGTCTAGAGATTCCTAATCTTTATCTAGCTACATTAGTTCTTTGTCCACGATGGTGGCGTCTAGAAGTATACTTGGAGAAACATTTATGCCTTTAAGCTCTAGAGCAAAAGTCTCATTTTCTATTGCCATGATCTTCTTGCATTGGATGATTTCCTTGACTAAGTTTCTTATGGCCGTCAGGCCATACAATTCTCTTTGTAGATATCTCTATGACTTTAAGATAATCCAAAATATGTCTGTTTATGGCCTGAAGGCCATAGGGTTAGGATTTTTGGGAGGTCTCAACATATAAATATATATGAATTCAAAGCCATATGGTACTTTATTTATGTGTCACCTTATGGCCCTAAGGCCAAGGGTTGTCATAGGGCCACAAGATGCCCTCTATGAGCACTAGTAAGAAGCCATATATGCTTTATGTTGGCACCCTATGACCCGAGGGCCACAAGGTCTGCCTCTTATGCTATTAAGAAACCCTTTATGCTACATGTTGTCACTCTATGGCTTTTGGGCCATAGGGTGCCCTCGGTTCTAGTAACAAATCCTCTATGCTCTATGTTTGCACCCTATGGACCTAGGGCCACAAGGTACCCTATATGATAGTAAGAAATCCTCTATTCTCTATGTTTGCACCCTATGGACCTAGGGCCACAAGGTAGCCTCTATGCTAGTAAGAAATCCTCTATGCTCAATATTGAAACCCTATGGCCCCACGGCCATAGGATATCCTCTATGCTAGTAAGAAAAACCCTCTACGCTCTATGTTGGAACCTTATGGAGATTTGAGGGCCACAAGGTACCCTTTATAATCCTACCAAGAAACCTTGTCTGCATTGGCAACCTATAGCCCTCGGGTCATAGGGTGCATCAAATGGCTCCTAGGCCACATGGTGCCCTCTATGCTAGAAAGGAAACCTCTGCGCTCTACATTGACACTCTATGGCCCCAAGGCCATAGGGTGCTCCTTATGCCTAGTATAAAACCATTGAAACTCTATATTAGAATCTAAAGACCGTAGGCCACAAGGTGAGCTCTATGTTAGTAAGAAACCATCTAAACTCTATGTTGGTAGCCTATGGCCCAAAGGCCATATGATAGCCAAGGAACCCTTTAGGAGCATTCCCCACAAAGACCACCTTATGGCCCCATGGTGATTTAGTGGCCTAGGTTCCCTTCTTAAGACTCTTTTATTTTTGTATTATATGGCCCCAGGGAAATAAGCTATCCTCTATGCTATCACAAAACCGTTTATGCTCTTTGTTGGAATCATATGGCCCCAAGTCCATAGGGTGCTCTCTATGCTAGCAAGAAAACCTCCATGCTATATGTTTGCACCCTATGGCACCAAGGACACAGGGTGTCCTCCATGATAGTAAGAAACCCTCTATGCTCTAATTTTACACCCCATTTGACTATGTTGACACCCTCTGGCCCTGGGGACATAGGGTGCTTCCTAGGGCCACAAGGTCCCTTCAACTTAGGAAGAGACCCGTTATGCCCTAAAATTGTACTCTTTGGCCTCAGGGTCATAGGGTGCCTTCTATGCCAGTAGGATACATTATATGGTTTAGGTTTCCACTCTATAGTGTAGGACTAAAAGATTTGGTCTATGAAGAAACCATGTATACTATATGTTGGCAGTGTATGGCCCTTGGGATAGAAGGAAATCCTAGGGCTATAGGGTGTCCTCTATGCTACTATCATATGGTCCAAGGGCTAGATAGTGACCAAGGTATCATGTGTGTGAGAATTCTCTACTATATATACAAAAACCACTTTATGGCACTATGGCGTCCCAAGGGCAACAAGGTGCTAACAAAAATCCCTCTATGCTCTATGTTGGCACCCTATGGTCCCAAGGCCATAGGGCGGTCTTTATGCTAGTAAAATTTCCTCTATGCACTATTTTTACGTGTATACTTATAAGAAGCCATTTATGCACTGTGTTGGCGACTTATGACCCTAGATCCATAAGATGTCCTCTATGGTAAAAGAGAAATTGTACATGGGATATGATGGCATCCTTTGGTCCTAGGGCCATAGGGTGTCCTCTATGCTAGAAAAATGTGTAAGCTATAAATGCGATAAATATGCAACACAATATAAAAAATCGAATCATTATCATACATCATACATTTTTTGCTTTACCACACAGTTGAAGGGGTATTTACCTTCAAATATCATCATAACATTCAAAAATTTAAATCAAAATTTCAAGTATTTTAATTCACAAATGCATTGATCTGTTGGTGGATGGAAGGTCCGGCTCACCATGCACTTTGATTTACAAATCCTGAGGGGCAAAAGTAATTGTGCTGGATTCTGCACATGTTTTGGAACTTGCATTGCCTTCTACTTCCAATTTACAAACTTAAACAATGGTTATACATTATACAATCATTTCTTTGCTATAAACCTTGATACAATGTTCCGATTGCTACATGACAAGCTAAAAAATTCTACTAGTCCTAGCTTCTCTCTATTGAAAAAAATTCAAGATATAAATTCCAATTCTCTGCATCATCTAGAAGAGAAACAAAATCATAGTTTGGAACAAAATACGCGCACTTTATATCTTTGAATAAAATCTTGTTACAATCAAAGAACTAGATCTTCACATAATCCAAAGGACAAATGCTTCAATAACCATTTATACTCAATGTTTACTATCTAAGCAAATAATTGGCATTTACAACAAATTTTGAATATATGTTTAATCTAGTTAGTTGCAATACAAAGATAATTATTTCAAAGCAAATATGTTTAATCTAGTTAGTTGCAATACAAAGATAATTATTTCAAACGGTTACACCATCAATTCACAATAGAAGAACTTACACCCAACAAAAAATGATCATACATCAATTGTTCAAACTCTCCTTTTGGAATTTTGAGGACTAAATACTTTTTAGTTTTTTTTAGCTTATTTCATTCTCAATAGAATATTAAACCTTAATCACAAGATAAGAAATATATGTCCCTAATGTATATGGACACAAGATATAAGGCCAACGAAAAATGTTCTTGAAACACTTAAAGGGTCTTTAGGTGACCTAGAATAACCAACCTATGGTCTAAAAGCCATAGGGTGTCATGTGATGTTTTATAAGATGTGTCCATAAGAGATAGGTGATTTGCATCCATGGGGTGATTTAAGTGCCCCTGTGCAGATTCTATGTCACCACCCTATGGCCCTAAGGCCTTAGGGTATCCCAAATGCTCTTAGATAACTTATGTTTCCTTCTAGAATAGCCCAAATACTCATGTGCCTATTTAGAGACATTATGTAATCGCTCTGTATACATAAGATTGTAGGATAGCTGTGTTGACACCCTATGGCCTTAAGGCTGTAGACTAGCCCAAATGCTTATGTGCCCTTTTAAAGACTCTATGTAATCATCCTATATCCGTAAGATTGTAGGGTAGCCAAATTCTTTTAAGGGATTCTATGTTGACACCCTATGGGCCTAAGGCTATAGAGTAACCTAGATGCTTATGTGCCCTTTTAGAGACTCGGTGTAATCACCCTACATCTGTAAGGTTGTTGGGTATCCCATTTTCTTTTGGGGGATTCTATGGCCCTAGGGCCATAGGGTGTCATGTCTACAAAGAACTCTATAATCCTCAAGTCTACAAAGAACTCTATGATCCTCAAGTCATCGTGTATTCTTCCCAAACCTCATATGATCAATTAACTTTAAAGTATTACATAATATATATCTTATGACCATATATAAATGTAGAATTCTATTTACCAAAACATGTCCATATAATATCATACACTTAAGTTTAATTCATTTATTGTGAAAAAACTCAAACTCACAAGTTCACATTTTTTCAAAGAAAATAAATTGAGAACAATAACGAGCCAAACATCAATGTTTTTAACATCATGGGCAGATTTGAGATGGGACAAATAAAATAAAATGACAAAAATAATAATCTAAATATCAGTAATGTAATATCATGGGTGGCTAGCTTAACCTGTTTCCTGTAGACTTTCTAGAATGGCCTCAGCACTTGCATCCAATGGTTCTTCAATTTCTTCTTCCTCTGAATCCTTGGCATTGACTTTCTCTGTGTTATCCACACTTGCCCACCTTCTAAGATCAAGGTCTTCTTCCACTATGGAATGGCAAAGAGATTCCAATTGCGTCATTTGATCACTACTACATGCAACTGATATCACCGTTTCTCTGTTGTTGTAGTGTCTCTTTAATCCCATAGCCTAATGAGAAGATGTCTATCACTTGATCATCTTCTTTGAGACAGATGCATTTGATTGCACAACGTACAAAAAAGGATTTGGCCGTGGTCACAGCATCATACTCTTAGTCATTGATGCAAAGAGTATGCATTGGCTTGAACAATGACTCTTTAACACTAGAGTAGCTAGTGTACTGCTCTCCTTGACTGAAAAATGCCCAAACCCCAAAAACTACTTCGCGAAGAGCACATGTTTGGATCGTCTCTGATCCCATTAAGGAGCTCAAAGGTAGAATGTGCATTTCATACCATTTAGCTTTTTCAGAAATTGCCTTCTCTAGGGAAGCAGCATGCTGATACTTGACTAATAAAAATTCTGATGGTTGATGTGCTACCCCACATACTCCATCAATTACTTTACCAAATTGGGCAGCACTCCAACCACTAGATGTAATACTTTTGTGTGTTGTGTCTATGATGCAAACACCAACACGAATTTTAGAGCTATTCTCAGTGTAGAGAAACTCAATGCCTTCCAAATTCTTTCCAACACACTTGATTGTCCATGGTAAAATGAATTGCAAACTAGAAGTGCCATTCTTTTGTGCAATGATCCACTGCACATATCCCCTAGTGATCTCAGGAATTGGCTCTTTCTCCTTTCCTTTTTGTAGTAGGAGATTTAGCCATTGCGTACAACTCGTGAAGAGAGATTTGTAAATCTGATCTGTAATGTTATAATGAGACTTACATTTATCCCATGAAGTATCTGCTATTGTTGATGAATCTATCTCTTTAAATGCCATCAACATTTGAGGCTCAAAAACCCTGGTCTTCTTTAAGACCATTGCACGTGTAGTGAGGTCGAGCATGCCCGCTTGTTGACGTGGTTGCTTCACTAAGCAGATCTTCTCATCTTCCAGCTCTTGTTTTAGTATCTTGATATCATTGTCTTCTAAACCACCTAGGCATCTAAAGGTTGTTATGCTTGGTTGTCGCCCACGAGAAGTTGATGTCTGATGCTTCTCCAAGATGTGTATCCACTGATCATAGATTTCATCATTGTACATGACCATGTGTGCTTCTTTGTTGGCAAATGATTTATGGTTGAACACGATGTTCGCCACATTTACAAAGGCCTTCAAAATAAAGAAAAGAAAATTAACTTTGTTTCAAGACATATTTGTAACAAAAACAAGCATAGGGAAGTGGAACTTACATCCCAACCTGCTCGACTTGGATGACTGACAGGAACACCTGCCTTGGGTTTTGTTGGTTTAGAATATGCAAGACATTGACTACGGCCATGCTTCAAGACCTCCACATAAGTCTTGTGTTTCATTGTTGTTATTCTCTCCATGTTCTCCATTTTGGAAATTCGAACATCAACCTCTTTCGGAGCGTCTACCACTATCCTTGCAGTTCTAAACTTGTAGAACTCTTTTCTCAAAGCATACTTAGTGCTCTTGTTACGCAAAAAAGCTCTAGCCGCTATGATGGAATGCTGACCAGCTAGAATCCGGTAGTGGTATGTTGATAGCTTGTCTCCATGCACTTCAACTGTTTGTAAAGGCATTTTTGTAATTGGGTTATACGGCATCAAGTCTGCTGCACTGGAGACTGGCCTAGAGTGCCCTGCAAATTGCTTCAAGAGATATTTCACATATACATCTGACAATGGTCTGCATCTATATCCTTCTGGTGCAAGGTTGCATTGCTTAGCTGGGATCAATTGGGTAAATTGTACACCAAATTTAAAATAGTGGTCAATTCCGACATATCCATCTAGCCCACTCTTAGAAGTTTTGGCAACTTCTTTATCAAGATCTTTTTCTTTGGGCTGTATAATAGAGTCCAACAAAGCTAAGGATGCTGAGTCCACAACCACTACCACTGAGGGGGTTCCAACAGTTAGGGTTGCAAGTCCACTAGAATCTCCTGCTTCTTGAGTCTGTAAGGGTATAACTGAAAGATTTTCTTCGGCCACATTTCCACTATTTTCTCCAAGTGAGGGAGTCTAACTCTCCTTGAGCGTCTTAGATTGATTTGCTATACCTGTGTCTTCATTGTTTTGCTTCTTATTCTTCTTTGTGTTGCTCAATTTACCTAGATATTGATTGACTTTCTTAAAGCCCTCAATATATAAGTCTATAAAGTTCTCACTTGGAGTGTCATCTTGAAGCTCCACCCACCCTGCTTTTGTCATTGTCACTCCTTCATAATCAACCTTCACCAATTTTTGAGCAAAGGCCACAGGATCCAACAAGTAGGAGTCACCATTGAGTAGTTTTACTCCAAGGCATGGAGACATTTCAAGATCTAAACAATCTTTCTTTATCTCCTTGACAATACCGCCCTTGAAGGGCAATTGCTCTTTATCTTGAAAGAACAAGTGGACTTTCTCATCACTTCCACCATTTGGTAAGTGAAAATATAGATACCAAGAACTTGGTGTTGAGCCTGTTGCATCAACTGACTTTGACTTTCTCTTCTAAGACATTTTCTGTAAAAAGAATGACATATATTTAGACAAGATAGATATTATTACATCCATATGGACCTAGGGCCATAGAGTCACCTCTATGTTAAACCATGTGTTCCTAGGTCCAAAGGGTGCCAACAAAATGGTTCTACAAGTGTACCTAGGCCACTCTATGGTAGTGTGATCACATGTTCCCTTATGACATTAGAGGACCCTCAAAGAAGTATTCCTTGAATGGCCTAAATACCCCTCTACACCAACACCATATGGCAATCTGTGGCCTGAAGGCCATAGGGTCCCCTGCATGCTAGTAAGAACCTCTCTATGCTTTACATTGGCATCCTATGGCCCCAAGGCCACAAGGTGGCCACAATGTTTTAAAGAAACACTTCATGAGGGTTTTCTGGTAACCTATGACCCCAGGGCCTCCATGCAAGTAAAAACCACTATTTGCTCTATATTGAAGAGACCTTGTGGGATGAAGTCCATAGGGTCCCCTCTATGCTAGTAAGAACCTCTGTTTACTCTATAACAGCACCCTGTGGCCTGAAGGTCATAGAGTTCCCTCTATGCTACTAAGAATCTCTTTGTGCTCTAAGCTCTATCGTCTATGCTCTATGATCTATATTGACTTCCAATGGCCCCAAGACCACAAGGTTCCCTCATATTTTCCAAAAACACCTCATTGTTTTGCTATGGCCCTAGGGCCATAGCTCTCTATGCCGATATAAAGCACCATGCTCTATATTAGATCCCTAAGGCCTGAAGGCCATAGGGTTGGCCTCAAGGGCCCCAAGGGTGATCTGTATGCCAATGAAAAATACTATTCGCTCTATATTGAGAAGACCTTGTGGGCTGAAGGCCATAGGAACCCTTCTATGATGGATTTTTGACAACCAATCCGCTAGGTCAGGATGTTCTATATGCTAGTAAAAACACTATTTGCTCTATATTGGTACCATGTGACTTGAAAGCCATATGGTCCCCTATATTCTAGTAAGAGCCTCTCCATGCTCTATATTAGCACCCTTTGGCCTGAAGGCCATAGGGTCCGATCTTTGCTAGTAAGAACCGATCTATGCTCTATATTGGCACCCTATGGCCTGAAGGCCATAGGGTCCCCTGTATGCTAGTAAGAACCTCTCCATGCTCTACACATCCGATGACCCCAAGGCCACAAGTTTCCCTCTATGTTCTGAAGAAACCCTTCAGGAGGGTTTTTTGGCAACCTATGGACCCAGAGCCATAGGGTGCTCTCTATGCCATTGAACAACCCTCATTGTTTTGGTACCCTATGGCCCCACGTATAAAGCACTAGTTGGTCTCTCTATGCTAGTAAGAACTGATCTTTGTTCTATATTGGCACCCTTTGGCCTGAAGACCATAGGGTCCGATCTGTGCTAGTAAGAACCGGCCTATTCTCTATATTGAGGCCATAGGGTCCCCTGTATGTTAGTAAGAACCTCTCTATGCTCTACACATACTATGACCCCAAGGGCACAAGGTGCCCTCTATGTTTTGAAGAAACCCTTCATGATGGTTTTTTGGCAACCTATGGACCCAGGGCCATAGGGTGCTCTCTATGCTAGTAGAAACACTATTTTCTCTATATCCCGGAGACTTTGTGGGCTGAAGGCCATAGGTTCCCCTCTATGTTAGTGAGAACCTCTGTTTTCTCTACGTTGACACCCTGTGGCCTGAAGTCCATAGGGTTCCTTGTATGCTAGTAAGAAGCTCTCTATGCTCTATGCTCTATGCTCAATATTGACATCATATGGCCCCATGTATAAAGCATTGTTTGGTCTCTCTATGTTAGTAAGAACCGATCTATGCTCTATATTGGCACCCTATGGCCTCAAGGCCATAGGGTCCCCCCTATTCTAGTAAGTAACTCTCTATGTTCTACACATCCTATATGTTTTGAAGAAACCCTTCATGAGGGGTTTTTGGCAACCTATGGACCCAGGGCCATAGGATTCTCTCTATGCCATTGAGGAGACCTTGTGGGCTGAAGGCCATAGCATCCCCTCTATGCTAGTAAGAACCTCTGTTTTCTCTACGTTGACACCCTGTGGCCTGAAGGCCATAGGGTTCCCTCTATGATAGTAAGAAGCTCTCTATGCTCTATGCTCTATTGACATCCTATGGCCCCAAGGCCACAAGGTGCCCTCATAGTTTTGTAAAAACCCTCATTGTTTTGGCACATTATGCTCCCAAGTATAAGGAACTATTGGGTCTCTCTATGCTAGCAAGAACCGATCTATGCTCTATATTGGGACCCTATGGTGTTCAGGCCATAGGGTTCTATGTATGCTAGTAAGAACCTCTCTATGCTCTACACATCTTATGACCCTAAGGGCACAAGGTGCCTTGTATGTTTTAAAGAGACCCTTTATGAGGGTTTTTTTGGCAACCTACGGACCTAGGGCCATAGGGTGCTCTATATACCAGTAAAAAACACTATTGCTCTATATTGATGAGACCTTGTGGGCTGAAGGCCATAGGGTCCCCTCTATGCTAGAACCTCTATTTTCTCTATATTGAGACCCTGTGGCTTGAAGGCCATAGGGTTCCCTCTATGGTAGTAAGAAGCTCTCTATGCTCTATGCTCTAAATTGACACCCTATGGCCCCAAGGCCACAAGGTGCCCTCATTGTTTTGAAAAAACCCTCATTGTTTTGACACCTTAAGGCCCCATGTATAAAGCACTATTTGGTCTCTCTATGCTAGTAAGAACCGATCTATGTTCCATATTGGGAGCCTATGGCCTTCAAGCCATAGAGTCCCATTTATTCTTGTAAGAACCTCTCTATGCTCTACACATCTAAAAGAAACCATTCATGACAGTTTTTTGGCAACCTATGGACCTAGGTCCATAGGGTGCTCTCTATGCCAGTAAAAAACACTATTTTCTCTATATTGAGGAGACCTTGTGGGCTGAAATCCATAGGGTCCCCTCTATGATAGTAAGAATCTATGTTATCTCTATATTGACACCCTATGGCCTGAAGGCCATAGGGTTCCCTCTATGGTAGTAAGAAGCTCTCTATGCTCTTTGCTCTATGCTCTATGCTCTAAATTGACATCCTATGGCCCCAAGCACTATTTGGTCTCTCTATGCTAGTAAGAACCGATCATGACAGCTTTTAGGCAACCTATGGACCCAGGTCCATAGGGTGCTCTCTATGACAGTTAAAAACACTATTTTCTCTATATTGAGGAGACCTTGTCGGCTGAAGGCCATAGGGTCCCCTCTATGCTAGTAAGAAGCTCTGTTATCTTTATATTGACACCCTGTGGCCTGAAGGCCATAGGGTTCCCTCTATGGTAGTAAGAAGCTCTCTATGCTTTTTGCTCTATGCTCTACATAGAGATCCTATGGCCCGAAGGCCACAAGGTGCCCTCATTGTTTCAGATGGAAAGTAGGGCACCTTGTGACCCTAGGGAACATAGGGAATTTTATGGCCCTTGAGATTGTAGATTGTCACCCTATGGCCCTTGGACCACAAGGTCTTTAGATTGGACAGAGGGCATCCAAGGACCCGAGGGTGGCCTACGTACATAGAGTACACCATGGTGCATATTAACGGGAATCATGGCAGCCCCATGCACCTAGGGCTCTAGGGACATAGGATCTCCAAAAGGAACATAGGGAATCATACGGCCCTTGCGATTGTACATTGCCACCCTATGGCACTTGGGCCATAGGGTCTTCAGATGGAACATAGGGCACCTTGTGACCCTAGAGAACATAGGGAATCCTATGGCCCTTCAGATTGTAGGTTGTCACCCTATGGCCCTTGGGCCACAAGGTCTCTAGATGGGACGTAGGGCACCCTGTGATCCTGTGGATATAGGGCCATAGGATCTCCAAAAAAAGCATATGGAACCCTATGGCCCTTGAGATTGTACAAATACACCCTATGGCCCTTGGGCCACAAGGTCTCAAGATGGAACATAGGGCACCTTTTGATCCTATGGCCATAGGTTCCTTATGTTCCTTTTGGAGATTTTATGGTGCTAGGGCCATAGGATCTTCATAAGGAACATAGGGAACCATATGGACCTTGAGATTTTACATTGCCATCCTATGGCCCTTCAAGGGCCACAGTGTCTCTTGATGGGACATACCGCACCCTGTGATCCTATGTCCGTAGGGCCCTATGTTCCTTTTGGATATCCTATGGCCCGAGGACCATAGGATCTCCAAAAGGAACATAGGAAACCCTGTGATTCTATGTCCGTAGGGCCATATGTTCATTTTGGAGATCCTATGGCTCGAGGACCATAGGATCTCCAAAAGGAACGTAGGGAACCCTATGTCCCTTGAGATTGTACATTCCCACACTATGGCCCTTGGGCCACAATGTCTCCAATAGGTCACCCTTTGATCCTATGGCCCTAGGTTCTTTATGTTGCTTTTGGAGATTCTATGGCCCTAGTGCCACCCTATCTCCAAAATGAACATAGGGAACCCTATGGCCCTTGAGATTGTACAATGCCACCCTAAGGCCCTTGGGCCACAAGGTCTCTAGATCGGACATAGAGCACCATGTGATCCTATGGCCATAGTGCCATATATATGTTTTGGAGATCCTATGGCCCTATGGCCATAGGATCTTCAATAGGAACATAGGGAACCCTATGACCCTTGAGATTGTACATTGGCACCCTATGGCCACATGAGACATTGGTCACCCTATAGTACGATGTGAGACCACCCTATGGCCTTATGGTCATAGGGTGCCTTAGGGCCATATGTTACTCTTTAGTATGAGGTGAAACCCTATGTAGCCATACCCTATCTGCCCTTCTAAAGATTCAATGTCTAGATTTATTTTAGTGACTACAAATGAATTTAAAGAAACTATATTACACCATATCTTAGAAGCACATATAGTGTACACTTTCTTTCCCACCTTCTTGCCTCTTTTTTTTCCCATCCTCCTGCAAACTGAACTCTAATCCATCCTCATACAACAGCGTGCTCTACTCGTCCTCTTACAATGTGTGCCCAACTCCCCACAACCCAATTACAGGTATCCATAGTTTCAGTATTTTTTGTAGTTATTGTCTTTTGCATTTACAGGTTTATAATTTTTTGTTGTAATTAGAGATTTTTGCAGTTAAAGTTTTACAATTTTACAGTATTAGGTCACTTATGAGGAGTTTTCTGTTTTACAGATTTAGGTCCCTAATAAGAGTTTTTCATTTTACAAATTTAGGTCCTTAATTAGTGTCTTCTGTTTTATATTTTCAGGTCTCTAATTAGAGTATTCTGTATTACAGTTTTAGATCTCTAATTAGAGATTTTTCTGTTTTATAGTTCTACAGTCTACAATTTTACAGTTTTAGAGATGTAATTAATGATTTTTGTTTATTGTTCTAGAGAGAGGTGATTCACAACTTAGCTAAAACGTAATTAGATTAAGAACAGTTAAAACCGAATTAAGCAAAAAGATTAGGGTTTCTACAGGTTACCTCTGAGTAAATCTGTGTTTGATGAAAACAGGCTGTAGCAGTAGCAAGCAATAACTTAGGTGTGTTGAGGCCACGACGATGATGGTAACAGATCTGTGTTTGGGAGGTCACGACAGCAGTCCTTCTGTTGAAGGTTGTGGCGATGGCTTCGCGTAGATCTGTGTGCGCGTCGCAATGATGGCATAGAACTGTATGCGTAGGGAGAGAGGGAGAGAGAGAGACAAAGAAAGACAAGCTCTGTGCAGGTTTTTGTGTAGGTTTCGAGCAAGAAACGAGAAAGAGAAAGAGAGCGACAGCACGAAAAAAATTGTGGTAGAGAGAGAAAGAGAGAGATAAGGTTAGTTAGGTTAAGTTAGAAATTCAAAATTCGAATTTTGAATGTAGGGGTTGTTCTCACGGCTTTGCAGTCGAGATTACTAGAGTTCTAAGCTTTGTGCAAAAATGAGACATAGCTCGTCGGCTCCGAAATTGAAAGAGCTTAAAAAAAAAAAAAAAAAAAAAAGGAGTATGGGAAAAAAAAAAGTTGGTGCAAGGCTTTGTCAATGTCCATATCTTTGTAGTACGAGTGGAACGACACCCATGAAGCAAAATTTGACTTCAGAATCAAAATCTACATAGTAAAAAATACACTAAAAATAGCTAAATTTTTAAAAAATTATCCCAAAAATTGTGCGCTATTTTTTTGTCCGATATCAATAAGTGTATTTGAAAACCCATCATGACAAAGTTTGTCGTAGCGTAAAAATTATTTTTTAATTACTTTTTAATTTTATTTTAAATTTATGCCACTTGCGGATATCCCTTGAATGGCCGAATATATTATGAAGACACCTCAGCCACCCCTGGGCTCACACCATAGGATAGCAATGTTGGAGGTCAAGGATCAAAGCGTGCACTCAGTTCCATTTGAAAATCCTATGTCCTAGGGTTTTCTTCTTCTATCTTGTGAGATCCTTGTGGCCCTATGGTGGCAATGTGAAAGCTTGTGGACCTAGGGCCATAGGGTGGCAATGTATAAGCTTAAGAGCCATAAGTTGCCCTATATTCCATTTGGAAATCCTATGGCCCGAGGGTTTAGGGGCAACAATAGATAAGCTCCAATACATAGCCCTATGTTCCAATTGGAGATCCTATGGCCCTAGGTCCACGACAATGTATAAGCTCAAGAGCCATACATTGCCCTACTTTGTAGTTGGAGATCCTATGGCCCTAGGGTCATGGGGTGGCAACATGTAAGCTCAAGGGCCATAGGGTGCCACATGTCCCATATGGAGATTCTATGGCCCTAGGGCCATGGGGTGGTAATGTATAAGCTCAATGGCCATACATTGCCTATGTTCAATTCGGAAATCATATAGCCCTAGGGTAATGGGGTGGCAATGTATAAGCTCAAGGGACATACATTGCCTATGTTCCATTTGGAAATCCTATGGCCCTAGGGTCATGGGGTGCCACATGTCCCATATAGAGATCCTATGGCCCTAGGGCCATGGGGCTACATTGATATCTTGGCCACCCTTGAACCCGCACCCTTGAGCTTAGGGGCCTTAGGCTCTCTTATTGTATGTTGTGAGATCTTGTGGCCCTAGGGACATAGGGTGGCAATGTATAAGCTCAAGGGCCATACATTGCCTATGTTCCATTTGGAAATCCTATGGCCCTAGGGTCATGGGGTGGCAATGTATAAGCTCAAGGGCTATAGGGTGTCACATGTTTCATATAGAGATCCTATGGCCCTATGGCTCCATGGCCCTAGGGCCATGGGGCTGCATTGATATCTTGGCCACCTTTGAAATCGTGGCCATAGGTTGTCTTTTTGTATGTTTTGAAGTTTTGTGGCCCTAGGGCCATAGGGTGTCAATTCTCACACCCTTGGTCTTAGGGCCATAGGTTGTCTTTTTGTATGTTTTGAAGTCTTGTGGCCCTAGAGCCATAGGGTGTCAATGCTCACACCCTTGGGCTTAGGGCCATAGGTTGTCTTTTTGTATGTTTTTAAGTCTTGTGGCCCTAGGTCCATAGGGTGTCAATGTATAAGCTGAAGGGCCATACGTTGCCCTATGTTCCATTTTGAAATCCTATAGCCCTAGGGTCATGGGGTTGCAATGTATAAGCTCAAGGGCCATACATTGTCGTATGTTTCATATGCCGATCCTATGTCCCTAGGGTCATGGGGTTGCAATGTATAAGCTCAAGGGCCATACATTGTCGTATGTTTCATTTGGAGATCTTATGGCCCTAGGGTCATAGGGTGCGATAGGATGTATATATACTTGACATGAAACTCCCTATGGCCCTAAGGCCATAGGATGTATATATACTTGACATGAAAATCTGTGAGGTGATCTTGAGGACAACCCTATGGCCTTCAGGCCTTAGGGAGCTAATATAGAGCAAATATGATTTATACCGGCAAGAGAGCTATGTCCCTGGGGCCATAGCAAAACAATGAGGGTTTTTTGGAAACAATGAGGGCGCCTTGTGGTCTAGGGGCCATAGGAAGTCAATATAGATCATAGAGCATAGACGATAGAGCATAGTGCACAAAGAGATTCTTAGTAGCATAGAGGGAACCCTATGACCTTCAGGCCACAGGGTGCTTCTCATGAAACACCCACATACATACTTGTTATGCTTTATGCTACGTAAATCAATATACTCTGCAAGCGGTTTGTTTAACAATTATTCTTGCAATCTTCTTGTTGCAGGTATGGATAATTTCAATCATGGTGATAGAGTGTGCATGTTTTTAGCGACACAAAAGGTTGCCATTGGGACTGTATTTGACATAAATCCAAGTGCATATTGTTCTAGCATGCTTATTAGGGAAGGCAATGTATCGGTGTCAGTTGATTTGTGTTTTGAAAAGAAAGCACTCATCCCTTTTCCAACAATGGATGCATTGACAGTGGGAGATGCTTTTCATAGTATTGTGAAATGAAATAGTGGGTTGTTGCAACATATAAATGAGATGCAGTACAAAGGGGCTTCTATGCATGAGGCTGACAAAGCAAAAGGAGCATTGGATGCACAATGTAATGGAATGAGCTACAGAGAGGTTTGGAAGGATAAGAGGGTTCAACTTTGGGATGAAAGCAAAACACATGTAGTAGCCGAAGGGGTTGTCATGTACGTGTGTCCGTTTGACTCTATAAACTTTGGTGAGCTAGGTGAAGATAACATTGGTATTGGTATCGAAACATCCTATGCAGATGAGGCTACTATTTCTGCAGAAGCTAGTGTATGTAGCATTAATCTAGTTTGTTGGCCTATCAAGAGAGTGACAACTATGGATGGAAAAGAATTGTTATGCTATGAGGATCTACATGCTATGCATACGTTACAAGACACATGCATTGAATCAGCTTATTTGGTAGAGCCTATTTCAAAAAAGCAAAAATATTGCTTTGTAAATAGGAAGCCAAAAATGTCAGTGAAAGCTTCTAAGAGATCCAATCAAGCATCTCTAGCATCTGTCCAGCTTGTTTCAACCATAGATTGTTGTTCCAAAAGGTGTTGTCAATATGCCAATCGAGATAAGGTCATGGCTATGCGCAATGAATTTTGGGGACAGAGTTTGCAAAATAGAACAACTATGTGTATGATACAATGTTCACAGCATGGCGTGAGAACAAAACAACTACAAAGACATGCTATGTGTTTTCTTTTAATGGCAGTGAGGTTTGCAGTAGAGCTTGGTACGAAATTCATGGAATTCCAAAAACTTCATTTTATCACTACCGTGAACATTTTGAGAATGGGGTTAGAAGCTCAATGCATGGTAATGATGGTGTCATGAGAAAAGGAAGAGACCATACAGAAATGGGAAGGGCATTCCAAAAACTTCATTTTATCATTACCGTGAACATTTTGAGAATGGGGTTAGAAGCTCAATGCATGGTAATGATGGTGTCATGAGAAAAGGAAGAGACCATACAGAAATGGGAAGGGCATTGATGCGCTCTTTTGTTGATGAAAACTCGGAGAGAATGCCACATAAGAGTAGAACCATGGAAGATGGTACTAGGGAAACTTTGCTTGCAATACCAAACACATACAAGCAAGTAGACATTTTACATGATGTCAATAAAACACTTGACAGTATGAGTCTCAAGCCAATGTCTAGCAGGACATTCAATAGGATTTGGAATATAGAGTTTGCTAATGTGACATTGTCAAAAACAAGTGAGTTCTCCAAATGTGTTGTGTGTAGTCGGATAAAGTCTCAACTAGAGTCAACAAAGGATGACGAGATGATTTCACGTTTGAAGGATGAACGTCGAATTCACATGTTGCAACAACAAAGTTGTAGGAATGTGTACTACACCTGGCGTAAGTTCTCCCAGTTGCAAAAGGATAAGTATTTATGCATTATACATGATAAAATGGATTAAAAAAAGATAGCAATACCTAGGTTGCGTGTGAACTCAAAAGATTATGCAAATGCATATCAATTGCAAGTATCATTAACAGGTATGATAACACATGGACATGGTCATGGAATGTATGGACCTCACTTCTCACTTAATGGTCTATGGCCTTCAGATCCCAATGCTACAATTGGTTCCCTTGCATTATGCTTACAGAATCTGGAAAGAACAAAAAACCATGGACAAGGAGATTTATGCCATAACGGTATTCCACGCAACAATGTAACGTTATTCAATGCATTGAACTCAAGGAGAGCTCTAGACCTCCAAAACAAAATGAAGCAAGAGCGTGAGAGGAATGCATCAACAATGACACGACCGTTGGCCATCCAGGGATGTAATGAAAAGATTGTACACATACAATCAACTTCCTCTCAATGTGTTGTGGATACCATATCCACTCCTGTATTTCAAAAATTTCCTGAGAATCTTTTGCTACAGCTAGATAATTGTGCAGGAGAGAATAAAAATAGATATTTGTTTGTATACTTATACTTGTTAGTAGCAAAAGGAGTTTTCAAAACCGTGCATTTGGGATTCTTAATGGTGGGTCATACACATGAGGACATAGATTCAATGTTTAGTAGGTTCTCAGAAAGATTGCGAACAGGAATGACATTCACTTTTCCACATATGATGGAACATTTTCAATAATGTGAAAGCTGAGCTCCAGCACCATTTTTGATGACACAAGTTCCCGACTTTAAATCCTTTGTGCAAGGGTACATGTGTGACGGACAAGATGCTCTAGTTGGACACTCTAAGACACTTCAATTTCGTTTCTATATGCAAGGTGAAGTCCCAGTAATGCAGTACAAAATTCATCCCAAATCACCCGATTGGATGCCAAAGGAGTCGGGAATTGAGTTGTGGAAAAAAGATGACCAGCGAAAACCAAAATTACCAACACGCTGTCCAGATGTGGTACCTATAGCAGACTATGTGAGAGATAGTCCGCTTGTTATTCAAGGGATTAAGTCATATCTTGAATTTTGGAAAAGATGTTCTCTATTAAAGGGAAAGGACCATGACTCCACAAAATACATGGAGCCAATTATCACTTATTGGCAAAACATAATCAATGAGCTTGAACAACCAACCGATAAACACATTGGTGAATATATAACATTTTGGCCAAAGACTATAGGGAGTTATAGAATGCAAGAGATAGAGGAAGACAGAGATGCGTGTCAAGGATATGAAGAATTGAATGATCACTATGTTGGTCCTCAAAGTGCAAGGCCACAAAGAGGCCTTTAGGCCTCAAATTGATGTAAGAAAAGGGGATCTTGTTCTTGTGAGACCCGTAGATCTTGAATATCCGATATGGCTAGGAGTGGCAGAGTCAAACGTTGATGTAGACAAATCATCTCCTAACTACAAGAAAGTTTTGATTCAGTATTGGGCACCAAAATATCGAAAACGAACTCCCACAATCCAAGGACAGTATGAGTGTAACATTTAATGGCCTAATAACTTGTGTGTAGCGGAAATGAGCATGAACATAGTGGGCATTTCATTAGAATAGATTCCTAATGAGAATTACAAGAGTGCTTGGGTGGAGAGAGCAACAAAAATCATAACACCTAGTTAGATAGCATCGACAATACTTTCAAAAGAGAGAGAAATTAAGCTAATGACAACAGTTGAGGACCGGATTTGCATGGAGCCGGTCCCCCCTCCAAAAGGCTTTGTATTATGGTTTCTCCCATCAAGAGAGACATTGTACAATACAATTCTTTGTGTTACTTCAACACTAGCTAGTGCAACGAAGATGAAAGCTTCATGTACTAAGCAAACACTTAGAAAACACAACTTGAATTATCCCCGTTCTCAGACCCAAGACCTCACACACCTTCGAAGATGGTGAGAGCTAGCAGGGTATGAGAGTAGATTGAGAGGAAGAAGGAGTATCTTACGAGAAATATGTACATCTCCTCACATAATCACTCATATTATCATAGCTTAGCTTAGTAATTAGCTTGGTAGAGGGGATGAGCATACATTGAAGCTTGGCTCTTGGTTGGATTTGCATCCACATGCCAAGAGAGTGTTGATGTAGGCTTCTATCTCACAAGCTTGGAGTAGGTGATGAGTTCTCCGTTAAAGCTTGGGAAGAGATAGTCTTCTCTTTCTTCACACATGAGCTTGTGTGAGTGTGTGTGTGTGATAATGCCTTGCAAAAATCAGCCCCCTCTCTCTCTTGGGTGAGCCCCCTTGCTATTTGCTCTTGCTCTAGTTTCATTGGCCCTTCCCAAGTCAAGCCAATCACAATTAAGCAGCATAAGTGATAGCCTTTTGACATGTGTCCCACTTTCCTCTTTAGTGAGAGCTTTAGGTAATTAAATAATTAAACTAAACTCTCATTGGACCCCTTTGCCTCCTGGCCAATAGGAATCAGGCAAGCCATTGGGCTCCTGAATGCTCATTGGACCCCTTGGGAGACTGCCCAATAGTCTTCTAGGAGACTTAATTCTCATTGGTTTCTGTTATTAAATGTTTTTAAATTAATTAAACTAGATTTACTCTAGCTTAATTCTCATTGGTCCACTTCAAGGGTCATCCAATAGAAACTGGGCACACCTTGTGGGCATGTGGCCTAGGGAGCTGACATGTGTCCCTCATTCCCGTTGTGTAAAGGGAGCCTGTGTGTGTGTGTGTGTGTGACTTTATCTCTCATCCCCTAGAAGAGGGGCTCGCCCCCTCCCATGTAGGGATATGCATTGACTTTGGAGAGCACACAAAGCATCCAATTCTCCCTAAGCGTTAACCCTTTGGACACAACCTTTGAATTTTGAAACCTTAGCATTTTGGAAGTCTTAATGGGCTGAACCTTAGGGTCTTTTTAGCCCATTGTTGCACATGGAGCTTTTGCAGATGGCCCCCCCTTTGGATCCCTATTTTCCCTCCTTTGGATCCCTACTGTGGCCGGTCTGCTAGCTTAACCAATATTCTAGCCTTTTCTCCCCTGGCACCTCCCACATTAAATGATCAATTTAATATGAGAAAATCATTTAGGAGAATTAGATATTGATTATTATGACATTACCTCTCTCTTGAAATCGTAGTCGTCCTCGACTATGGTGTAGAGAAGATAAAGCATATTCATGAGTCCTTTTATTAGCGGGTAGAGGATCCCTATGTTACCCTACGAGATCATTCCAAAATGGATGACTAGTCCATTTGGCGCTTGAGAGCCTGAGGCTACCGCAAGCATGTCTGCACATTAGTCCTATCAGTCTTCCATAGTAGAGTGACAAGCTCTACTTGGTGTTTGGGAGACGTGGTCTCCGCAAACTTGATCTAAGCATGCATACTACTTCATTTTTGTGCACAATAAAGAAAAAGAGAGTCTTATAAGACAAAAACTTTGTTCATTTTTAACATTTTGTACATTTTCTTACTCTTGGGAAGCATTGTAAGCATTGACAAGGTTTAGGTTATCCTTTAATTGTATGCCTTGCATCCATCTAGCATCTTCAAAAGGATAATTCTTAAACTGAATAAGATATCGTCGGATAGTCTTACCGCCTCTTAGTACCTTGTCTTCATGTAGGAGAATGGACTCGGGCTGCAGCACCTCCTCTTGGCCCTCGATCTCCGGTGGGTCTTCAATAGTTGGTTCTTGAGGTGGCTCTCCTTTGTAAGGCTTTAATAGGCTCACATGGAAAGCATTGTGTATGATCCAATGATTGGGCAACTTGAGTTGATAGGCCATCTCATTGATTTTCCTAAGAATCTGAAAGGGACCATAGTACCTTTTTGCTAGTTTAGCATAGTACTTTTGGTGGCCCGTAGGATTCTTTCCCGTCGTGTGCCTTAATCGAGCCTTGGGAAACTTTAACAAGACCCAATCATTTTCTTTAAAGGCTTGGGCTCTTCGTGCTTGTCAGCAGCAGCCTTTTGCCTTTGTTGTGAGATAGAGATAGCATCCTTAATCTTTTGGGAAGATTCTTGTAGGTCTCGGCTATACTCATCTGCAACGAAGATCTTCCCATGTACTTTAAGTAGCAAGGGAATTTTTCATCTTCCCTCAATTACCTCGAAAGGTGCTTTTCCCGTGGAAGTATGTACAATGTTATTGTAAGAATACTCCACTAAGGGTAAGTACTTCTCCCATTGGGATCTTTGATCTACTTCCGTTACATAGGCTTTTAGTAGATCGAGAATGGTTAGGTTAGCTATTTCAATTTGGCCATCCGTTTGTGGATGATAGGCCGAAGAGAAGTTTAGCCTTATCCCTAAATTCTCAAAGAGACCCTTCCAAAAATTACTGGTCATTCTAGGATCTCTATCCGACACTATGGACATTGGCAAGCCATGGTACTTGAAAATTTGTGAAATGAAGAGGGTTGCCATTTGATGGGCTTTGATAGTCTTTTTGACAGGTATAAAATGAGCTTGTTTACTGAACCTATCTACTATCGTCCATATTCCCGTATTTCCATGGATAGACTTAGGCAATCCAAAGATAAAATCCATGGATATTCTCTCCCATGGTGAATTAGGGATTGGCAAGGGTTGAAGCAATCCAAGTTGCTTCCCTCTATCAAATTTTGTCTTTTGGAATACCACACATTTAGAAACATACTCTTGTATGTTCACTTTCATGGTAGGCCAATAGAAATATGTTTCAATTCCCTTTAAGGTAGATGGAATCCCTCTATGCCCCGCATAAGGTGGAGCATGAGATTCATACATTACTTTATCACGTAGTGAGTTAGTAACGATAGTCTATTGCCATATACTCTTGTATGTTCACTTTCATGGTAGGCCAATAGAAATATGTTTCAATTCCCTTTAAGGTAGATGGAATCCCTCTATGCCCCGCATAAGGTGGAGCATGAGATTCATACATTACTTTATCACGTAGTGAGTTAGTAACGATAGTCTATTGCCATAGAGAAGATAACCATCTTGTAAGGTAAATGGTTCTTCTTTCTTCCCCAATGCAAGGGCTGAAATCACATCTCTAAAATCGGGATCAATAGCATACTCATCTATCATTGAAGATAGATCATTGTGAGTTGCTATGGAAACCGCATTCACTCTCAACCGTCTTGAGAGTGCATCAGCTACTTGATTATGCTTGCCAGCAATGTGAGCAATATGAAAATGAAATTGCGAAAGGAAATTTTCCCACCTCATTTGTTTGTCGGAGAGCTTGGTCTGCGTCATGAAGTACTTAAGACTTTGGTGATCCGTTCGTAGAATGAAAGGAGTCCCCAATAAATAGTGCTTCCATGAGTCTAAGGCATGTAGAACTGCAAGGATTTCCTTTTCATATATGCCTAGAGCTTGCTCCACAGGGTCGAGCCTTCGACTCTCATATGCCCTTCTTGGAGAAAAACAGCTCCAAGGCAATCACCACAAGCATCACATTGGACCTCAAATGGTTTTGAGAGGTCCGGTAGTGTAAGCACAAGTTGAGAGATAATCTTTTCTTTAAGCTTTTCGAAAGCATTGTTCTCCTTAGCAGACCATGTATACCTAAAGATTTTCTTTGTTAGGTCATGTAATGGTCCCGCAATTTGTGAGAACTTTTCTATGAAGCGTCTATAGTATGCACACATACCTATAAAGCTTCTTAGTTCATGAAGATTCCTTGGTTTAGGCCATCCTTTTATTACCTCTGGCTTAGATGGATCCATTTGGATGCCATCTTGAGAGATAATATGACCTAAATACTGAATCTCTTGCAAGAAAAATTCACTTTTCTTTCGATTAACATAAAGTTTATTCTCTCTTAAAACTTGAAATATTACCTGGAGGTGTTGCTTGTGTTCCTCCAATGAATTAGAGTAGATGATAATATCATCAAAGAAGACTCCAGTGAAGGTTCGATGAGGCCTGAACAGCTTCCCCATCAAGCGGTTGAATGTGGCTGGTGCATTGGTCAATCCAAAAGGCATGACAATGTATTCGTAAAGACCAAATGTGGTGCGAAATGCGGTCTTTACAATGTCTTTATCAACTATCCTTATTTGATGATAGCCACTTTTTAGGTCAATCCTACTGAAGTAGGTCGATCCTTGTAGCTTATCAAATAGGTCTTCTACCTGTGGAACGGGAAACCTATTCTTGATAGTGATCCTATTTAGTGCTCTATAGTCGACACACATACGATATGTGCCGTCTTTCTTTTGCACTAATAGCACAGGTGAGCAAAATGGAGATGAGCTTGGCCTAACCATACCCTTCTCAACTAGCTCATGCACTTGCCGCATAATCTCCTCTTGTTGAGCTTGAGAAACTCTATAAGGAGGTTTGTTAGGCGGTGAACTTCCTGGAAGAATTTCAATTGCATGGTCATCATTACCTCGTTTAGGAGGTAGCTCACAAGGGATGTCGTCAATAAAAACATCTTGAAACCCCTTGAGAAAATTGGATAACTCTAATTCCTTTTGGTTGCTTTTATTTTCTTTTGTTAAAGTATTAGGTTCATTTTGAGAATCTTTAACAAAAATCATGTACACGGAAATAGAGCTCTTTATTGACTTGTTGAAAGCTGGTGTATGTACAATGGGGATGGTGTTACCCATTTCCTTAGCATCTATATACATGTCTTTTTCCCTGAACTCAAAGGAGATTCTCCTTTCAGGAAATTTAACATCGGCAGCCAGGCGGTCAAACCATGGTGCCCCTAGGATTACATCCTCATGCTTGAGAGGAGAGATAAAGAAGTCCTCTTTGTCCACATAGCCTTGGATATGAAGCCTCAATTTCCCAATCAAGGGAGTGGCTGAAGCTTCTTGCCCCTTGAAGGAACTGTCTGCGGATAGGACATCTCCCATCTCGTAGGATTGTATGCCTAGCTTGGTGGCTAACTCCATAGATATAAAATTGTGAGTAGAACCAAGGTCAACGAGAATAAAAGCATCATGTTCTCTTACCTTTCCCCAAGCATGGCATAGAGGAGATCCTTTGTGGTGAGTTTGGTGAGTCTCCTCCTCTTGGATTTCAACTAAGGAAGCTCTAGGAGGATCTTGGCGGTTGTTCTTTTGGGGACAAGCGCGGTACGCATGCCCTTGTTCACCGCACTTGAAACACCGGTTATCCTTACGATAACGCTCAAGCTCTTCAGGAGAGAGTTTATTCTTACCTTTGTAAACTCCCTTCTCTTTAGCTTTGTTGGAGTTGCCCTAGGAGACTTTTGGACATTGTCCTTCCCCTTAGGCTCATTGGAACCCTTGTTTTCCGGGGGCTTATTATGTCTTTTAGTCCCCATTTGGAAATTGATTCGAGAGGCCACCATAGTGTGGTGTATTACCACCGATATGGTACGTGGCCTTTGGGAGTTGACATACTCCGCCATTTCTTCGGTTAAGCCCGCACAAAATTGTTGCTTTTGCTCTCCAAAATCCAACTTTTTGAAGACAGTGGCTTTGAGTTGTAGGTCCCAAAACTTGTCTACATATTTGTGGATGGATTCATTGGGAGAGAGCTTTAAGCTTCGCCATTCGGTGAGCACTTCACTTTGGAGAGATGGATTGCCCATGGCTTGTTGAAGCCTAGAAACAAGATAGTTAACAAGCATTGAAGCATCATTAGTAGCTTGCTCATGAGAAAAATCAAATTTATCAACATTAATTTCACTCTCTTTACTATTGTCAGCCATTCTAACAACTTTTAGGTGTAAACTTTTTAGGTGTACTTTAGCACTTCAAGCCTTAGTTGCTACTCCTCTTTACCCCTTTAGAAAAAGCACTCAAGCTACTGTACTTGCGGCTCGAATACCATTAATTGCAAGGAATAGAAGAGAGGGTCTTTCAACATCAAAACATCACTGGCTCTTGTCAAGCTTCTAATAGCTCAATAGTGCTTAAGCCGTAGGCAAGCCCCGTAGGACTCCACTATTAAGACCATAGCTCTCGATGGTGATGCCCCATTAACTGCACAAAGGCAGGCGCACTGCAAGGCTGAAAAATCCCTATTCTACTTACTCACAGGCAATTAATAATACCAACCATTTGTAGCTAGCTTGAGGACCTCCCTTCTTGAGCAAGAAAACAGAAACCTTCAGCTCTGATACCAATGTAACATTTAATGGCCTAATAACTTGTGTGTAGCGGAAATGAGCATGAACATAGTGGGCATTTCATTAGAATAGATTCCTAATGAGAATTACAAACGTGCTTGGGTGGAGAGAGAAACAAAAAGCATAACACCTAGTTAGATAGCATCGACAATACTTTCAAAAGAGAGAGAAATTAAGCTAATGACAACAGTTGAGGACCGGATTTGCATGGAGCCGGTCCCCCCTCCAAAAGGCTTTGTATTATGGTTTCTCCCATCAAGAGAGACATTGTACAATACAATTCTTTGTGTTCCTTCAAGACTAGCTAGTGCAATGAAGATGAAAGCTTCATGCACTAAGCAAACACTTAGAAAACACAACTTGAATTATCCCCGTTCTCAGACCCAAGACCTCACACACCTTCGAAGATGGTGAGAGCTAGCAGGGTATGAGAGTAGATTGAGAGGAAGAAGGAGTATCTTACGAGAAAGATGTACATCTCCTCACATAATCACTCATATTAGCATAGCTTAGCTTAGTAATTAGCTTGGTAGAGGAGATGAGCATGCATTGAAGCTTGGCTCTTGGTTGGATTTGCATCCACATGCCAAGAGAGTGTTGATGTAGGCTTCTATCTCACATGCTTGGAGTAGGTGATGAGTTCTCCATTAAAGCTTGGGAAGAGATAGTCTTCTCTTTCTTCACACATGAGCTTGTGTGAGTGTGTGTGTGATAATGCCTTGAAAAAATCAGCCCCCTCTCTCTCTTGGGTGATCCCCCTTGCTATTTGCTCTTGCTCCAGCCTCATTGGCCCTCCCCAAGTCAAGCCAATCACAATTAAGCAGCATAAGTGATAGCCTTTTGACATGTGTCCCCCTTTCCCCTTTTGTGAGAGCTTTAGGTAATTAAATAATTAAACTAAACTCTCACTGGACCCCTTTGCCTCCTGGCCAATAGGAATCAGGCAAGCCATTGGGCTCCTGAATGCTCATTGGACCCCTTGGGAGACTGCCCAATAGTCTTGTAGGAGACTTAATTCTCATTGGTTTCTTTTATTAAATGTTTTTAAATTAATTAAACTAGATTTACTCTAGCTTAATTCTCATTGGTCCACTTCAAGGGTCATCCAATAGAAACTGGGCACACCTTGTGGGCATGTGGCCTAGGGAGCTGACATGTGTCCCTCATTCCCTTTTTGTAAAGGGAGCCTCTGTGTGTGTGTGTGTGTGTGTGTGTGTGTGTGTGTGTGTGTGTGTGTGTGTGTGTGTGTGTGTGACTTTCTCTCTCATCCCCTAGAAGAAGGGCTCACCCGCTCCCATGTAGGGATATGCATTGACTTTGGAGAGCACACAAAGCATCCAATTCCCCCTAAGCTTTAACCCTTTGGACACAACCTTTGAATTTTGGAACCTTAGCATTTTGGAAGTCTTAATGGGCTGAACCTTAGGGTCTTTTTAGCCCATTGTTGCACATGGCTCTTTTGCAGATGGCCCCCCCGTTTGGATCCCTATTTTCCCTCCTTTGGATCCCTATTGTGGCCGGTCCGCTAGCTTAACCAATATTCTAGCCTTTTCTCCCCTGGCACTTCCCCACATTAAATGATCAGTTTAATATGAGAAAATCATTTAGGAGAATTAGATATTGATTATTATGACAATGAGGATTGTTGGAAAAAGAGGTGGTGCTGCAATCTTGCTGACCCAAAGCGCTGGGAGTGTGTTGATACAATTGTATTGTCATGGACTCCAAGGGGTGGAAGAATTGCGGAAACAATCAAGATCCCATCAAATGTCATGGAGAATGCACAGGCTAGCTTAATAGGAGAAATTGAATAGCATTTCATATCTTGCTCATTGTTTTATTTCCCCAGCTTATGTATGATTTTATGAAGTATTTTTAAACACCCACATAAAAATAAAAATTCTAAAAGGTGTTTCTCAACACCACCATTTTCTTGGGAATCTATCTCTTTTATGAAGTGTTTTGAAACACCCACATAAAAATAAAAATTTTAAAAGGTGTTTCTCAACACCACCATTTTCTTGAGAATCTATCTCTTTTATGAAGTGTTTTGAAACACCCACATAAAAATAAAAATTTTAAAAGGTGTTTCTCAACACCACCATTTTCTTGAGAATCTATCTCTTTGTCACATTCCCAAATTAAATGAAATTTTTTCAAATTTAATGGGAAATAGGAATCCATAGGCGTTGAAATTAGTCCCAAAGTTGTGGGCTTTTCCCATTTCATCTAAAATGGTGTTAATTCTCTCTCTCTTTTGCAAGCATTGTTCATGCCAAGCTAACTAGATATAATGTTTATTTTGCTACCGTCAACCAAGTACTCTCCTTATGTTCATTAAGAGTCCTCTTAAGGAAACTCTCACTATTGTTACTTTAATTCCATTCGAATCAATGTTATTAGCCATATTTCATTACATTGGTATCAGAGCTGTTGGTTTGTTTTTTCTTGCTTAAGAAGAGAGGTCCTTAAGTTTTCCATGAAAGGTTGGAGTTATTCATTGCAAGACGGTAAGTGGGACATGGATTTATTATCCCGGTTGGAATGAACTAGGTTCAAGGTACATCATTGGGAACTATAGACTTAATAATGGATTCTTTCAGGGCTTGTCTTTGACACCATTATTGAGCTACTAGCAAGCTCAACATGAACCATAATCAACCGAGCACTATTAGACCCTCTCCACTAGTCTTTGCAATCAACAGTTTCTAAACCATGGGTGTGGATGCTTGAGAGCTAAATTTCAAAAGTTAAGAAGAGTAGCAACTAAATTTTTGAGGTTGCCAAAGCACAAAGTAGCATATATATAAATTCAGTTAGCATGGCTAACAATAATAAAGAGAATAGAATGAATATTGATAACTTTTATTTTGCACATAAAGGTGCTACTAATGATGTCCTTATGCTTGTGAGTTCTCTTGTCGCTAGGCAACAACAAGGTATGGGAAACCCTGCCCTACAAGGTGAAGTTTACCAACAACTTCGCACCCATGGGATTCCCCAAACTCCCCAAGAAGAGAGAGTACATGTGAGGTCTCTTGTAGGGACTTCCAAAAAAAGGCTTTCTTCGGTGAGAAAAGAGGAGGGTACATACAAAGGGCATTAACATCCACTTGAGGATGCACCTCCATTCAGAAGGAGAGGGCATGCTTCAAATGTAGAGTCCCACCAAAGGAAAGAGAAAGAAGTGAATCACCAAACACTTCGGAAGATGTGGCTCCACAAAGACGGTGATAACGAAGATCTCCAACTCTTTCCAAGAGGAAAAGATTGCCACATTCTCCTCATCATAAACTCAAAAGGCAAGAGTGGAATCAAAGGAAGGAAAAGGAGTTAAATAGGTCACCCTCTTCTCCATCTTTATCGCCTTCCTCCTCTTCCGATGAAAGTAGCGGTTTCTTTCTTCCCCAAACAACCCAAGAGGAGAGCCCATTGAAAATCCTATGCTGCTTGTAAAAGGTACAATAAGCTCAAGAAGTTCAAGAAGGGAGGAAAGAACATCTCTTTTTCAGCTATGATGGCACCTTTGGTGTCACGGACAAAGTCTTGGCCTTTATCCAACAATTTGATGCGGCCTTTGGAGATGAGGGCTTCACGGAGTCCTCTAAGTATGCCATGTAGCTATGCATTTCTAAAAGTATGCTAGACAATCGTGGGCTAGTCTACGAGGTAATGGCAAAGCTCCAAAGACATGGAAAACTCTACGAGTTTCCATAATGAAGCAGTTTCTTGCAAAGGGATGCCAAAGACAAAGTTTTTATCGATGAATGGAAAAGTTTGAAGCTACCTCCAGTATATCCACAAGTATGTGGACAAGTTTTGGGATTTATATCTCAAAGCTACAGTCTACCAAAAGATAGACTTTGTTGAATATAAGTAATAATTTTGTGTGGGACTACATGAAGATATAGCCGAGTATTTCAACTCTCAAAGGCCTAGGACTATCAATGAATTGATTCACCATACTATGGTTGCTTCACGAATCAATTTCCAACAAGGGGCTAAAAGGAATTTTAAGCCCATGGAAACTAGAGACCAAAATGAACCTAGAGGGAATAAAAATGCTCAAAATTCTTTCCAAGGCAATTCTAGCAACAACAACAACAAGACCAAGGAGAAAAGACCAAAGATAAAATAAACTCTCTCCTAAAGAGTTAGAGAATTTTCACAAAGATCATAAATGTTTCAAGTGTGGGGAGCAAGGACATGGCTATCTTTCTTGCCCCAAAAGAAATTCACACAATGAGACTCCTAGAGCTTCCATGGTTGAAGCTCCAAAAGAGGATGCTCAATGCAAAGGATCATTCATTTCCTATGCTTGGGAAAAGGTGAGGGAGTATGATGCCTTTATCCTTTTTGACCATGGCTCTACTCGCAACTTCATATCAATGGAGTTGGCCATTAAGTTAGGCATACAAGCTCATGAGATGAGAGACACCGTTAAGGCCGATGGAACTTTCAAGGGACAAGAAGCCACAGTTACTCCCTTGATTGGGAAATTGAGGCTTCATGTCCATGATTATGTCGACAAAGAAGACTTTTTCATCTCCCCTCTCAAGCATGAGGATGTTATCTTAGGGGCACCATGGTTCACTTGCATGGCTACCACTATGAAGTTCCCTAAAAGGAGAATTTATTTCAATTAGAGGGAAAATCTATGTACATAGATGCTAATGAGTCAAAGAACACCATATCCCTGGTAAATACGCTTGCTTTTGATAAGTCAATGAAAAGCTCTATTTCTGTGTATATGATTGTTGTTGGAGAATCTATAAATGATTCTAAGTTTTTCACAAGTAGCAATAAAGGAAATCAAGAGGAACTAGAGTGGTCTAATTTCCTAAATGGATTCCAAGATGTTTTCATTGATGTCATCCCTAGTGGGCTACCTCCAAAATGAGGGAATCATGACTATACAATAGAGCTTCTACTAGGAAGATCACCGCCTAATAAACCTCCTTATCAAGTTTCACAAGCCCAACAAGAGGAGATCATGAGGCAATTGCATGAATTTCTAGAAAAAGGGATGGTGAGGCCTAGCTCCTCTCCATTATGTTCACCAGTACTCTTAGTGCAAAAGAAAGACGGCACATATCACATGTGTGTCGCCTATAGAGTACTAAATAGGATCACTATATTAAAAAAGATTTCCCATGCCGTGGGTAGAATGACTATTTAATAAGTTACAAGTTTTTGCCTGACAAATGCTCCAGCCGCATTCAAACTCATGATGGACAAAAATCTTCAGGCCACTCAAATTCTCTTGAGGAGTACAAGCGACACCTCCACGTAATCTTTCAAGTTGTGAGAGAGAATAAGATTTTCATTAATCAAAAGAAAAGTGAATTTTTCCTACAAGAGATTCAATATTTATGTCACATTATCTCTAAAGATGGCACCCATATGGATCCAACAAAGTTAGAGGTAATAAAAGGATGGCCTAATCCAAGGAATCTACAGGAGCTACGAAGCTTTATAGGTATGTGTGCATACTATAGATGCTTCATTAAAAAATTCTCGCTAATAGCAGACCCATTAAATAACTTGCATATGTGCTTGGCCATGCATCTGCTCCTGGTTTTGCTTCTAAAGTGTTTCCACTTCAAATTTCACCTTTTCTTCACTCAACGGCAGCCCTTCGTACTCCATTTCTTTAGCCATTGATCTAGCTCTCAATCCTTGCAGTCTCTAAATAACTTCTTTCCAGTCTTCCGCTTGTGGTTGCAAATCCATGGTGTCTGTTGCATTCTCCTTTAGCTCGACCAAACGAGGGCTCAATGTGGATTTTTCTAGTTTGGGTGTTGATAATTGGAATGCTGTCTGAGCTGCCCCCTCTCGAGTGTATCCAGCAGCTAGCAGATCCAAGAATATTCCATAATTTTTTTCCTCAAGATCTTGCTTCTCAGCCTTTGGTTCAATTTCTGCCTTCTACTCTTTCTCTTTGTTCTCCTCTTTCTTGGAGTCTTGTTGCATCTCACATTTTCTCAACTCCTCAATTTGTCGCGGTTGAGGAGGACTAGGAGGAGGTGGTGATGGTGGAAGACTGGACTCGCGGCTTGATGGTGGGGTTGATGGCTTCTTTTTGAAGTCTCAGTCAGATTTTGTTTTCCTCTCTCTTTCTTCCCCTTCCTGCTCTTCTAGCAGCTGCTGCCTCACATCATCAACCTCTTCATCAATAAAAGGTATGATTGGAATGTTCTCAGCTACTGCATCTAGGATCTCAAAATTATTTATGTAATCTTCGAAGCGATCCCTATTCGTCCTTTGAGAAGATCCAGACATTGCCTCAAGTGAGGGCTTCCATAATTCATTTAGATCTCCTTTAAGAATTCGTTGGGCTCTGAAACTCTCCATCAACCTTTCTAGCTGAGCAGCCTTTTGGGATTTGGTCTCTTTTGTTGGCATCTAAATAGTAGCTTTCTTTTCTTTCTTTGGTTGAGTCGGCTCTTTTTCCACTGTCTTCAGCCTTCTCTTCAGTCTAGTGGTTACCCTGGGAGCTATAGGTTGCTCTTCTTCCTTGTCCTCTGTCAGCTTCAACCAGTCAATTTGTGATGGAGGAAGAGGCCACTAGCCCCTAGCATGTAGAGCTTATCAGCATATCCCCTGCTGCAATGTATGTTGGATTCAGGGTTCCCATCCTCACAATGTTGTACTGTAGGTACGCCGCGTAATCTATCTCGCTTGGTCTGCTTGTCTTCATTGCCCATGTGAATGTTGTTCCAATTGCTGCAGGTGGCATAGTCCCGGCATAGTGTACTTTTGAGGCCTTTTGGTGCATACATGGAAATAATTGTTGTAAAGTTGGCACATGGTTGCCACCATTGGTTTCGCAATATCCTCGAAGGTGTAGTTCTTCTTGATTTCCTTGTATGCCTTCACCTCTTCTCGCCTCTTGTTGACTTTGTGTCCTGCATTAGAGAGGTTCAAGGCCTTTGCAACCACCTCTGGCGTGATTACAATCACTCTATTCTTTCCTTGCAGATCTGTCACCTTGGCTATGCCATTCTCCTTGATTGTGGTGACGAACTCCCAGACTCTCTGAATGTCAATTCCTGCTGGCAAAGCCTCCAAATAATTGTGTAAGTCCATCTTTTCCAAGAGAGACACTATCTCTGGTTTTCTCGTGAACTCATTGAGTTCCTGTGGTACCATTGTCAGCTCTATGGCATTGCCTTCTGGGTCCTTGAACAAGCCTTGGTATATCCTGAGGTCGTTTGCTTCCAGTAAGTTGCTTTGTAACCAAGTGGTAGTGGGCTTTATGGTTCTTGCTGGTATTACAAATGGCTTCACTTCATCTAGGTAATCTTTCTTGGTCATCCTTTTTTTCTTTCCTGGCGACTTAGCGACTGCCATGGATCCTATTACACTCAGTAGTCCAAAATTAGCGTTTTTGTTTTTTTCAAAACTCACTATTATGAGTGAATTATATTAATCAACCCATAGAATTACAATGTCTTGTCATGCTCGTGTTGAGCTGTGACATCATCCAAGGACCATAATTACAACCATCCAAACCAACTCACCCCCTTATCCTTGATACATAAGGTCCATTATCATGTTCTTGAACTTTTCACTACCGATAGCCAAGATTTTCCCCGATCCTAGGCATACCCTCTGCTGACAACAAGGCACAAGTAGTCCTAGACCAATCCTCCGAGTGTTGCTTGTGCTCGAGCGTCCAAATTAGAACTTTGCTTTCTTGTATAATTTCTGCAAAGCTTGCCACCTCAATAAAATTAGCGTTCTTTACAGATTAGCTGATAAACTGAGTTTTAACCATCCAATTGACTTGAAAATTGAAACATGAGCTCAAGAGGGACTAAGGATTCCCTGCAAAGGAAAACAATAGGAATTGTGCTTCAAAATAAGCCTGGAGACATCCTACGTGTAGGATGTCTTTTTTCCTTAGAATGGCTTGAAACTTGTCATGATGATATCCCATGACCTGTGCATCACAGCTATGTGCTTGGATTTTGAATTAGACACCAAAAAGTGAAATTTTGGACTATTTTAGGCTTTTGGTGCACAAATGAGTAGGATGTCTTGTTGATGATGAGAAAATGTTGTCCAAATGACTTAAAAATTGATATGTAGGCTTCTTGTAGCATGTTGGCCCCATTTATGATGTCAAACTTTGCTCAGTAGGTCAATATGACTCTGGAGACATACTACGCGTATGATGTCTTTTTGTTCAGAATTGCATGAAACTTGTCAGTATAAGAGGGCACAGCCTGTGGATCATCACCATGGTCTTAGATTTGAATTTAGAAAAGTTTTAAGTGTAGGAAGACCATCTATGGTGTTTGGGACTATGAAAAGTCCATCTATGGAGCTATGAGGCCAGAAAGTGATTTGTTTGGCTGGAAACTTGGTGGGTGGGCTAATTTGCATGTGATAAGTATGTTTGAAGATCAAAAAATCCCTCTGGAGGCCATTCCAAGCTTAGAGACATGCTACGCGTAGTATGTCTTTTTTTGGTGAGTTTGAAGATATGACCTCACAATTAGATTTGACATGATGTGAAGAGTGTGTGGTTCAAGTTTCACTAGATTTGGATCATTTTTAATGGGTCTATGATCATTTCTTGCCTCTATTCTCTGACTTTGTGTTATTTGATGCATAAGAGGTTAAACTGTGTCCAAATGGAGTGAAACTTGAGGGATAAGATATAATTGACATGTTGAGGCTGAATGATGAGTTGGGTGCCCAAAAGTGGCCTTGAGACATCCTACGCGTAGGATGTCTCCTGTACATTTTTTTGGAACAAGTCCTACTACCATGTGCATATGACCTCCCTAAGTCCCTTTGTGCTTTATTTCAATTTAAAGAATCAAATGGTTAGTTAGAAACTCCCTTCTTGGCTTTCGGAGCCTCATAGGTGATTTTTGACTCTTGGAGCGCTTTTTCGCAATGAAATTCCGTGATGATGACCATTATAACTTCATTAACCCTTGGGGAACCTTGCCATGTGATTGTTGTTGGTTTTGGCTTCACTTGAGCTTCGTTTGGCGACTTGTCGCTTTGGAAGAGCCCATGATTGCGTTTAATGCCTCCAATGATTTATAGTGGTTTACCACCATAGGACTTGGTTGTTGAAGGCCTTGGTAAGCCGCTCGTGAAGTTTGGTGGCAAACGGACGTCTCACTTGGCTGTGAGAGCCAAGTGACGCTTTGCGTTTCCGATGCCGTTTCTGAAGCTTAGGCCTACTTTGGGTCGCCTTTTGGCCATGTGGCCCATGTAGCCTTGTAGAGCTTGTTGAGAAGCTCCTACCCATGAGTTTTGGTATCATTCGGGTTTCTTTTGCTGGATTTCCTCTTTGTGGCCTCTTGCAGGGCTCAAGATGTTAGGGTTTTTCCAGTTGCTTTCTTGCCTCCTTTGGGCATCCAAGATTGGTCTCCTAGGCTAGGGTAAACCCCCTATGAAGTCTTGTTGGTATTGGGTTAGCCGTTAGGTGGTTACCTATGCTCACGGGTCTCTACCCTGCAAACCCCATTGGAGTTCTATGCTAGTCTTGGCAACAAAACATCACATATACACGAAGAGCATAAGGTGCTGAGCCTACCTCTCATATCTGGTGGCCGTCAGATGACTGTGCGCGGTGTACTAGCTATTGGAAGTCATGTGCACTCTAGGTGGCTAGAGCTCTCTCTCACAAGTGAATAGTAGAAATGAGCTCTAAGTGGAGTGAAAAAATCTTATAATGGGGGTCCCAGAACCATTTTTCATGAAATTTGACATGTGCTCCTAACTTTTCACTAAACGCGGTCTAGGCTCCAAAAGTTCTCCATTTGGACTCCGCTTGCCCAGTTTCTGAGAATTTTGATGATTCGATCAAAATCTGGCCACAACACGCTGTGAGCGGGATGGAAACACACAGAACGCCTCTATAACGACCCGACACACACTCTTGGGAAGATACACACACACACTATGGGGCACCAATCGGCTTAGACAACACACCTGGCCGAGACAGGGAACACACCTCTGGAGTGAGAGGAGGGAGACTATCCACTTGCCCACTCCACACAGACACACGCACACACCCAAAAAACGCAGCTCAAAAGAGGAGAATTTCTGATGTTTAGATACAATTGAGCTTGGGCCAGCACCAATGGGGCAAATAGCTCACACAATATAGGTAAAATAAGCCAGATACAATCACAAACTAGAGAAGAAACTTCGCTCATAGGAGAAACTTACACAGAAAAACAGTAGGAAAAGAGTGAGGAATTTGGCAAAATGGACAGCGCCATCGCGTCCGGAACGGCCCAAAACCCCAGTCTACAATGTCAAAGTGCTCAAATCCGACCTCGGATGAGCAGTTTACAGCCAAAATAGGCTCCAAAATGAGCAAAAACACACTTGCGGCTGTTCCTCCTCTCTTCTTCACGTTTTCTGGTCTTCTCTCTTGTTTTTCAGTTCCCACACTTAGCTTTATTACTTGGGAACCCTTGGCCCTTTAGATGACCTCAAACGGACCCCGAACAGGCCAAAAACTGACCTCGCAGTGCATAGTTGTCACCTTTTTTGCATCATCCGCACACCTGGCACTCATTTCTTTTCAATAATGCATCTCGCAACCACGTGAAGTGGCCCGAAGAAGTGGTCCTAATGATGAACTTTCTGCATAATTCTCACAAGCAAACACCCACGTTGTGTCCATACTTCTCCGCGTGCAAGTATTGACCCCGTTCGACCTCCTGATGCCACTCGATGCCATCTGACGCACCTGCTTACCTCATGTTGTCGGCCCGCGGATAGCTTCCTTGAGAAGTTTTACGCGCTAACAACTCCTCATTATTGTAGAAAAAACACACTGGTACTGGTAAAAGTGAAAATCGATGCACTATGTACATGTTGTCCTACCTATACACATGTGGGCCCCACATAACCACCTGGCTATGGAAAATGGGCAATCCTTTATTCGATGCACCATGAATGTGTATGTACATATGCACAATCCCTTGCTCCAAAAAACTCCTGACATAATT
The DNA here is from genome assembly GCF_014529385.1 of Adiantum capillus-veneris. Classification (NCBI taxonomy): domain Eukaryota; kingdom Viridiplantae; phylum Streptophyta; class Polypodiopsida; order Polypodiales; family Pteridaceae; genus Adiantum; species Adiantum capillus-veneris. The sequence continues at coordinate 25,476,814 of NC_140954.1, read as the reverse complement.
TTCCAACCCCCTAGCCTGCTAGAGCATTCATGCTCAGCATCAGCACTAGTAGATGCTCATTCCACCTGGATCAAAAGGCCAAAGGCATATCGCCTGATTCACAAGAAGCATCATAACACCACACCTACAATTGTCAACAATCAACCAAAATGCACCATAGGCATATCCAACTAACATATCCGCCCTGTCTGGAGTTCCAAAGCATAAATATTGCGTGCCACATTCAACCCAACCGATAGAGATAACATGCAAATCATGCACCCAAGTAGCTAAAATCATTGTGTGAAGGTAAAGTTGTTGATATTCAGAGCACAAAAGTATCCGCGCAGCACACATATCCCTAGCATAGGCATCCACATAGCTGAGATTGGACTCATATATGCCAAACCCCTTCTCATCATCATAAGCATACTCATAATCACACATAACTTTATCCACATCATAATCATGGCTAGCACCACTATCCATAGCTTCTAGCATGGGTTCATCAGTCTTCAAGAATACAGATCCCTGCTCTAAACCACAATCATGCTCACAAATCGGTTCAATCACTGCACATACATCAAAATATGGCTTCAAAACAGGCTCCACATCCAACAAATCCACAAAATGGCTCTCAACCTTGCCCTCTTCCCTAAGTTCCAAGGAACTAGTATCCAAAGATATGTGCTCATCATCAATGAACTCAAACTCACACTCACACACAGAATCACAAGGTACACAAGTAGCCAATGCATCCTCTTCAAGACTTTTCAATCCTGTATCCAAAGCATTACTCACCTCTTTAGGCTCTTCCATAAACCTGTCAACCTGCAAGACCTCTTTACGCTTCACAATAGACCTTGGGAAGAAACGAGAAACATCATAGGATAGGCTACTTTTCACTTGCTTAGGCTTAACTTCATCTTCCATGTCAAATCTATCTTGCACATGCATACCTGTACTGATACCATGTTCCTCAAGACGCTTAAACTTCCATCCCTTGTGCTTTGCAATGCATACCGCATCTTCAAAAGACTCGGGCCTCTTCAACTCAACCTCGAACCGCAACCAAGGTGACAAACCATCAACAAAAAAAACTTTCTTCAATGAATAAGGGGGGGTCTCATCCTTAAGAGCAACACACCAACGAGTCCATAAATCTGTAAAAACTTGTACATAGGCATCAACACCTTGACAAGAACCTTGCTTAAGAGCATTGAGCTCATTCCATACTGCATTTGCATCTTCAAAAACCTGGAAACGCTCTAAAAAAGTTTCTATAAACTTGTCAAGACTCAAACCATAAGAAGAAGCCACTGCTTCTTTAGCTTTCAAATCCATGAACCAAGCACGGGCCTCATCTTTCAAAAGAAATCCAAATAGCCTCAAACTCTTGTCCTCATCACACATATTGTTTCTTATGCATGCCACCTCGACTTGCTCCAGAAAGTCTTCCGCATCTTCACCACTTCTTCCATGAAATTACGGATAAGAGAAAGCCATGGTTACCCAAGTTACAATGCTTTGAGAACCCCTTTGAACACACGTGCAAGAACCCAAGACTGTTAACTGACTCAATTCCCAAAAACTTCAATGGAGCTCAACTTCAGATAAGGACAAACACATGCACATCAAATGAGTTTTCATAGTTGATCATCCGAATTACAACAGGCAAAGGACATTCCAAGATCTCTCGTAATCTTCTTGGCCTGAACATAAAGACTATGCATTGCTGGAAAAAAATCTTCCTGGACACATGAAAATTTATATGGATTCTTTGAGTTAAATGAAAAGGAGTGAACTGAGGTCCATTTTGATCATCCATTAAAGCCAACCATGAAGCTCCCAAGAAGGCACACCTGACTTAACCTCTGATTTTGCCAAAATTTCAGCAGCATAACAGCATAAATGGCTCAAAAGACCAAAAAACCATCCATCATAACTTGGGAAAATTTCGACAGAGTTTCCCCAGAAGTAGAGCAGTAGGAACCCAAAATATAGACTGTATATATATGCATAAATTGTCAACAATAGAACCCGAGCATCAAATAGGACTCACTAGTACATAGCCTATGGCGAGGTCACAAAAAGGGTGCTCCAGCTACCTGTATCACCAAAAGGATCTCCACATTTGAGAATCTCCCAGCTCAATAAAAACCTCACGCTATCGACCCTCACACGAAGGCTAATGCAAATCGCGTATAGTCATGTCTCATAATTGACTATCTTCCAAACCAAGTCTCAGAAATGGCTGGGACTGCCAAATAAAACCAAATATGGCTCCACAAATGCGTATAATGGCAGTTTCCACAAGTAACGTACAATCCAGCAGACAATGCGCTCAAATAGGCGCCAAGTGATGCATACCCACAACAACTGCAAGTGACATCACTGCTTGTATATCACTGTACTCTAGCTACTTGTACCTGTGTGAATCACCTGTACCTGTACCTATACCTGTCTTTGTAACCTGTAGTCTGCAACCTGTAATCCCGAATCTCGAACCTTGAAGCTCGAAGCAGAAGGTACTCGAAGAAGATCCTCCGTGGGGTCGCCAAAAGAATGTGAGCGGGATGGAAACACACAGAACGTCTCTATAATGACCCGACACACACTCTTGAGAAGACACACACACACACTATGGGGCACCACTCGGCTTAGACAACACACCTGGCCGAGACAGGGAACACACCTTTGGAGTGAGAGGAGGGAGACTATCCACTTGCCCACTCCACACAGACACACACACACACACACACCCAAAAAACTCAGCTCAAAAGAGGATAATTTTTTTATTTTTAGTTGCAATTGAGCTTGGGCCAACACCAATGGGGCAAATAGCTCACACAATATAGGTAAAATAAGCCAGATACAATCACAAACTAGAGCAGAAACTTCGCTCATAGGAGAAACTTACACAGAAAAATAGCAGGAAAAGAGTGAGGAATTTGGCAAAATGGACAGCGCCATCGCGTCCGGAATGGCCCAAAACCCCAGTCTACAATGTCAAAGTGCTCACATCCGACCTCGGATGAGCAGTTTACAGCCAAAATAGGCTCCAAAATGAGCAAAAACACACCTGCGACTGTTCCTCCTCTCTTCTCCATGTTTTTTCTGGTCTTCTCTCTTGTTTTTTAGTTCCCACACTTAGCTTTATTACTTGGGCACCCTTGGCCTTTTAGATGACCTCAAACGGACCCCGAACAGGCCAAAAACTAACCTCGCAGTGCATAGTTGTCACCTTTTTTGCATCATCCGCACACCTGGCACTCATTTCTTTTCAATAATGCGTCTCACAACCACGTGAAGTGGCCCCAAAAAGTGGTCCTAATGATGACCTTTCTGCATAATTCTCACAGGCAAACACCCACGTTGTGTCCATACTTCTCCGCGTGCAAGTATTGACCCTGTTCGACCTCCTGACGCCACTCGATGCCATCTGACGCACCTGCTTACCTCATGTCGTCGGCCCGCGGATAGCTTCCTCGAGAATTTTTACGCGCTAACAACTCCTCATTATTGTAGAAAAAACACACTGGTACTGGTAAAAGTGAAAATCGATGCACTATGTACATGTTGTCCTACCTATACACATGTGGGCCCCACATAACCACCTGGCTATGGAAAATGGGCAATCCTTTATTCAATGCACCATGCATGTGTATTGACATATGCGCAATCCCTTGCCCCAAAAAACTCCTGACAACGCCTCCCACTTCATTCTCATAATTGCACCCCCAGTGCACCTTGGGTTGTCTTATAGTCACTGATCATCCCAATCTTTTTTGTTTTTCATTACAATCGCATTTCACCTGCTTTTTGTATTTTTGAAGTTTCTCTGTCAATAATTAGTAAAATTAAAAGTAAAATAGCAAAATCAACCCAAAAACCCCCAAAAATCAAAATAAATCAAAAACTTCACCCCGACACACTATGTACACTTACATGTAATTTTTATGGCCGGATTTCTCCGTTTTACCAATATTTTGCCCAAAAAATGGCTATTTTTATATATATACACACGCTTATCGGCCTCCATTTTGCGTTTGGCCTCATATATTTGTAGATAAATGATGTGTAAGGGCATATGTACTTATTTCGAAAAAAATCCCAATCAAACGTAAACCCCTCAAAAATAGTCAAAACATGCCCTTTTGCTTCTTATTTTAGTCTCATCGAGTTCGCATTGAGAATGCCTCCCCCCCTCCTAATCGGAGTCCTCCCGGATGAGAAGTTATCGCCTTGGGGTATATGCAGTGCATGGGTTAAAAATCGTGCTAATGCGCGGCCTTGTAACGTGGCCCTACCTGATGCATACGTGATCAATGCATGTTAAAGTGAATGCGGTGCGAGAGGAGGGAATAAGCAAGATGCTTATTGGCATTCGACCGGCGAGGTTTCCTGTTTGTTCTTGGTTTGGTTTGCAGATTTTCTTTGTAATTAAAAGTTGTAATTCTGCCACTCGTTGTTTGATCGTCTTCTTTGCGAAGGTGGCCTGGTTTGCTGCTATTGTAGATATGGCCCGTTGTGGTTTCCTGTGCTGCTAGGAGTGTCATGTCTGATGTGGCCATAATCTTTTTCTCCCTTGCTAGCCATTTGCAGCTTTGTTTTGGAGGTGTTTGTAGGTTTATGGTCTCTTTTTTGGTCATTATTGCTTTTTTTTTAATCGGTATCCACAAAGATCGATTTGTCGATGTCGTTTGTCTGGTTGTTGGTTTTGCTTGTACTGAAGGGAGTTCCTATAGCATCACATTGGGCGTGTCTCATGTATTTGGCGATTGAGCATGTTTTTCGGTATCCACATCTGTTTTATGACCCTTTTCGGTGTTTGTTTACAATTGTTGTGTTGAGGTTGTCTGCTACTGCCTTGTGGTGTGTAGACTCGTGCATTTCCATCTTTTCGTATCCATACCTATTGTTTCCTTATTGCTGACCTTGATTTATTCCTTGTCGCCTGTGGTATGTCCTTTTTTTGTTTAATGGGATGGGCGATGTCCTGTTTATCCTTCTTAGGTGTCTTTTGCTGATTAAGTGGCACCCATCTTTTTTGCTTTTTATCAAGTGATTGTGGCACTAGTATCGGGTTCTTCATGGTTGTTTGAGCAAAGGCTACCACTTGGTGTTCTTGTGCTTGTTGAATTCTGACCGTATTCGTACTCCAATCTACCTACACATTGTACTCTTTCTGCCATGGTTGTCCCAACAACATTGGATGTGGTGTGCACGCATCCTCAACCACATACAACTTGTGGGGATAAACATATTGATGTATTTGTACATGCAATATCATCCATCTTAACGTGTTTAATGAATGTGATGTACTACTTTACATTGCTTGTTGAGTAGGATGGAGTTGTGCTTCAAGCTTGAGCTGATTATATAAATTGCAAGAAATCAGATTTGCTTGAGCTTCTGAATCAAGCAAGGCCATCAATTCAACTTGATTGCTACCAGCTTTGAATGCAATTATTTTATCCACTGTGTCTTCATAAAAATTCGTTAATCAAATAGCATTTATTCGCAACGGTGATCCAATTTGTTGTTGTTGTCGTAGAAGCCTTATTTTTGCAATGAGTTCTTTTGCTTCTGCTTGTGCTTCTTCTCTTACCCTCTGTTTCTCCTTCGTTCGTTGTTTTTCATGATGGATTTGTTGAAGCATATCTTGTGTTAGTGGTAAATGATACTTTTTTAACAGAAACCCATTAATCCAATTTGGCATTTCTTCACCTTCCAATGTAGCAAGTTTGACGGCTCCGCTTTGTGATAAGTCACTAATCACAAAGGGTCCCATCCGTTGCTTTTTAAGTTTCTTGGCATGTTGCTTCAAAGTGTAAACAAGTACGTAATCACCTGTTTTGAAATCTTTCGTGTGCACATGCTTGTCAAAAAACTCCTTTTGTCTTCTCTTCTTATCATAGATCAAAGCAACAGCTCTTAGTCGAAGTTCATCTAACTTTTCAAGATCATCTATTCTTGAAGAGAGTTCATAGCCTGTCCATTCTAAGTGTTTCGCCACTCGTAGAGTTGGAATCAAAAACTCTATGGGTAATATAGCGTTTAGACCAAACACCATGTTGTACGGTGTTGTTCCAATTGATGTTTTATAAGCTTCCTTGTATGCCCATAGTGTTGAATGTAATTCCTGATCCCAGTCTGCCCTTGATTTCGATACAATTTTAGTCAAAACAATGCATTTTATTTGTGGCCTCAGCTTGTCCATTTGCCTGTGGATGAAATGGAGCAGATTTCTTATGTATGACCATGAATTCCTCTAGCACGTATTCAATGACTTCATTAAGAAAATGTGTTCCTCGATCACTGACAATTTCTATTGGTAATCCCTATCGTACAAAGACATTCTCATACAAAAATTATGCAGTGGTCCTTGCATCTGCTTTTTGTGTCGCTTTGGCTTCAGCCCATTTTGTGAGATAGTCCGTAGCCACAATGATATATTGGGTATGGGTGCGATACGCAGGGGGTGAAATAGGCCCCACAAAATCAATTCCCCATTTTGCAAATGCTCGTGCTTCCATCATTAGCCATAGTGGCATCTCATCTCTCTTTATCGGCACCTTAGTGCGCTGACATGCATCACAACGCTTCACAAATTCCTCATCATCCATGTGCAATGTAGGCCACCATATCCCTACGGTCAAGACAATTTTTGCCGTCTTATCGCCTGAAAAATGGCCTCCACTTATTCCTCCATGTGTATGTTCTAGAATCAGCAGGTATTCACTTTCACTTGCACAGATTCTAAGTTGATTGTCCTTTTCTCGCTTGTAGGTTGATTTTCAATTAAATTAAAGTCCCGAGCCTCCAACTCTATAGCACTTTGTCGCGCTTTTGTTATGTTTTCAGGAAATGTTCTTGTTGTTAAAAAATCAATGATATATTGACTCCATGCAGGTGCAATGGTTACCTGAAACAATGTCGCGTGATCCACCTGTCGTTTGGCACTACATATAGTACAATTGTTAACATAAGCATGTGTGTCCGCATACATATTTGGCCAATAAACTTCTAAGTGTTTCAATCTTTGGTGTGTTTTCATTGTTGAACAATGAAATACACAGTCTTGGATGTGCGCTTCTTCAAGATAACACTCCAATTCCTCTGGATTTATACATAATCGTAGAATTTGGTCCAAGCCTAGATGGTACAGTCGTCTCGCAATCAACTGAAAGTTTTTTTTTGGTCAAAATGTTTGTTGTTTAGATCCCTCTTCCTTTTTATCAAATCTAGCTCCAAAAGAAAGAATGTTAACAATTTCCTGAGACCATTTGGGTATCATTTCAATATTGAAAAGATAAGCGTCAAGTATGTCATCATCTACTCCTTCAAGAGCTTCCCCGTTTTGCATTCTTGAAAGATGATCCGCTTGTAGATTAGTTTTACCTTTTTTTACTACCACTGTGAAGTCAAACTCTAGCAATATAATAAACCAATGTACAATTCTCCAAGTATTGTATGGTTTATTTACTAGATACATAAGAGCTTGATGATCTGTGAAGAACACAAATTTGTTTGCAAGCAAGTAATGCCAAAATTTCTTTACAGCATATACTATTCCTTATCCCTCTCTTTCAGTGGTGGTGTAGTTCTTTTTTGCACTATTTAGTTGTCGGCTCGCATAACATACTGGGAAATCCATCGTTCCGTCTCCAGGTTGAGCCAGAATACTTCCAATTGCGTATGCAGAGGCATCAATGTGAACATGGAATATCTTTTCCCAATCTGGTGCTTTAAGTACAATTGCTGATACGAGGTTTTCCGTAAGCTTTTTGAATGATGTTTCACACTCCTTAGTCCCGTCTAAACTGACTAATAAGCGATATAGTGGTTGTGCAATGACTGCATACATATATATGAATCTTCGATAATATCCGCAGTGTCCCATGAAAGATTGTATTTGTTTGGCATTAGTAGGCCTGGGCAAGTCTGCTATGACTCTAATTTTGTCTAGGTCAGTGGTATGCCATTTCTTGAGACAATATGTCCTAAGATGCGGCCTTGCCTTACCATAAAAATGCACTTTTCCGGGTTGAGACAGATTCGATATGTTCTGCACTTCTCAAATACCTTTTGTAAATGGTCAATGTGTTCTTCCCGAATAAGAGAGTGGACACAGAGATCATCCATATATATTTATAAGAATATTCTCAGGTATTCTTTGAAAGCATGAGTCATTAACCTTTGGAAGGTGGCTGGGACATTTGTTAGGCCAAAAGGCATAACTCTATATGCATATATTCCCCACTCTATGGCAAATGTTGTTTTGTGTTGATCCTCTATTGCAATTGCCAATTGGTTGTACCCCGAAAACCCATCTGAAAAGGAATAGTCCCGTTTTCTTGCTACCCTCTCAAGCACATGTTTTGTGATTGGCAAGGGATAGTTATCCCTTATTGTGGCTGCGTTCACCTTTTTGAGGTTCACACACACACACGTAACTTCCCGTTCTTTTTGGGGACAACCACAATGGGTGACACCCAATCTGTATGCTCGATTTCATAGATGAATTCGGCATCCATTAGCTTGTCAATATCTTCTTTGATTTGTTTAAGGAATGTGTCATTATATGTGTAAGGACGTTGTTTTCTTGGTTTGGCATCTGATTTTAAAGGAAGTGTATGTTGGCATATCGATGGATCAACTCCCTTGAGGTCTTTGTAAGACCATGCAAACACATCTTTATACTCCTGGAGAAGCTCTGTTAGCAATTCTTCTTCCTCTGGACCTAAATCAGTTGCTATATGGACAGGCTGACGCTCTTCGCCTGGCACAACGAGGTTGCTATATAGACAGGCTGAGGCTCTTCGCCTAGCACAACGAGGTCAATTTGTTTTGCATTTTCCGGCCCATCGTAAGATTCCTAGCTGATTCTTTCCCTTACTAGTGGTGATATAGAAACCTGTATATATGAAATAGATTAGACATACCACTCTCTCTCTCTCTCTCTCTCTCTCTCTCTCTCTCTCTCTCTCTCTCTCTCTCTCTCTCTCTCTCTCTCTCTCTCTCTCTCTCTCTCTCTCTCGTGATGGATAAAGATCTATCGCAAGTAATCAAGAAAACTATGGCAAATAGAAAAGAAATTTAATTTATGACCAGATTGTCTTGTCACAGCTACATATAAAAGGCATGTTGTTCAAGACATAGCTTTTACAAGATACGTAGAATGCACACGGTAGAATCCCTCCCCCTTTATGAGTCCTCTCTCTCTCTCTCTCTCTCTCTCTCTCTCTCTCTCTCTCTCTCTCTCTCTCTCTCTCTCCACACAGGAATCCCTCTCCCTATTTATCTATAGTATAGATTATAACTTGTCCATGTTTTCTTCTCCATTCAATATTAAGATTAAATGTTCATGTGTTTAATGCAGGTATGGATGATGATGAGTTTCTTTCTTCTTTGTCACCCCAGCAAAGGAGGTGGTACGAGGAGCGTCATTGCTCTGGAGCACCATCACGTCGTTCCACTCCTTCAGCATCTCCCTCTGCTTCAGAGCATTCAACACGCTTCAAAGCTTCGGTGTCGACGAGACGATCTTCATACTCGTCTTGGCACTGACTCTCTAGTGGTGGTGGTGGAGGTTGCTGTGGGGATGCTACCCCTGATGCCTCAACACCACCTCATGTTTGACGAGGATCCTTACCTTTCCCTTCTTTCCCCGTCCTCACACCAGACATGGCATTTCCATCTATGCCAAGTTTTGCGTGGCTATCGGCTCTTCCTAGCTACACACTGATGGGGGATTTTCACAAGCCAAGCTCCCATACCCCTCTTCTCTCGTCCCCACCCCATGAAAACCCCCTCTTAGGGAGGGAGTGATAAAAGGCATTGGAAAAAGTAAGAAAAAAAAATAAAGTATGATTATGTAAATATATAAGAAAGGTAAAATAGGCCACCTCATGCCTGTAGGGTAGCCCATCCCCACCTTGCCTCCTTTTTCTTCACTGTTTCCCCGCCGGGTGTCCCTTTTCCTCTCCTGCACTCAAAAGGTCAACCTCCTCTCTCTTCCCCTTGTCCTTTCTCCTTTCTCTCTCCCCTCAAGCTACCCCACCTCTCACCAATAATGCATTATAACTCACCAATAATGCACCCTAACTCACATGCAACTTACCCTATCTTCCAAAATAGTATACCCCACCCCCTCTTTCTCTCTCCTATCATATCCCATGACCCAAATACCCCCCTCTCTCTCTAAAGGGCACCATGTCTCTTGTCTTGTAGCTAAATAACCTCCCCCACACTCACACACTCAATTTCACTGAGAAAGGTGGCCACAGACCCATCCCCACCCGGTGGTTACCTGATTTTTCTTATGTTCACACACATCTGCACACAGATTCACCTCTGAACACACTCCCCTCTCTCCCCTCTTGTAATTACTTTATTCTCCATGTCACCTCTCACTTTTTTTCATCAACCCATCGCTCTCTCTTAGTCTCTCTCTCATGAGACTGCTATTCAGGCACATATACACACAGCTAGACAAGTGGGGCCCACAGTCACATGGCCTATGTAGATAATGATTTCTTCATTTCTAAATTCTAGAATTTCTCCCCCCTCCTCCCCTATATAAAGAGGGTTCACCTTCACACTAGGGATACACACCATCACCAAAGAGTACACTATGCAGTGTGTGTGCCTAGTGCACACACACACACCCACACCATCACCATCACCGCAATCACCATGCTCGTCTTAAGCATGACCTCTACACCCTTGGGCTATGGAAGATGAAGGGAAACTAAATGAAGGATGATGGCCGTAACCCTCGTGCGAGTCTTCGCCATCAACTCCCACCTATCCGCCATGTGCTCTACCACGCTCTCCCTTCTCATTCCCCTACCCTATGCTCCCCATTTCATCGCCTTATTCTCTAAATAAATCTTGAGGTTTTGTGAGTATTTTTTCTTGCAATGTTTTGCCCATGTGAGGTGTGCGGAATCGCCACCTAGTCTTGTGTTTGGAGTGAGCTTGTGTATGTGTGAAGGGTGTGCGGATTCGCCATCCTTTTGTGGTGCCTAAGTACTAAGCCGCTATACCCCCTCCCTCACTCTCTCTCTCTCTCTCTCTCACTCACTTGATCTCATTCCCTTTCCTCTTCATCATTGCTCCCAAGCATCCATCTCTCTTGGATGAAAATTTTTTTATGGTGGTGTGTTGTTTGCGTCCTAGCCGCTGAAGCTAGGTGGTGCCCCCTGTTTGCTTTACCATGACAGGCTCGAGGCGCGCCATTCGGTCCCCGGTGTTTTAGAGGCCGTCGAGGGTTTGGGGTTCGCTTTGCTCTCGTCATTTGGTGCCCCCACGGAGGATCTTTTCATGAAACCCTTCAGTTTACAAGATTGAAACCCCTGAACTATTGTGAATGGATGAATGGCTAGCAGGATTTGCTAATTGGACGACAGAAGAAGAAGAGCTCTAATCTCAACTAGACGAACTCCGCATCTCCATCGAAGCTCGAGTGCCAGGTGTAACGGTAATCGATTTGCAGTGGGAGAGTCAACCAACACGCCAAACCCAGAGGATATCTATAGGCCAAGTGCCAAGAAGAAGAAGGAGAAGGTCGAAACCAAGTCCGCAACCTACAACCAACCCACAACAACAAAATGGAAGGAGCTCTACACAATAGAGAATCAACACTATTCTACTTTGAGAATCGGGTAACTCAAGTCACCGAGGTAATTATCACAGTCAGTTTTCAAATCGCACCTGATGCTGCAGCACAGATAACGGAATCATTGGCTCACACTCTCACTAGAGAAACTAGGGATCTACTGAGTTTGTTTCAGGAAAGAACACCACCCTCTCCCACAAGCTTGGACAGTGACTAAGCACCTCTAAGCTTCACATGAATCAGTACAACCTACCTCAAGACAGATCACACATACCAACATGTGTACGCTCAATCAAGGTAATAGAGGATTTGAAGGCTCACTACTAGCACGTCATCACCATGCTAGGTGGGGAGCGATTTTTTGAGGTTCTGGCATCAGATCAACCATTTGTCCTACCTTTGGTACAATGCAATGTACCGTTTGAAGTTTTAATCTATGTCCTAGTATAAGAGGGTATACACGCCTCCTTGTAAAGAAGAAAAAAACTTTTGCAAGTTAAGCAGTGTGTCTTTCTAGCTCTCTCTCAGTAATCATGGCAAGTGTATCATTTCCAACATTTAAAGGAAAGAAGGGGGAGGATTTGGTAACAGGCTTCCTAGATGACTTTGAAGTAGCATGTGTAGTGAGCAACAAAGATACGGATGAATCCCGGGTTAGAATCTTTAAGCATCACATGAAGCTAGAAGCTAGATCATGGTACAATGCACTTCCACAAGCAACCAAGGATGACTGGGAACCCTTAAAAACCGCTTTTAAGAGGCGCTTTGGGGGAGGTACCACTTCAAAAAAGTTGTGGGACAAGTTGAGAGACTTGAAGCAAGAGGGTCGTTTAGAATATGCCACCTATGAGTCCAAATTTGTGGATTTGTGGGAATGGTGGGTTGAGTCACTGGCAAGGGGGGAAGCTGCACCCGATTTCCTAAAAAAAGATCGGTTCACGCATGGCTTATGGCCGCTTCTCAAGGATAAGGTGAAAGGTAGATTCCCAGATACGTACGAGTTAGCCGTTGAGATTGCTCGCCTTAAGGACAAGAAGCTGCGAATGAAAGCCAAAGAAACCGAGTCAATAGAAATAGCAAGATCACGTCGACCAGCAACTACGACAACCACCATTCCACCACCACCACCGGCTCTTGGGGTAAGAGATGACCAACAAGATATGTTGGCCCATATTACTGACCAACTGCAGAATTTGTCTGTCCACTTAATACAACAAAGGAGGAGTCAAGAAATAGATCAAGACCCTGGAAGAGCACGACGACAAAACAGGGAATATCATTGCTACAACTGCGGAGAAGACAGTCACGGTATGTACTACTGTCCCAAACCACGACAAAACTATAATAGAGGAGGTAGGAGGAACCAATTGTCACCCCCTAGAGAAAGAACACCCCCACCCCGAGCACCAACCCCACCAACACAAATTCTACGTCCACCCCAGACACCACTACAAGCATCCATTCCACCTCTTCCACCAGCCCCACCACCTGATCGCCCTGTAAACATCATAAGGCTAGAAGAGAAAGGAAAAGCCGTGGTAGTGGATCCACCCAGAGCAAAGGAGAGGGACAAGGGTAAGGAGAAGATAACCTTTTTAGAACCACTTGAGGCCATGATTGTGAAAAGAGCTAGGAGGGAGAAGGCTACACAATCAGATGATGAGAGAAGCATGAGAGGAGAAACTAGCAAGAGGCCATCCAGGCCATGACGGAAATTGGGCATCACCGACTTCCAGCTAGGGGAAAGTTCTAAGCCCTATTATCTAACATTGGATGTGGCAGAGCAAGGACCGAAGATTACATGGCCACAGCTGCTACATCTTGTACCTGAAGTAAGGCGACAATGGTCTAAAATGGTAAGTACAAGACGCTCCAAAACAAAGGTAGCCGGAGCAATTTTGGGATGCAACATGGATGACATCCTTCCAATTGTCGACGTAAACATAAAAGGAAAGAGGGTTGGAAACACATACATTGATGGAGGTGCACAAATCTGTGTAATGAGCGAAGCTATGATGCTTCGATTAGGGCTCGAGGTTGACAGGCCTTCTCCATGCAAGGCAAAGATGGCAAACAACGCAAAAGTAAAGTGTGTGGGTGTGGTAAGTGCCGTGAAAATCAAAGCTTTCAACACTGAGGTAGAGGTAGATGTTTTTGTAATGCCTACTAAGGGGGAGGGCTATCCACTAATTTTGGGAAGGCCATGGTTGATGGCCATGAAGGCAAAATAGGACTGGGGTACTGGCCTTCTACGCATGACCGGTAATAAAGGGGAGACAATCTACTACGACATGAGGATTGGCAAGCAGAAGCAAATGAATATGGAAACATCGACATATGAAACCACTAGAGAATCTTCTAGTTCTGAGGAGGAGACCACATCCACCAACGAAAGTGACAATTCCATTGATGTGATGGGTATCATTATGAAGGATCCACAAAGGGTAAGCACAACTGGTGATCCATCACCAAAAGGGAAACCCAATGAAGAGGAGAGCAAATCACCTAGCCTAGGAGGAAGTAGGTTGAAGGGTATGTTGTCTACGGAATTAACACTTGAGGAGAAAGATAGATTTTTGCAAATGTTGATGGGATTTCCTAACATGTTCATTGACAACTATGAAAGAATCACAGGCATTACAGTGGTGGAACATCATATTAAGCTGAAGGAAGGGGTAAAATCAGTTGTGCAAAAGCTACGACGACTGGGGGTCATACAAGAAAAGGAACTCTTGGCCGAGGTAAGGAAACTGCTGGAGGCGGGATTCATCTATCCTGTAGAAAACTCAGAATGGGTGTCACCGTAGTGGTGACGCCTAAAAAGAATGGTAAGTGGAGGGTCTGTGTTGACTACAAACCACTAAATGCAGCTACAAAGAGAGACCACTTTCCTCTCCCTTTCTTGGATGAAATTCTGAATGAAGTAGCGGGTTTTGAATGTTATACCGTCTGTGATGGTTATTCTGGATACTTTCAAATACTCATAGCCTTGGAAGATCAGCTAAAAACCACTTTTATCATGCCATGGGGTTGTTTTGCATACAGGGTTATGCCATTTGGTCTCACAAATGCACCTGCCACATTCCAAAGATATGTCACATATGTTTTTCAACCGTTCTTTGGAACATCCATAAGAGTGTTCATTGATGATTTTTGTATATATAGCTCCCGTATTTCACATTTAGAAAAGGTAACTGAAGGTTTGGCTAGGTTGCAGAGCCTAGGTGGGCAATTAAATGTGGATAAATGCCACATTGGGGAGAGTAAAGTCATTCTACTAGGCCATGAAATTTCAGCAAAAGGTATCAACGCCGACTCAAGTAAGGTGTCCTCACTCATAGCCCTACCTTCACCAACGACCGCACGTCAACTGGTCTCTTTTCTACAGAAGGTGAGGTACTTAAGTAGATTCATACATCTACTATCACAACTTGTTCTACCACTGCAACAACTCACTCAAAGATCAACTTTCACTTGGGACGAGGAAAGCGAACATCACTACAACAAGGTAAAGGAGGTCTTAGCCACTCTGCCAACTATCTCACCACCTAAGTGGGATGAAAAATGCTATGTCACCTCAAGTGTTGTTGATGACTCATTGGGGGCTGTGCTACTCCAAAAGGATACGACGACATCTTTCATGAGGCCAATCTACTTCTCTAGTCGAATGATGACAGCAGGAGAGAAAGGTTTCACTTATGTGGAACACTTAGTCCTAGCTCTTAGATTTGCAACTACAAAGTTTAGGTCATATTTGCTACCTAAGTAATTTGTGATTCTAACCACGGATGAAATATTTCCCTATGTTGTACAACACATGGATGTGTCTGCTAGAATTACTAAATGGCTAGTTCGTCTGCAAGAGTTTGACTACACGGTACAGGTAGAAAGCACGACAAGGGCAAGTTTGGGGGGACTCATGACCTACCAAGTCTTTGAAAGGAAGGAGAAGCAATCTAAGGAAGGAGAAGTCCGATTACCTCCAGTACCACCAATGGTAGAAGGAGCATACTCTCTCTACTTTGATGGAGCCTACAAGCGAGCGTCCGACAAAGCAGTTGCAGGCATAGTGGTCTTTGATGACAAAGGGACAAAGGTATTTTCGTTGGGCCAATTGTTAGATTCACATTCTAACAATGAAACTGAGTATGCATCACTAACCAAGGGTCTACAATGGTGCGTCTCTCAAGGTGTACAACGCCTTAATGTATTTGGGGATGCTCTACTTCTGGTAAGGCAAGTAAATGGAGCATGGACATGCAAGAATACTAGTTTAAGGACTCACTTAAGTGGTGTAAAAACCTTGTTGGGTAAGTTTGAAGAAGTTCAAATACACCATATCCCAAGGGCTCAAAACCAAGAAGCAGATGCCCTAGCAAGTGAAAGACTACAGGAAGTGGTGGTTGGAGGAATAAAACTAAAGCTCCCTCTATTTCAAGGCAGTGATGCCTTGCCTGACATCATGCATTTTTTGGAAACAAGGGAATGTCCATCAGATTTAACCAAGGGACAGAAGCAATGGCTGACACGGAAGGCCACAAGGTATCGACTCATCAATGATGGTTTGTACTATAAGGGTAAGGACCAAATACTCAGGAAGGTCCCTCTCTCTCTCACGAAATCACGGGAGTAATTGCTAGCTGTCACGACGGGGTTTGTGGTGGTCACTTTGCCCTAGACATAACAAGTAGGAAAATCTTGCAGGCAGGCTTCATATGGCCTAGCCTCAACCGTGATGTACACCATTGGTGCAAAACGTGTAAGTTGTGTCAAAAGGCCGGCACTAGGTCACTTATGCCTGAACCACAGACACCTATTCTCTCATATGCCCCATTTGAAAAATGGGGTATCGATGCCATTGGGCCATTACCTAGGGCCAACTCAAGAAAATTCTACATTATCATGGGGGTCGACTACATGACTAGATGGGCAGAGGCTACAGCCACAACTAGAATCACAGCGGTAGAGGTAGCTAAATTTATCTACGAGCACATATGCTGTAGGTTTGGCACACCTTTAGAGATCATCTCTGATAGAGGGCCAGGTTTCAGAGCAGACTTGGTAGGAGAATTAATGCAAAAACTGGGCATTACAAGGAGGCACTCTTCACCATATTACCCTCAATGTAATGGCCTAATTGAAAAGGTAAATGGAATGGTTTCTAAAATTATTACCAAGCAGGTAAACAATCATCCCGGAGACTGGGATAAGTATCTACTACCAGCTTTATGGGCCTACAGAACTTCATTTCGTACATCCTTGGGATTCACACCGTATCATCTAGTATTTGGTAAGGAAGCAATCTTGCCCATTGAAGTGCAACTACAAAGTCTCAGAGTAATGGCAAGCCAACTTCAACAACCCAACATGCATTTGAGAGATCACATCATCAACTTGGAAAGACTGCAGCTGTACAGAGAAGAAGCAATAAATTATTATGCAGCACAAGCAGAGCATAGACGGCTTAGCTTTAACGAGCATCTCCGGAAAAACGAATTGAAGAAAGGAATGTTGGTGCTCCGCTACGACAATCGCTTCGACACGCGCAAGGATAAGAAACTCCTGCTCCGATGGGAAGGTTCTTTCATCATCAGGAAAAAGTATGCCAATGGAAGCTACCAGCTTATGGAGGCTGATGGAAAACTTCATAAAATCAGGGTAAATGGTTGGCGACTTAAACCTTATTTTCTTCGATTTGACCAAGCTCCACCAATTGACATTCCAAATGAGGACACACCATCAGCCGCCACCTCCGACGATAATGATCAAACAGATGAGCTAGAGACATGAATGCCTCTAGCCAAAAGGGGAGGGCTAATGATGGGGGCTTTTCACAAGCCAAGCTCCCATACCCCTCTTCTCTCGTCCTCACCCCATGAAAACCCCCTCTTAGGGAGGGAGTGATAAAAGGCATTGGAAAAAGTAAGAAAAAAAAATAAAGTATGATTATGTAAATATATAAGAAAGGTAAAATAGGCCACCTCATGCCTGCGAGGTAGCCCATCCCCACCTTGCCTCCTTTTTCTTCACTATTGCCCCGCCGGGTGTCCCTTTTCCTCTCCTCCACTCAAAAGGTCAACCCCCTCTCTCTTCCCCTTTTCCTTTCTCCTTTCTCTCTCCCCTCAAGCTACCCCACCTCTCACCAATAATGCACCCTTACTCGCATGCAACTTACCCTATCTTCCAAAATAGTATACCCCACCCCCTCTTTCTCTCTCTTATCATATCCCATGACCCAAATACCCCCCTCTCTCTCTAAAGGGCGCCATGTCTCTTGTCTTGCAGCTAAATAACCTCCCCCACACTCACACACACTCAGTTTCACTGAAAAAGGTGCCCACAGACCCATCCCCACCCGGTGGTTACCTGATTTTTCTTGTGGTCACACACATCTGCACACAGATTCACCTCTGAACACACTCCCCTCTATCCCCTCTTGTAATTACTTTATTCTCCATGTCACCTCTCACTTTTTTTCATCAACCCATCTCTCTCTCTTAGTCTCTCTCTCATGAGACTGCTGTTCTGGCACATATACACACAGCCAGACAAGTGGGGCCCACAGTCACATGGCCTATGTAGATAATGATTTCTTCATTTCTAAATTCTAGAATTTCTCCCCCCTCCTCCCCTATATAAAGAGGGTTCACCATCACACTAGGGATACACACCATCACCAAAGAGTACACTATGCACAGTGTGTGCCTAGTGCACACACACACACCCACACCATCACCATCACCGCAATCACCATGCTCGTCTTAAGCATGACCTCTACACCCTTGGGCTATGGAAGATGAAGGGAAACTAAATGAAGGATGATGGCCGTAACCCTCGTGCGAGTCTTCGCCATCAAATCCCACCTATCCGCCATGTGCTCTACCACGCTCTCCCTTCTCATTCCCCTACCCTATGCTCCCCATTTCATCGCCTTATTCTCTAAATAAAGCTTGAGGTTTTGTGAGTATTTTTTCTTGCAATGTTTTGCCCATGTGAGGTGTGCGGAATCGCCACCTAGTCTTGTGTTTGGAGTGAGCTTGTGTATGTGTGAAGGGTGTGCGGATTCGCCATCCTTTTGTGGTGCCTAAGTACTAAGCCGCTATACCCCCTCCCTCACTCTCTCTCTCTCTCTCTCTCTCTCTCTCTCTCTCTCTCACTCTCTCTCTCTCACTTGATCTCATTCCCTTTCCTCTTCATCATTGCTCGCAAGCATCCATCTCTCTTGGATGAAAAATTTGTTATGGTGGTGTGTTGTTTGCGTCCTAGCCGCTGAAGCTAGGTGGTGCCCCCTGTTTGCTTTACCATGACAGGCTCGAGGCGTGCCATTCGGTCTCCGGTGTTTTAGAGGCTATCGGGGTTCGGGGTTCGCTTTGCTCTCGTCAACACCACTAGCTACTCCTCTGAGAGTCACCCCAGTTGACACTTTTCGCTTTGGGTCCCGGACTCCAGTGGAGACACCTAACATCCGTACCCCCATCGAGACGCCGCTAGAGACCCCTGCTGAGACACCCAGGTTCACGCGTCATGGACGAGAGGGCTTGCCGTACTCGATCGACATCAGTGGCGACATCATCTTGGATGACTAAGGCAAGAAGGTGATCTCACGCATGCGCGGTCTTTGCTCTCAGGTGTTTTGACACTACATACTAAACACCTGAAGTGAAGTGCCAAATGAATTAAAAGACAGAGTCATCAACACGCTGCATGACGAGTTTCCCGTGTCAATTCGGGATGAGCGCTTCAATGAAGACCTGATCATGGTGTTTGAATGCGCAAATACTGCAAGCACAAGCGTTCTGAAGTACAAAAAGCAATAAAGCATGGGTGGGACATACCAAATTGACTGGCCAAAGAAGATTGGAAGAATGCGAAGCGAGCAGCACACAATAATTTTGACAAGTGGAAGCAACAAAGGAGGGAGCCAAAGTGCAAGTAGAGGCAGGGATCTCCTAACATAATGGATTCATTGTATGTTTTGAACAGTGGTCGATGACAGGACACGACCCCACACCATACGAGCGCGAGTATACAGGCAAAAAGGGCTTAAACGCCCTAATGGAAATTCTTAGTTCTCGTGGCGGCATGGTTAGTATTTCACTTTACTTTTTAACATTTTTTGTATTTGAATGATAAGCTAAGAAAATAGATTGTTTTGTAATTATATTTTTATACTTACAGAAAATCTTCTTGTTTTTTCTGCAGAATCCAACAGATACGCCGCTTGAACGCGACGAGACGTCTGATTAGACGACATCAGTTTAGCTGTAGCTAGATAGCATTAGTGTTCTTTTGTCATAGCATGTATAATGAGATGACATGTATACATATTTTTGTAACTATTGGAAAACCATGTATTTTCTCAATAATGACAATTGTGTTATAACTATCACATTTGCAAAGCTTAACAATCAAGTGATTTTTCCTATGATGTGTATAATTGTCATTGATTTACTTTCATTAATTTACTTTTGTCCAATTAGTTTTGTCAATTTTGTATCTTTATTCTATAAACAATACTATGCATGATGGTGTTAATTGTTATATTGTCTTGTGGGTGACTATATTCGGTCTATACCTTGCACCTTCTTTCAAAGGTGAATCTGTGCTTATCTTGGATTCATTTAAGTATACTTTATTTTGGAAACATTCAATATGGTTGATGGGTGAATGCCCTGCCACCCAAAAGTTTTTACTCTCGAGCATCGCTATATAAGTGTCTCTATATAAGGTTCTGCAATGTCACTATAAGCGTCGGTACAGAAGGATTGAAATCGTCACTATAATCGTCGCTATATGTGTGGCTATATACGATGCGTATAGCAGCTCCTATAGTGATAGTTATTGCGATGCTCCCGCAGCAACGCTTTTAGCGACGCCAGGGAGTATAAAAACCCAATGTATTTCCGTCGCTAAAAGCATCACAAGTGCACATAACCTCTTGTAGTGGGATGCCATCGTCGAAAAACATGGAAAAGTAATGATGTGGCACCTCTTGTAGGAGGACCGTCTTGTGACCAAAAGGGCCCCGATTTTTTAAAAGTAAAGGCAAAAGAAGAGCCCCCCCACTAGAGAGGTCGCTAGTGCAAAGGGGAGGGGAGATGAGGCTGAAAGCGACAGGAAAGATGATCTCTGAGGGGGTGAGTTGGATTGAGAGATCACAGAGCTTGAAGGTGGATTCAAGAGGGTAGTTCAAAGCCGGTCAAAGGTGGGTAAAGCTCCAAAGTGGTAGAGAGAGACAGAGAGAGAGAGAGAGAGAGAGAGAGAGAGAGAGAGAGAGAGAGAGAGAGAGAAGAATAAAGTCAAGCTTCCAAAGTGCCTAGGGGCACTAGCGATGTTGCGAGTTCACCCCCCTCAAGGTGAACGAGAGCAGATGAGCCAAGAGCAAGCAAGAGGGAATCACCCTTCAAAAAAATTTCCAAAGTGAGATTCCAAGTGGACCAGTAAGATGCTCCCTTCCAAAGATGAGAAGAGCCCCTCAATAAAAGATAATTTTTTATCATTTTTAAATCTTTTTGACATCGGGGGGGGGGGGGGGGGGGGGGGGGGGGGGGGGTTCACTAATACCCCTATATAATGTGCGTTCGTGTGGGGTATTTAAAAAACCCCTCTTTTAACATGTCTAAATGAATAAAATAACCCCTTGTTTTAGGTTTTTTCCCAAAATTGAATATAAAACCCCCTTATTTTAATGTATCTCTCTTAAATTGCCTAAAAATTTTGCATTTTAAAACCCCTCCTTTCATACTCACGTTATACATTAACATGATTACATAGTGCACCCCCCGAGTTTTTGACCAGGCCCTTCAGTGGTTGGTGCAGTCTAAAATGAGATATGAAATGTGTGTGGATAGCTGATGTTAGCATGTGTGAGTGGAGATTTTCTCATGGTGAGTGTGTATGTGCGTTGGTGTTTGTGCGGACAATAGTCTACCAGTGAAAGAAGTTTGAAGGTGTTTTTTGAGAGGATAGGGGTGCTATGAATGCCCTGAGCTATAGAGAGGCCTTGTGTTTTGTGTTGGGTGTGTTCCCCCATTCCCCCTCTCCATCTTGCGGTGCCTCTACAAGAAAGCACTGATACCGGATTAACCACACCTGTTGGAATTAGGGTTGCAGAGAAACACACACAACTTGGAGAAGACAAAGGAAGCTCAAGGCACACAATAGAGAGTGTGTTACTTAGTGTGCAATGGAAAGATAGATAGCCCTAGAGTGATGGGCATATATACAATTCTCGGGGGGAAAAACCTCCTAAAGAGGGAAAAGTTGCCTCGGCAGTCCTAGTGTGTTCATACACATCACTACCACATGTATATGGTAACAAATCCCCCCTGGAGTGATGCGGTGAACAAGAGCTGGCACATGAGTAAAGGGAAGTTCCATGCCCTGAGGACATGATCAGTCCGCATAGGGGAGTAAGCCCAAATCTTTGTGGAAAGCTTCAAGCTTCTCACGAGACAATGCCTTTGTGAAAAGATCTGCAAGGTTGTCCTGTGTTGGCACATAAGCCAAGCTGATCTCTCCTGCTGAGAGCCTCTCCCTGACATAGTGGTAATGCACCTCAATTTTCTTGGTGCGAGCATGGAAAACTGGGTTCCTCGCAACTACCAATGCGCTCTAACTGTCAGTATAGTGTTGGCAGTGTCCTCTCCAATAGCCAAATCATCCATAAGGCGTCTGAGCCATATACACTCAACCCTAGCTGTGAAAAATGCCCTCTACTCAGCCTCACAACTCAAAGTGGCCACAGTAGGTTGCTTCTTGCTCAACCATGATATACATGAAATGCCAAGCATGAAACAAAAACCACTTGTGGGCACTCGTGTGTCAAAACAACCAGCCCAATCTCAGTCCAAAAAAGCATGTAAGTCTGGCGGCAATGATCCCCCATTGAGATAAAACAAGCCAAGATGTAAAGTGCCACTAAGGTAGTGGAAAATCCTCTTGACAGCTAGCCAATACTTAGACCCTGGGCTATGCATAAATCTGATGATCTGTGAGACTGAAAACTAAATATCCGGCCTCATGTTGCATACATAAATGAGGCAGCCAATACCATTTTGATAAAGAGTGACATCAGCAAGATCGCCAGCATCCTGTAGACTCAACTTCAAACGTGTTTCCATGGAAGTGGCAATAGGTTTGCAATCCTCAAGTCCAAACTTACATAGCAATGTCTCTATGTAACTTTTCTAACACAAGGCAATACCACCATCACACTGCTTAAACTGTATACCCAAGTAATGATGCAACAGCCCTAAATCTTTCATCTTGAAAGTAGCATTCAAATCAGCCTTAAATTCAGCAATATGTCTCTCATTTGGTCCAGTGATCAGCAAATCATCAACTTAAAGAACCACAATGAGAAGTACATCACCCTCACGCTTTACATACAATGTGCTTTCTGTTGGACTATTACGAAAGCCTCGTTTGACCAAATGAGTGCCAGCTTTCTCATAGCAAGAACGAGGAGATTTCTTCAACCCATACAAAGCCTTCTTACATCTGCACACTTTGTCCTCTTGTCCTTTTATGACAAAACCGCGAGGCTGCGTTACATAAACTTCCTCAAATATGTCACCATTCAAGAAAGCAGTAACAATGTCTAATTGATGTACATCCCAACCAAAATGAGCTACTAATGCAGATAGAAAACACACAGTAGTCATAGGACGAGTGGGATCAAAAGTCTCTTCATAATCTATGCCTTTTTGCTGTGCATAACCCTTTGCAACAAGTCGAGCCTTACGGCGGTTGATCTCACCATCCCGCTTGCTTTTCAACTTGTAAAACCACTTCGTACCAATGCCCTTTTTCCCAGGAGTCAAATCACATAAATTCTATGTGTCATTTTCTATAAGTGCATCATATTCTGATTGCATGGCAACCATCCAATTTTCTGGATTTTGTGCTTCATAAAAAGAGAGAGGCTCCTCAACATCATGTAAGCTAGACACAGCCAAAGCATAACAATCTGATGCATAAGATGCATGGCGAGAGCCTGAACGAGTTCGACTAGAAAAAGGTGCATCCAATTTACTGTCACGCAAAGTGTGCACCAGCCATTTTGGCATACCTCTAGCCTGCTCATTTTCAGCCCTTTCCTCATCAAGTACATCATGTACATCTGCATCAGTAATAGGCTGATCTATAACATTTTCAGAAACCCCCATAGGCTGTACGTTTGCCTCATTGGAACTTACATTCGTACTTCCACCATCAAAAAGGCAACAAAGTGTCATAATGTCCTGTGAGCTTACATTATTGTCTCTAGTACATGACAGCAAGGGCTGAACAGAATCTTCCACAAACACTACATCCCGTAAAACCAAAATACATTTTGTTTGCGGATGATATAACCTGTAACCTTTGTTTTCGACACCATATCCAACAAAAATACATTTGACAGCCTTATCATCCAATTTTCTGCGCTCTGTTTGTGGCACCAAAGCATATGCCAAACAGCCAAAAACATGCATGTGCTCAATAGAAGGCTTTCTATCATGCCATGCTTCATTTGAAGTAATAGACTGCAAAGATTTCGTAGGACACCTGTTTAGTACATAAGTGGCACACATGATGGCCTCAAACCAAAAAGAATGCGGCAAAGCTTGACTTTTGACCATACATCGTGCCATTTCCGTAAGTTTCCTATTTTTCCTCTCAACAACACCATTTTGCTGAGGTGTATAAGGCACTGTACATTGGAATTTTATCCCACGAGTAGTGAGAAATGCATTGAGTTCATGAGACATATACTCCCCCCCTTGATCGGAATGGAGGGTGCCCATAGTACATTTCGAGACATTTTCAGCCATAGCCAGAAATTGTTTGAAGCACATAAAAACTTCGGACTTCGCTTTAAGCAAAAATACCCATGCATGCCTGGAGTAATCATCAATGAAAGTCACGAAGTAAAGGTAATTGCCCAAGGACAGAGTTTGCATGGACCCACAAGCTGCTGCAACCTGCATGTGGTCCGAATTGAACCATCCTTTGGAAACTTAGAACGTTGCATCTTACCCAAAATACAACCTTCACAAACATGTTTGACAGGTGCTTCAAGAGGCGGCAAAGAAGCAACCATATTAGATTTCTACAAATGCAGCAAACTCGCAAAAGTCAGATGACCAAAACATGGATGCCAAAGTTTTGCATCTGAAATAGCCCTTGAATCTGCAACAACATTTGCAAAATTTTGTCCATGCTTGTCAGACAAAGTGAGCTTATACAGCCGACGGCACAAAAGGCCAGATGCAACAATTTCATCACCAAAACTGAGATCATGAACTATACATCTGTCATCCACAAATTTGACTACAAGTCCAAATCTAGCACGTGCGGATACAGACAAGAGATTCTTCTTGATTCCAGGTATATAAAGTACATCAACAAGGGTGAAAGAACTGCCATTAGCAGCAGTAAGCAAAATCTTTCCAACTCCCTGAACCGGATCAGAGACATTGTTGGCACAAGTGACTGAATTCCCATGAGGGACAGACTCGAGAGAGGTGAAAAATTCACGATGTGAGGTAATGTGCTTTGTAGCACCATATAAGCCCACATAGGGTAATTATCCCCATCCAACCTGTCCTCAGCAGCAAACATCTTGAAGAGATCTGTGTTGTTGTCAGCCATGGTAAATGTTGCACCTGATGTGAAAACTGCTCGAAAATAGGAGAAACGGAGTAGGAACAACACATGCTATATAGCACAAGCCATAGAAGACTGTAAGGCACCTATTATGCAGAAAACGACACTGACAAAAATTATGTACAAAATGACAAAATTGCCTATGCAGACCTACCTGTAGTGGAAACGGAGGCCGAAATGAGCCCGAATCAAAAATCTGAGCAGACTAAGCTGTACGAGCCGACCCAAAAATTTGTTGATGTGTGAATGCTCGCCAAACCTCACTGTAATCGGAGAAAGTCAGCAGGCATGTGCTAGAGCAGCTGGCGACTAAGCCCGGGAGGACGTAACCTGCTCTGATACCAATTGTTGGAATTAGGGTTGCAGAGAAACACATACAGCTTGGAGAAGACGAAGGAAGCTCAAGGCACACAATAGAGAGTGTGTTACTTAGTGTGCAATGTAAAGATAGATAGCCCTAGAGTGATGGGCGTACATACAATGCTCGGGGGAAAACCTCCTAAAGAGGGAAAAAATTCCCCGGCAGTCCTAGTGTGTTCACACACATCACTACCACATGTATATGGTAACAACACCGCCCTCTAGCCACCGCGAGAAAACTGAACTCGGCCAACTTTCGGAGCCACAGCCGTGGGAATCAACCCCATTCGGGGATTACTACCGCCAAAACCACCTTCACAATGCTCGTGTGTGTGCAATGGGCCTCCACGCCTACTTTTGGCACCACTCCCTCTTTCCCCTCCATTATCGCCACCCCACTCCCTCACCCACTCCCTTCGCCACCCTCTTTCTCTCCCACTCTCTCTCTCTCATCTATTATTTAGCTCTCTCTCACTCACACCCCCTCTCTATCTCTCACTCTCTCATTCTTTGTGTAAGCAATCTATAGGGCACATTAAAATATCTCTCTTTCTCTTCCCCTAGTTTGTCAACCCAACGGGCCGCCATGCATGGGACAAGAGCCTCCCTCTCTCTCTTTCATTATTCACACACACACATACTCTCACACCTTCCTCCCTCATCTCTCCCCTCTCATCCCCAACATAAAATCTCTCTCTCTCTCTCTCTCTCTCTCTCTCTCTCTCTCTCTCTCTCTCTCTCTCTCTCTCTCTCTCTCTCTCTCTCTCTCTCTCTCTCTCTCTCTCTCTCTCTCTCTCTCTCTCTCTCTCTCTCTCTCTCGTATTTCAACCAAGGTGGGCCACCATGCATTCCCCTCACTCCCTTACCCACTCCCCCTCTCTCCCTGGCTTGCTACTTACCCTCTTTCCCCTCTCATCCATACCTTCCTTCTCTCTCTCTCTCCCTCGTTCAGCCCCCACTCCCTCCCTCTCTCGCTCCCGTTGACCATATCTCTAACTCTCCACCTTGTTCTCTGTAATCGGCAATAGCCCACGTGACCGCATCAGAATATCTCTCTCTCTCTCTCTCTCTCTCTCTCTCTCTCTCTCTCTCTCTCTCTCTCTCTCTCTCTCTCTCTCTCTCTCTCTCTCTCTCTCTCTCTCATAACACACACACACACACAAGCACACCCACACATGCGGGCACACACACACAATGATTGGAACACACAAGTCATAATGACAAAGCACTCTGGGATGGTACACACATAACACCCACTCAAATTCTCACCCCTCTCACACACATGATGGGAATGGTCACCCCTGGCATATGATTCGACACTTCAGGCTCGGTTTTTTTGGTTCTGCCCTTTGTTTTCCATACTCGGTTCATGGATTGCATATGGAAAGGTATACATCTTTTTATACACACACACACATACATGCGCGCACACACACACACACACACACATAATATATAGAACACAGTGTGCAGGCTAAGGTACACCTTGGGATAGTATAGACACACAACTACACAAAACACACACATACTCATGAAGTACTGAGCAAATAATTGAAGTAAAATCTATTAACATGCCTCCACTAACCATGCCAGAGGCTATGACATCATTGGCGGAGGAGTAATTGATGGACGGAGACCTCCAAAGTAGGATGGATTAAAATAAATACCCCCCCTTTTTTATCATGTATAAGCCTTTTTATCTTGTACCTGATTTTGAATCTTCAAAAGCATGTATGCACCCTTGATTGTATTCGGTTTACCCAACATTAAGTAAATAATTGGCATCTCTCAAGTCTACTTGGCATATATTGGGATTAACTGACAATAACAATTAATTGTATTGTTATCCACAAAATTAAGGGGTGTACGAACATATGTCTGGTTCCGGCACAATCGCTGGTTTCAGTGTCAAGAGGACTCACTGTATGGGAAGTTGCTTCATCATACAATAAAATTTTATACCACTTGGTGCATTAAAATTAAATATGGTAAGGTAGCAAGAGAAGAAAAGACTGCAATAAATGAGTACAGGTCTATACTTGGCATAGTCTGAGAACTAAGGTCGTTAAGTATCCAAGCTGGATACGATATAGAGCAACGCTGGCAAGTTGCTCTGCAAGCCTCTATGGCTACCGACACAAGGGGCTTTAAGGCACTGCCTACCCATCACCTATATAGAAACGATACGGCATACACACAATTGCTATGAAGCAAAAATCTTAGAGCCTATAGCACACTGTTGCAGAAGCTTTGCTAAGGCAGTTGCCTTTTATAAATTGCGCTATTAGCAGCATAGCACTAGTGTTGATAGTACCTCTTATGAGTTGCGCTATTAGCAACATCTATTTGCTTTGATTCTCATACTGTGCAAACTCACCACAGAGAAGCACTAGCGCTAGCATTCCTAAACAACACCAACGGCAAACCACTGCGCAACAAAATCCTCCGGCAAAGGGTGGAAACTCATACCCGCCTTATATTCGCTGCAAAACAAGCAAGCAGGTAAAAGGGTTTTTTTTTTAGAAGCTTTTTTCACATACAATGGCTCTCCTTCATTTGTGTCATGTTACATACACAATAGCAAAACGATTGTGATGTTTTTGTATTTGAAAGCTCATACACACAGTAGGTAGAGGTAAAAAATACCAACGAGTTGGTCTCGAGTATAGAACCAACATCAGAGGTTACACACACGGAACCATAAGTATGGTGATGGCCATAACCATAAGCATGCACTTACTCATATGGTATAGCATACTCATATGGTATACATAATGATTGGACAGTTGAAGAAGCAGTTTCAAGTGGAACAGTGTCTTGAACATTAAGTAGAAAGGCATATCACTACGGATGGCTACTGCAAACACTAACCCAGTGATTTGATACACAAAGCCTCGCATACAAATAAGTTTAAGCAGTGGTGGCTAAAAACTGTCTTTTTCTTTTTTCCTTATCAGTTTGTTGGAAGTATTATCTTGCATAAAAATGTATCAAAAGTTTGAAAGAGGATATATGACAACCTCTTGTGAGGATAGATGTCATGATGTAAAACTGGTTTTTTTTTTTTTAAGAAAGGAGTTACAAATAGAATGCTGCCGAAATTTTTGAAATTTTTGGTTTTTAGTTACAAATTGGAATGATAACTTACAAACCATAGAGATATGAATTGCCCGAAGACAGCATATAGTAGAGAATCTAAAAAACATAAGCTCATATATGTAATCATTCGGGGTTTGATGATTATGGTCTAACATTCAATATGTATGTAACATTTAATGGCCTAATAACTTATGCGTAGCGGAAATTAGCATGAACATAGTGGGAATTTCATTAGAATAGATTCCTAATGAGAATTACAAGAGTAGTTGGGTGGAGAGAGCAACAAAAAGCATAACACCTAGTTAGATAGCATCGACAATACTTTCAAAAGAGAGAGAAATTAAGCTAATGACAACAGTTGAGGACCGGATTTTCATGGAGCCGGTCCCCCCTCCAAAAGGCTTTGTATTATGGGTTCTCCCATCAAGAGAGACATTGTACGATACAATTCTTTGTGTTCCTTCAAGACTATCTAGTGCAATGAAGATGAAAGCTTCATGCACTAAGCAAAACACTTAGCAAACACAACTTGAATTATCCCCATTCTCAGACCCAAGACCTCACACACCTTCGAAGATGGTGAGAGCTAGCAGGGTATGAGAGTAGATTGAGAGGAAGGAGTATCTTACGAGAAAGATGTACATCTCCTCACATAATCACTCATATTATCATAGCTTTAGCTTAGTAATTATCTTGGTAGAGGAGATGAGCATGCATTGAAGCTTGGCTCTTGGTTGGATTTGCATCCACATGCCAAGAGTATGTCGATGTAGGCTTCTATCTCACAAGCTTGGAGTAGGTGATGAGCTCTCCATTAAAGCTTGGGAAGAGATAGTCTTCTCTTTCTTCACACATGAGATTGTGTGAGTGTGTGTGTGATAATGCCTTGCAAAAA
Source organism: Adiantum capillus-veneris (assembly GCF_014529385.1). Classification (NCBI taxonomy): domain Eukaryota; kingdom Viridiplantae; phylum Streptophyta; class Polypodiopsida; order Polypodiales; family Pteridaceae; genus Adiantum; species Adiantum capillus-veneris. The sequence continues at coordinate 25,447,205 of NC_140954.1, read as the reverse complement.
TCAGCCCTCTCTCTCTCTCTCTTGGGCGAGCCCTCTTGCTATTTGCTCTTGTTGAGCCCTCATTGGCTCTCCCCAAGTCAAGCCAATGACTATTAAGCAGCATAAGTGATAGCCTTCTGACATGTGTCCCCCTTTTCCATTTTATGAGAGCTTTAGGTAATTAAATAATTAAACTAAACTCTCATTGGACTCATTAGGAGATTTCGGAGGTCTTTTGGAGGGCCTTTTGGAAGAGAGAGGAAAATAAGCTCCTCCAATGAGAGAAGAGCCTACGTTACGTAGAAAAATAGATTGATATTAACAAAAATATAAAAGTTGTCCCTCTCCTCATTTAATAATCTAGTGGTCCTTGAAGACAACCACTCTCTTTCATTTAATGCGAGCGCCTTTTTCAGAAGGTATATGCGGTGCATTTAATACGGCTTACGTCATCACCGCAACTCAAAAAGTCACAAAACTATAAAGTGGTGGAAGATTTTGAAACTTTTGATATTGTCAATGCGTCCGGAACGCCCAAATATCCTAGAAATGAATGTCTAATTGCCTCGCTCCGACATCCAAAGAGGCAAAAAATGTCAAAAACCCCTAAAAGAAAATTTTGCTAACGGCGCGCGAGGGGGCATTCCAAAATTTTGGAATGCCTCCTCGCGCGCCGTTAGTAAAAAGCCCCTTTTTTCTCTTTTAGGGAGCTTTTTGAGAGGAAAATGTCAAAAAACCTCTAAAAAGGGGCTATCTTGAAAGATAAGTGTCCAAAAACCACTAAAAGAAGCTTTGTACTAACGGTGCGCAGGGGGGCATTCTAGAATTTTAGAATGCCTCCTCGCGCGCCTTAAGTAAAAAGCCCATTATTTTCTCTTTTTAGGGAGCTTTTTGAGAGGAAAATGTCAAAAAACCTCCGAAAATGGGCTTTCTTGAAAGATAAGTGTCCAAAAACCACTAAAATAAACTTTGTACTTGTTAAGTATGGAGCCTGATTTACCCTTGTAATTTTCTGTGGTAAAAGCGCACATTTGTAAGGCCCACATTATGAGGAGAAGACATCGTGCGTGAAGGAAAATCACTCACCGGAAACCAAAATTTTCACGGACAAGAATCAGGGGCAACTTTGAAGGCCTCGGGGGCGGAGGCCCCCGAGACTTTTCTTTTTCGCCGGATATTATGGCCGGACGACGGCCGAAAAGTGGTCGGAAAACAACCGGTCGGTTGGCCAGTGGCCGGAAGTCAATGGCCGGTGGCCGAATTCAAAAGCGGACTTGTCTTCTCAAGGGCGGCCACACATGGGCGGATTGGAGGGTCCGATTTGGACTTATTCGCACAAGGGCGGCTACACATGGCTGTCTCTCATAAGAGAGGGCAGCCCTTTTAGCCTATAAAAGGAGGCCATTTCTACACACATTTCATAGTGTGAAGTTGATGCAACAAGGTGAGTGTGAGGTGGTGAGAGTGAAGCAAGGCGGGAGCTCCATTAAGGGTATAATCCCTTTGTAAACTACTTCTTGTTTTGAAGTACTAAAGCCATTGAGTGGCTGCTTTCCCGTGGACGTAGCCCACATTGGGTGAACCACGTATATCGTGTGTACTCTCTCTCTCTCTCTCTCTCTCTCTCTCTCTCTCTCTCTCTCTCTCTACTCTATAATCTCGTGTATATAAATCTGTCTCTCTCCATTAAGTAATCTACTCAATTATCTATTTAGCTACGTTTTATTTCCTAACAACTGGTATCAGAGCAAGGTTTGCTGGTAGCTAAATTATCTCAAGGAAAGTATTCCTTGAATTGAGTGGGAGTTATGGCGGAGGAAGGGAAGCTCAAGATTGAGAAGTTCAACGGCAAAAACTACCAACATTGGAAGATGCAGATTGAAGACTATCTCTACCAGAAGGACCTCTTTTTGCCACTAGGCGGTCTTGCGAAGAAGCCCACAACAATGGCAGATGAAGCATGGATTGTCCTTGATCGAAAGGCACTAGGAACAATCCGGTTAAGCTTGGCGTCAACGGTGGCCTTCAATGTTTCGGAGATGAAGACCACGGAGGACTTGATGAAGTCACTTGACGACTTCTACGAGAAACCATCAGCATCCAATAAGGTATTTCTTATGAAGCGCTTGTTCAATCTAAAGATGGCAGAGAATGGTTCACTTGCAGAACACCTAAATGACTTTAACACAAACATAAGTCAACTTCGATTAGTGAAAATCAATTTTGATGACGAAGTACGAGCTCTCCTTATACTATCATCTCTATCGGATAGTTGGGACAGCCTTGTGATGGCTGTAAGTAATTCTATCTCTGGCACAAATACTCTTAAGTTTGATGATGTTGTGGGTGTTATCAAGTGCTGCACTATCAGTGGAGACAAGAGGAAGGCTTAAGGAGAGGTTCAAAAACCAAAAGGGTCGTGATCGCTCAAGGCGGAGCAAGTCACGCACAAAGTCAGTTCTTGAATGTTGGAACTGCGGCAAGAAGGGCCACATCAAGAAGGATTGCTGGTCCAAGAAGAAGAAGGAGACAGAGTCTCAAGACAACAAGCCAACATCGGAGGCCAATGTGGTAGGTAAAGTAGAGCAAGATGCTCTAATTCTCTCATTAGACAATGTGTCTAATTCCTGGATAGTAGATTCCGGGGCTTCATTCCATGCGACACCACATAAGAAACATTTCCAAGACTACACCAAAGGTAATTTTGGGTATGTATACTTGGGAGATGATGAAGCTTGTGAGATTGTCGGCAAAGGTACAGTTTCTGTCAAAACTGCTAACGGAAATGAATGGAAGCTTAAAGATGTTAGGCATGTTCCTTCTCTTCGCAAAAATTTGATCTCTACAGGACAATTGGACGATGAAGGTCACAACATTGCATTCGGAAACAAACGGTGGAAGATCTCAAAGGGATCTTTGGTGGTTGCCAAGGGTGAAAAAGTCGGTACACTTTACTTGTGTACTGCTAGCACGCAACCTTCAGATTGTGTAGCAACTACAGAAGTTGACAATGCGGTGTGGCACTACCGACTTGGGCATATGAGTGCCAAAGGAATGCAAATCCTTCAAACAAAGAAGCTTCTACCAGGTTTGAAAGAAGTGGACTTATAGTTCTGTGAAGATTGTGTTTATGGTAAACAAAAGAGGGTAAAATTTCAAAAATCAGGAAATGAAAGAAAAAATAAAAAACTTGAGTTGGTTCATTCTGATGTTTGGGGTCCTGCAAGTACACCATCACTTGGTGGCTCATTGTACTATGTAACATTCATAGACGATGCGACTAGAAAAACATGGGTTTATGTCATGAAGAATAAATCCGATGTATTTTCCATATTTCAAAGGTGGAAAGCCTTTGTGGAGAATGAAACAGGTACCAAGGTTAAATGCCTCAGATCCAACAATGGAGGCGAATATTGCAGCCAAGCTTTTGAAAGCTTTTGTGCTAGCAATGGCATTCGGAGGCAAAGGACAACCCCAAGGACACCTCAACAAAATGGGATTTCGGAAAGGATGAACAGGACAATCATGGAACGAGCACAAAGCATGCGGCTACATGCAGGCCTACCGCTTGAGCTTTGGGCGGAAGCTGTAAGTACGTCTGTGTACTTAATCAATCGGTCACCCTCAACGGCATTAGATGGGGGAGTTCCAGAAGAAGCATGGACAGGTAAACCGGTGAATTATGCATTTCTCAAAGTGTTTGGGTGTGAGGCTTTCATGCACATAGATAGAAGCCTAAGATCAAAGTTAGATGCAAAGTCCAAAAAGTGTTTCTTCATTGGCTATGGAGAAGGAGACTTTGGGTATCGCCTATGGAATCCTAAAGATGGTAAAATCTTAAGGAGTAGGGATGTAGTTTTAACGAACAAAATATGTACAAAGATTACTTGGAAAGAAAACAAACAAAAGAAACAGGTGATGAGTACATGGAGCTTGAGGACGGTGAAGACTTAAGGACTGCAAACGGTGACAATGTGCAACAACGTCAACCAAATGAGGAGCCTCAACCTATTCCCCGAAGATCTACAAGAGCAAGTAGACCTCCAGAAAGGTTTGTTCCTTCCTTCAACCATCTCTTGATCTCAGATTCTGGAGAGCCGGAATCATATGAAGAAGCTATGCAACATGAATCCAAAGAAGAATGGATGAAGAGCATGCAAGTGGAGATGGACTCACTACATCGCAACCAAACATGGGAGTTGGTTGAGTTGCCTAAAGGTAAGCGGGCACTTCAAAACAAATGGGTGTACAAGCTAAAGGAAGAAGAAGGTGGGAAGAAAAGGTACAAGTCTAGGCTTGTGGTAAAAGGTTTTTCTCAAAAGAAAGGTATTGACTTCAATGAAATATTTTCTCCTGTTGTAAAAATGAACTCAATTAAGCTTGTCTTAAGCCTTGTGGCTGCTCATGATCTAAATCTCGAACAAATGGATGTAAATACGGCATTCCCTCACGGTGACTTAGAGGAGGAAATCTACATGCTTCAACCAAAGGGGTATGAAGTAAAAGGTAAGGAGAAAATGGTTTGCAGATTAAAGAAGAGCTTGTATGGTTTAAAGCAAGCATCAAGACAATGGTACTTAAAGTTTGATCGATGGATGTTGGATCATGGATTCACAAGATGCAACTCGGATCACTGTGTCTACACGAAGAATTTGGGAGATGGGAAATTCATCATCCTAATGTTTATGTTGATGACATGTTGATTGCAAGTGCTAACATGCAGGACATCAAAGACCTAAAGGAGGAGCTGTCCAAATCTTTTTCAATGAAAGATTTAGGTGCTGCAAAGAGGATACTTGGTATGAAAATATCAAGGGACAGGACGAAGAAGACAATAAAGCTATCTCAAGAAGATTACATCAAGAAGGTACTAGAAAGGTTTGCAATGCAAAATGCAAAACCAGTTTCTACACCTTTGGCTGGTCATTTTAAACTAACGAAGGATATGTGTCCAAAGACACAAGAGGAGATAGCCTATATGTCTAAAGTTCCATATGCTGCAGCGGTATGTTCTCTAATGTGTGCTATGGTGTGGACAAGGCCATACATTGCACATGCAGTGGGAGTTGTGAGTAGGTTCATGGACAACCCAGGTAAAGAGCATTGGCAAGCTCTGAAGTGGATACTTAGGTATCTAAAAGGGACAACAACAAATGCTTTGTATTTTGGAAGAACTGATATTTTTCTAGAAGGGTATGCTGATGCAGATATGGCAGGTGACAAAGATACTCGAAGGAGCACTACTGGCTATGTGTTCACGGTTGGAGGCACAGCAGTAAGCTGGGCTTAAAAGCTGCCGAAAGTGGTTTCACTTTCTACCACGGAAGCAGAGTATGTAGCAATGACGGAGGCAAGCAAAGAAATTCTGTGGCTTCACAGATTCTTAGAAGAGCTTGGATTCAAACAAGACAATTGTGTCTTGTACAGTGATAGCCAAAGCACTATCCATCTTGCGAAGAACTCATCCTTTCATTCAAGGACAAAGCACATTGAGGTGAGATATCACTTCATACGCACTCTTTTGGAAGCGGAACAGCTAAAGCTAGGAAAGGTGCATACAAGTGAAAATCCTGCAGACATGTTTACAAAGGTGGTCAACAAGGAGAAGTTGAGCTTTTGCTCATCTTCAATCGGCATTCAAGGATAAGAAGCCAGAATGGAAAGCAGTCACAAGTTTGGTTTGGAGATCAGTCTCCAAGTGGGAGATTGTTAAGTATGGAGCCTGATTTACCCTTGTAATTTTCTGTGATAAAAGCGCACATTTGTAAGGCCCCCATTATGAGGAGAATCCATCGTGCGTGAAGGAAAATCACTCACCGGAAACCAAAATTTTCACGGACAAGAATCAAGGGCAACTTTAAAGGCCTCGGGGGTGGAGGCCCCCGAGACTTTTTTTCCCCCCCGGAATATTCTTTTTCGCCGGAATATTATGGCCGGACGGCGGCCAGAAAGTGGTCGAAAAACAACCGGTCGGTTAGCCGGTGGCCGGAAGTCAATGGCCGGTGGCCAAATTCAAAAGCCGATCACTTGTCTTCTCAAGGGCGGCCACACATGGGCGGATTGGAGGGTCCGATTTGGACTTATTCGCACAAGGGCGGCTACACATGGCTGTCTCTCATAAGAGAGGGCAACCCTTTTGGCCTATAAAAGAAGGCCATTTCTACACACATTTCATAGTGTGAAGTTGATGCAACAAGGTGAGTGTGAGGTGGTGAGAGTGAAGCAAGGCGGGAGCTCCATTAAGGGTATAATCCCTTTGTAAACTACTTTTTGTTTTGAAGTACTAAAGCCATTGAGTGGCTGCTTTCCCGTGGACGTAGCCCACATTGGGTGAACCACGTATATCGTGTGTACTCTCTCTCTCTCTCTCTACTCTATAATCTCGTGTATATAAATCTGTCTCTCTCCATTAAGTAATCTACTCAATTATCTATTTAGCTACGTCATATTTCCTAACAGTACTAACGGCGCACAGGGGGGCATTCTAGAATTTTAGAATGCCTCCTCGTGCGCCTTAACTAAAAAGCCCATTTTTTGTCTCTCCAAATGTCGGAACGAGACAAGTAGACATTCGTTTTTAGGGTATTTTGGCATTCCGGACGCATTGGTGGTGTCAAAAGCCTCAAAATCTATCAGTATTTGACAGTTTGTGACTTTTTAAGTTCTAGTGATGACGTAAGCTGCATTGAATGCACCGCACCTGCCTCCTGAAAAAGACGCTCGCATTAAATAAAAAAGTGACCGTTTTCAAGGACAACTGGGAATATAAATCTACTTTTTAGAGTGTCTGGTTGTCCTTTTGGACGTTGTCGAGAAATTTGCGGTCTTGCCAGGAAAGCACCGGGCTTATGGCTGTGAGAGTTTGTGAGAGAACTCAACAAAAACTATATGAAGGAGTTAAACCATGGATGCCATGAAGACTAGGGTTTGGAAAGAAGTGCAATCAAAGAAGACTCACTCTTTCTCTCTTGCACTCACACACACACAAAGAAAGAACGCAAAAGAGAATGTCAAAACAATACGAAGATGAAAACATCAAGGCTATGGTCATATCGTATCATGGGTAATATGAAAGGGTTAATGGATGAGTTAATGGCATTCAATCTTGGCTGACCAAATAGGCTACGAATTGTTCTTTGGAATTGTAGTTTTGTGCTTACCATAATATATATATTTTGCCTAGTGATTGGGATTAATTGTGTGTACAAATCCTCTTGGTTCATAGCAAGATAACTACGCTTACATCAAAAGAAAAATTATAGTCTATGAGAGGTAGTATGATGGGATCCGGTGATAGAAGTATTTCATTGATCCTTTCAGGGCCGAAGAGAAACACTATACGTTGTTGAAAGTGTATTTTACGGCTAATCCATACATTAATTCTAATAGATCGTACAGAGTGAAAGCGATAGAAATGATCATCATGTGGGTTATTCATCTAGGATAGTATGTGAGAAATGTAGATACGAGAGAAGTGAAGAGATGAGAAGTTTCCCTCCCAAGCCCTATTCTTGCCCGTAGGCAATAAGGATACTGCGGGGAGAGATGTACCTGTAGCAAAGAGAACCTAGAGAGGATGAATTACTAAGAATGAGAGAGATAGGTTTGGTTAAGGAGATGAGATTAGATACATATATATATGTTGTATTAGAGATGAAAATGAAAACAACAAGAAATCAAGAAAACATCAATGTAGAACACATCTTACTTGAAACCCTTCGGCACCATTATTGATGGGAGAGAGAAGAAGAGGGGAGAATTCAACGTTGATTGATACGCCAAGTACAACACCTTCTTTGATTAGAGTTGATCCTCCAAGGATGGCGTACAAGAATGGCTAGTTTTCCTCTAGGAGAAAGTGTAGGCTTGGGCTTATGTTAATGGGGCTAAGTACAATTAGGCATTACTACTCACTCCCTCAAGAATTCCTCTCATCAATGGCTTGAATGCTTGAGTTCCTTCCAAGGAAGAAGAGGTCCCCTTTTATAGGTGAAGGGAACCCACAAGGGTTTACACAAGAAGAGAGGAGCGAGTGTGAACAGGAATTGGAAAAGTTGGAAATGAGCTGTCCCTGCATGATGTGGGCACACTGGGGTCCAGTATTTTGATCATATCTCCTCAACCGTAGCTCCAAATAAAAAAGTAAAAATATGAGCAAAAACTTCAGCTCATTAGCTACGATTTTCATTTTAAAATCATTCTCCAATTCGGATTGGAACCTTGTGTAAAAAATTCATCAAAATAGGGTCCATTTCTAGCAGCAAAAGTCTTCATGTGGTCCCCTTAGCCTAGACTTTCATTTGATTCCAAAGGACACCTCATGCCATATGAAATCATGACATTGCTCCTTGACAAAGTTTTGTAATCATGCTTGCAATAATGCATTAAAATAAGTGTATCTTTGAAATCATGCCACCTAGTGTCCCACTAGGATTTGATTCTCTCCTAGTAGATATTTAAAAAGACATATAAGAAAAGTATAAAAAATACATAGAATATATATATATTGGAGTTTACCCTAGATATAGGATCTAGCTAGGGTGTGAGATGATAATGAAATAGTAGAAATAAAGAATCAATGCTTTTTTGCCCCAAGTTAAAGAGGCGGAGCGATTGACACTTTTCCCATAGTATTTTTTTGATGGTAAAGTAAGAATACATTACCCTTGAGATAAATAATAAGATGAGATAGAAAGCTTATTTTCATACTTACATATGCATATGTACATTATAGGAAATATAATTATGTATCTAAAAAAAATACAAGATTGATTTTGTAGCATGCGTTCCCACTATTTACGTGTCACAGCACGACATCCACCCCCTCTAAACCTGCACATCCTCCGGTATGTGCCACATTGTCTCTTTGTAAGATTGTACATCTTCATTGTCTTCTTCTTCACTGGATGATTCCAGGGCTTCATGTTCACTTTGATCTTCACCTGTGTTTCTCTCTTCTTCCTCATCCATATCTTCGAGATCATTGTCTCCTCTTCTCTTAAACATTTTAATCTTTTTTCCTGCAATGGGAATCTTTACTTCTGTACCATCTAGTTCAGACAAGCTGTAAGTAGCATTTTCATGCACATGCTTTACAACATACGGTCCAAACCATCTTTTTGAGAACTTACGCATGACTGTATGCTGGTTATCAAGGCTACTATCATACACTAAAACCCAGTCACCTTTGTCAATTGCTTTGCTCCTGAGTCGATGTCGCTTATCAAAATAGTCCTTGTTTTTCAACCTTGCATTTTTGAGTCGTTCTTTTGCAGCTTCAATGTCTCCAGGTTTTCTCTCTAGCTGCCTTATACGCAGTGCAAGGAGATCTTCCCTTCTAAGCCCCTCTTGCCAAGGTAGTACATTCCATGTAGGAATTGTATCTTCAATCGGCATCACTGGCTTTTGACCATACATTAGCTCCGCAGGCATGTAGCCAGTTACTGAGCTATGTGTTGTACGATCAGCCCATAAAGCATATGGTAACAGTTTTGGCCACTCACCAATTCTTCCTTCGCAAGCCTTGGCCAAAGCTTTGATGATAGGAGGATGCCCTCTTTCACTCTTTCCATTGCCTTCAGGGTTGTAAGCTGTAGTAAGAGAAAGCTTGATCCCTAATCTAGAAAAGAACTCCCTTGCTTCTTCAGCATCCAGTTCACCTCGATCTGCAGTGATTTTTCCCACACAACCATAACGGCAAATCACCTCATCAAGAAGGAATTTGCACACAGCTTCTATGGTCTTAGCTCTTAATGCTCTTCCTTCAACCTGGTTAGTTAGGTCCTCTCGTGCAAGAACCAAGTATCTCATCTGCCAGAGTCCTAAAGGCATCGTGACTAGATCCACAACCCATTTATAGTGCATGGCTAGTGGATATGTAGGGTGCAATCCATCACGATGTCGAACATTTGAATACATTTGACAAGTTACACATGACTCTACAAACTGAGATACATCTTTATACATACCCTTCCACCAGTATTTTTCTTTCAACTTGGAGAAGGTTGCCCACACACCCCTGTGTCCAGCCCATAGACTCTCATGAAACTCTTGCATGAGCTTTACTTGAGTCTCTTTTTTGCATATAACCCGTTGTGGTGTAGCACCCTTTTGTTTAGGATGCTTCCACAAGTAACCATCCCTTAAAAAGTACCCATATGCTTTCCTGCATATTCTCTTGAATTCTTGTTCAGACCAATCATCCTGTTTTGTTAGAATTATCAAGTACCTTCCAATAGAAAGCCAATCACCTTCATAAAGATCTTTCAAGAACAATTCAAGTGAATTAGTCATGCAGACATTGTTACCTTTGACATGAGAGATAGAATAGAATTTTGTGCCTACATCATCTCCCTCATCAATCATTTGTGACTCATCTTCATACCTTGCCCTTGATAGCATATCTGCCACTGTATTGTCTTTACCTGCAATGTGCTTAAACTCGGGATTTAAGGACTTAATGTAGGCAATCCACCGCAACATAGCAATGTCTGGTGTTGAGCAGCTTGTAATCATCCCAAGAAGTGGTAGACAATCTGTTTCTACAACCACACATGCACCAATTAGGTACTCTTTCCCACTTTTCAAGGCTGTAACCATACCCCATAACTCTCTCTTTATCTGTGGATAGTTTCTTTGGCGAGCACTTAGTACCTTTGCTCCAAATCTTACCACATACCTGTGTCCTTCTTTGTCATCTTGCCCTATTGCCCATCCAATCCCTGTAGGACTGGTATCTACTGTCACAATCACTGGCCTTTGACACTCATAGTCTACCTTTCTTAAAGTCGTTGCTGACTGGAGTAACTCCTTTAGCTTTTTCATGGATTTTACATGTGCTTCTGTCCATTTAAACTTTTGATTCTTTCTAAGCAGCTGATAAAGAGGATCAGCTACATGTGCATAATGTGGAATCCAAATAACATAGAAGACACATGCTCCCAGAAACCTTCTAACCTCAGTGATGCTAGTGCGTGTTTCTTTCATTCTTTGGATGGCATCTACCTTTGATGGACAAGGTTTCCTACCATATGGCCCGCACATGTGCCCCACAATGAGCACTTCTTTGACACCAAACATAGACTTTTTCCCTGACAATGTAAGATTCACTTCTTCCAACCTAGACAAAATTTTATCACAATCATTTATGTGATTTACCACAAACCTGCGACATCCCTTGAGATCCAAAGCTTCATCTTTGTCATTTTCTTCACATCCTTTGATAGGCAAATCATCAATGAAAGGCATTGTGATTTGAGGAATAAAGTCACGTAAGACCTTATTCATCCCATTCATCATATGTGCAACCGAGTTGGTTGCTCCCTGTGGCAAGGTACACATCCTTACCAAACCCAAAGGTGTCCTCATGGTTGTCAAGTCTCTGCTTTCGATTGCAAGATGAAATTGATCATACCCTGAGTAGAGATCCCCCATTGAGTAGATTGCCCTCCCTGCAAACGCCTCTGCAAATTCATCCACAATTGGACCTGTTCCTACATTTCTAATTGTAACCTTGTTCACTGGTTGCATATCTTGGATGAAGCGTAGAGAACCATTCTTCTTTGGAACTGTGAACCACCTGTTTGAGTATGGAGCACAAGAAGGCTCCAAGATTCCCATTGTGATTTTCTCATTCAGTAGCTCTACCAACTTTGGCAAATGAGCCTTTGGAACCGGAATAGGCCGCAGATTCCAAGGCACATGAGGTATTGTGAAAATTACCATAGGAGCTACAATATAAGGATCAACACATTCTATCTCATGTGGCTCAAATGCAAAAGCCTTACCATGCTTTGAAAGCATTTCTTTGAAGCACTTTGTCTCCTCCTGTGTTAGAAACTCCTCGCAACCAATCTGCAACTCTTGAAAAGACTCCTTTGTGAAGGTATGCCCGATCTTTTTAGGATTCCGCAAACTTGGTTGTAAAGAAGCCTGTTCAATCCTTTTCCTGTTGTTGGGTGAAGCTACTGGTTTCACCTTCTTTGCTACACTCTTGTATTTAGTTTCAACATGGACTTCTGGGCCTACTGTTTGGCTTTCTTTAAAGGCTTCTATTACTTGATACATTTCCATAGAGCAAACTTCCACAACTTCATTTTCAAGATGCAAACTAGACCTCATTATAGCATCAAGCTCACCCATAGTATCTACAAAAGAAACTTGTTCACACAAACCCAAAACATTTTCAGTAGGCTCTAGCAACCCACTCTTTTTCATGCACATTTGTACATTATGCACATATTGCTTATCACATCTCTTCAAATCTTCAAGTTTTGTAAAACATACTGATCCATTCTTTGTTACCAAGGAGCTCTTTGAAAATGCTTCACCTATTTTTGGATCAGGCGAGACCCTTTTTCTTTCTGTACCACTGCAATCCCGCTTTACAATGGTACTTGGCCAAAACCCATCATTTCTCTATGATCATGAAACTCTTTGCTCACCTTTGGTAGAGGGTGTTCTCTGAGGTTGTCACGATTTCTTTCATGGTTTACACAAACTGTGAGAAATTGGACAGCACGTTTACCATCTTTGCTACGTATCCTAGCATATGCTGAACCATCGTCCATTACCTTTGTTTCCATTCGAACTCCCACAATGTAGGGCTGTCCAAGGATGAGATGATATGAAGATGTATCCTGTACAAAGAAGTTTTGGTCAATCTTTACATCACCTATTGTCACCTTCACACCTGGACATGCTGCATACAATTCACTGGATGAATTGTTTGCCACTTTTACCATCCAACCATGATCTGTGTCCATTGGCCATTTGCACTTGTTGTAGAGACTCTTTGACATTATGTTTATTTTTGAACCATGGTCAATCAAGGCAACAAATGGCTCTTCAAGATCACCTACCTTGACCAAAGTTTCTGTAGTAGCCCTTGCCCAATGACTTCGTGAATAGTAACTCCTAGGAATATCTTCAACTTCTTCATCATCATTTGAGAAATGCACTTGCTTCACTCTCCCACTAGATTGGTAGCATCCTACCACAGCTCCATCATTCTCCTTATTTTGCAGTTGCATCCCTTGTGTCTTTGAGGTTTCCCCTTCAACCTGTGGACGAGAAACTTCAGCAAGGGTTTGCCTCTTTCTCTTGATGATGTCAATGATCTCCTCATGGAATTCACGCTTTGCAATGCCAAGAACTTCTCCCAAAGTAAACTCAATCTTGCTATTCAAGATCCTTTCCTCCAAGACTTTCTTTAAATCTGTAGCAACCTCAATATCAGATTGTAGTTTATAAGTTGGGCCTTTTGTCTTACCTTTCGTTGGCTCTTTCTTCTTTCCTGTTGTAGACTCCTCCATGAGTACTTCAGGTGGAGATGCTCCTTGTGTTGAGGGTGTTTGAGAAGGCATTGAGTCGCTTCTTCCCCCACTTCTAGAAGCTCTTTTTGATGGTCCTTCATCAGCATTCTCACGTCTGCGCTTCTCTTCTACAATTGCCTCATTTTGTTGGCATTTTGTAATGTAGGCATGCACTGACAATGAGTCCACTGGATCATTCCATCCCGTTTCTAGACGTATGCAATCACCTGCTTCATGTAGAATCTCTTTTGTAAGCTTTCCCTTTTTAGCTAATTGCATGACATTTGGCCAAATTTGACCATGATGGTCACTCACCTCTTCATCACAAAAATGTTCAATTTTTACTCCATAAGTAGCTGCCTCAACTGAAGAGGTGGCATGCTTGGTTGCCATATCTTCAACTAAGGTTTGCATTCCCCCCTTCCCAAAGTTAGTTCTCAAGGGTAGACCTGTCTCTCTTAAGTGGATTTTACCATCCTTAAAAAAGACAACATCTTTTGACAAAGCATCACTAAAATCATCACAATCCCTTCTTACATGGTTTGTACTATCACACCAAATACATCTATTAACAAACCCTTCTTTGGGTTGTTGTCTTTGCCTAGGAAGTGGCCCTGATGGTTGGCCTTTTTCTTCAAGCTTTGCAAACTTCACCTTCAAGTCACGCATTCCCTTCACAAGCTCATCTAGCATGGACTCATCAAACTTAGGAGCGATAAAAGTAGGCTTTACCATTTTGTCAGAAGTTGAGGTGGAAGGACTTGTAGTGTTTACTACCATCTTGTTCCTTCTTCTTTGTCGTTTGGCAAGCAGTGAGACAGCACCTTCAACCTCATTCCAGTCGGTCTTTAGTCCTTGCTCAGCATCTTTATCTTCAAGAAGAAGCTCCAAATTTTCTTGAAACTCTTTACCTGCAGCTTGTAAGAAAAGATCTGTCTTCTCTGCATCTAGTGTGGCCCTTTCTGTCCTAGTGAGTTGTGCATAGCGCCGCTCAAATTCCCTAAGTAGCTCTGTTATTGATAGTCCTTGCTTTGGCTTGACTACCCATTCTAAGAATGTCCTTTTGGTCACTCTCTCCGAGTCCTCCATGAAATATTCCTCCTTTAAAGCTACTTTGAGTTCTTCCCAATTTCTCCCATGCCCATTTTTAATTGCTCTAACATGCTCCCTAATTTCTGGAGCAACAACTAGCTCAAAGCTTTGAATCATCTCACCTTCTGACACGCGATGCAGCTCCATCTCCTTCACATACTCGCGTAAGTACTTGGTTACATCTTTGCCATTGAACTGATCCATTCTGTTGACGACCGCTTGTATGGCCTTTGTTGCTGAAATCTCCCTTCTTTCAGTAGCATGTTGTTGTTGCATGAACATTGCAAATGCTCGAAACATTTGCATTGTTGCTGGGTCAAAATGCATACCCTGTTGCTCAACATGATCACCCATGGTTACCCACAAACTCTCACCCTAGCAGTTTCGCGTCGGGTTCACCAAAAATATGTCGAGAAATTTGCGGTCTTGCCAGGAAAGCACCGGGCTTATGGCTGTGAGAGTTTGTGAGAGAACTCAACAAAAACTATATGAAGGAGTTAAACCATGGATTCCATGAAGACTAGGGTTTGGAAAGAAGTGCAATCAAAGAAGACTCACTCTTTCTCTCTTGCACTCACACACACACAAAGAAAGAACGCAAAAGAGAATGTCAAAACAATACGAAGATGAAAACATCAAGGCTATGGTCATATCGTATCATGGGTAATATGAAAGGTTTAATGGATGAGTTAATGGCATTCAATCTTGGCTGACCAAATAGGCTACGAATTGTTCTTTGGAATTGTAGTTTTGTGCTTACCATAATATATATATTTTGCCTAGTGATTGGGATTAATTGTGTGTACAAATCCTCTTGGTTCATAGCAAGATAACTACGCTTACATCAAAAGAAAAATTATAGTCTATGAGAGGTAGTATGATGGGATCCGGTGATAGAAGTATTTCATTGAGCCTTTCAGGGCCGAAGAGAAACACTATACGTTGTTGAAAGTGTATTTTACGGCTAATCCATACGTTAATTCTAATAGATCGTACAGAGTGAAAGCGATAGAAATGATCATCATGTGGGTTATTCATCTAAGACAGTATGTGAGAAATGTAGATACGAGAGAAGTGAAGAGATGAGAAGTTTCCCTCCCAAGCCCTATTCTTGCCCGTAGGCAATAAGGATACTGCGGGGAGAGATGTACCTGTAGCAAAGAGAACCTAGAGAGGATGAATTACTAAGAATGAGAGAGATAGGTTTGGTTAAGGAGATGAGATTAGATACATTTATATATGTTGGATTAGAGATGAAAATGAAAACAACAAGAAATCAAGAAAACATCAATGTAGAACACATCTTACTTGAAACCCTTCGGCACCATTATTGATGGGAGAGAGAAGAAGAGGGGAGAATTCAACGTTGATTGATACGCCAAGTACAACACCTTCTTTGATTAGAGTTGATCCTCCAAGGATGGCGTACAAGAATGGCTAGTTTTCCTCTAGGAGAAAGTGTAGGCTTGGGCTTATGTTAATGGGGCTAAGTACAATTAGGCATTACTACTCACTCCCTCAAGAATTCCTCTCATCAATGGCTTGAATGCTTGAGTTCCTTCCAAGGAAGAAGAGGTCCCCTTTTATAGGTGAAGGGAACCCACAAGGGTTTACACAAGAAGAGAGGAGCCAGTGTGAACAGGAATTGGAAAAGTTGGAAATGAGCTGTCCCTGCATGATGTGGGCAGACTGGGGTCCAGTATTTTGATCATATCTCCTCAATAGTAGCTCCAAATAAAAAAGTAAAAATATGGGCAGAAACTTCAGCTCATTAGCTACGATTTTTATTTTAAAATCATTCTCCAATTCGGATTGGAACCTTTTGTAAAAAATTCATCAAAATAGGGTCCATTTCTGGCAGCAAAAGTCTTCATGTGGTCCCCTTAGCCTAGACTTTCATTTGATTCCAAAGGACACCTCATGCCATATGAAATCATGACATTGCTCCTTGACAAAGTTTTGTAATCATGCTTGCAATAATGCATTAAAATAAGTGTATCTTTGAAATCATGCCACCTAGTGTCCCACTAGGATTTGATTCTCTCCTAGTAGCTATTTAAAAAGAAATATAAGAAAAGTATAAAAAATACATAGAATATATATATATTGGAGTTTACCCTAGATATAGGATCTAGCTAGGGTGTGAGATGATAATGAAATAGTAGAAATAAAGAATCAATGCTTTTTTGCCCCAAGTTAAAGAGGCGGAGCTATTGACACTTTTCCCATAGTATTTTTTTGATGGTAAAGTAAGAATACATTACCCTTGAGATAAATAATAAGATGAGATAGAAAGCTTATTTTTATACTTACATATGCATATGTACATTATAGGAAATATAATTATGTATCTAAAAAAAATACAAGATAGATTTTGTAGCATGCGTTCCCACTATGTACGTGTCACAGCACGACAACGTACTCACAAAGTGCAAGTGCATTTTAAAAAAGTTTCTAGAGAGAGAAATACAATTTCTTACAAGGCCCTCCAAATGACTCCGAAATTTTCTAATGCCTTTGTCTCCTGGCCAATAGGAATCAGGGAAGCCATTGGGCTCCTGAATGCCCATTGGACCCCTTGTGAGAGTGCCCAATAGTTTTCTAGGAGACTTAATTCTCATTGGTTTCTTTTATTAAATGTTTTTAATTTAATTAAACTAGATTTACTCTAGCTTAATTTCCATTGGTCCACTTCAAGGGTCATCCAATAGAAACTGGGCACACCTTGTGGGCATCTGGCCTAGGGAGCTGACATGTGTCCCTCATTCCCTTTGTGTAAAGGGAGCATGTGTGTGTGTGTGTGTGTGTGTGTGTGTGTGTGTGTGTGTGTGTGTGTGGCTTTATCTCTCATCCCCTAGAAGAAGAGCTCGCCCTCTCCCATGTAGGGATATGTGTTGACTTTGGAGAGCACACAAAGCATCCAATTCCCCCTAAACTTTAACCCTTTTGACACAACCTTTGAATTTTGGAACCTTAGCATTTTGGAAGTCTTAATGGGCTGAAACTTAGGGTCTTTTTAGCCCATTCTTACACATGGCTCTTTTGCAGATGGGCCCCCCTTTGGATCCCTATTTTCCCTCCTTTGGATCCCTATTGTGGCCGGTCTGCTAGCTTAACCAATATTCTAGCCTTTTCTCCCCTGGCACTTCCCCACATTAAATGATCAGTTTAATATGAGAAAATCATTTAGGAGAATTAGATATTGATTATTATGACATGTAAAAGAGTTGAGATGCATATAGGACAACCTCTGGTAAGGATATAGGTCATTAGATAAGAGGTTTTTTTGAGAAAGGAATTGGTGTACAAACAGAAGGATGCCGAATATTTCACAAGCTAGATGTACGTATATAAAAAATAAGGCTGAATTAAGAACCATAGAGCTAAGGATGCCCATAGTACAATAGGTAGTGTAAGATCTATGACTACTAAACTCATGTGTGTAACCCTGGTGTGTTTTGAATACTACCTAGCATTTAAGGGTGTGAAGGGAGGTATATGCCAACTTCCTTGACGAATAGATTTCATATGCTAAATTCTGTGAATTTTTATTTTTTTTTAAACAAGAAGTATTTTTTAGCTACTTTTCTTTAAGATTGTTATCTAAGACTGGAGTAATGATTTCAATTGGGATATATGAAAAACCTTATGAAGACAAGTAGCAGTGTATAAGAAGGTTTTATTTGAAAAGGGAACGGTTTTTCAAGCAAAATGCTGCCAAAATTTTCACAAATTAGATATAACTTGCAAAGCATAATTAGGAACCACAAAGATAGGGTTGCCCTTACGGAAACATCTGGTATAGTATCCAAGAATGCTCAACTCATAAGTGTAACCATTGCTGACAAACACGGATACAGGCAGATAGCTAGGATGAGCATCACTCCAGATGAATTTAAGCTACAACAGATTCGGGACAAGCTCATGGCAGCCCATAAAGGAAAAAAGCGAACCAAGCTGATAGCAATTAGAGACCCCATCTCCAAACCTTGTAAACCCATTAAAAATTTCACAAACCGTGATCGACCCTACTTACATAGACAAGCCAAGGCGAGCATAACATATAAATAGGAGTATGGTTGGGGTCCAAGGTGTGACAACGATAACAAGCAGTGGGGATTGCTTGATATACATGTCACCGATTTAGTGAAAATTAATTCTAATTAATTGTACTTGTGGTTGGTTGGCGGGTAAAGTTTCCCGCTTTCATCTACTAGGAGTTCCGGCTAAAAGCTCCTACTTTTTTATGTATCGAAGTATCTTGTAATAATTTTTTTTTATCAAAAAGATTGTACTTTGCATCTTTACACAACATGGTAGGTGCAAACAGTATTTAAGTTCTCTCAGTATATGACTCTAAATGATGGGATTTTTCAATCAAACACACACACACAATTTTCCCAGGATACCTTTGGTCGGGTATCCATCATATACTGAGGAAACTTAGTACGGTTTGTTTTGTGAAAAATAATTGTTGGCTTATTAGTTGTATTGTGATTTATTCAGGCTTTTTGGATTCCATCTCTCACCCTTCTGGGATATGGAATAGAAGAAGGCATTCCTATTCCACCTGTGGGTACCCAATGTATAATTTCTTGTTTCAAAGGTGTATAATTTCACAAAAGATTGTTGGACTTTGAGAAACAAGCTTTAAACACACACTCTATATCGGTATTAAAAATTGCTTCTATAAATGACTGGCTCTCCTTATTGATTCTTTCCAGAAAAGAGAATGATAGCTTCGAGAGGCCATTAATACCTTTTTAGCTAAGCTACCCATTATTGATGCACAAGATAGCTCAGACCTTGATTTCTACTTTACTTCTCTACCCACTATTGTAAACAAGTTATATTTTATCAATAACCTTCCAGCAGTGCCTATAGAAATCAAGCACTCATAAAAGGTTATTAATCCTCTTCTTGATCTAGACCTTTTGGAGGAAGAAGAGAAGGAATCTCTCAACTTCTTAGCAGATTCCAATAGTGTATCCCCCGAACAAGCATCTCTAAACTCTTTACAGAAGTAATCCCTTTACTACCACCCAGACAGGTTGAGTTGGATGCTATTCGACTTGAACATAAGCTTTGGGATTATGAAATTTTAAACCACCGGGATCCTTTTACAATTTCCTCTCTAGGGTTATTGTGTAGCATTCCCACAGACATTGTTGAGCAGTGTAAAACTTTAGCCTTACACTCCAATCACCTTTTGGCACAAGATGTTCTCTTCGAGCTTAAACAAGTCAAATTATCCGATGTTGATGGCAAAAAATTCCCAAGATCTTCAATCATTGCTCGTACCAAGGGACTCTCTCTTATGGACAGGGCTAAGGATCAGAAAAGGTTTCTAAGAAACTGATGGAATTCATATAGACCCTTCCTTAAATGCCAGTGCAAAAGCGTGGATCCAAACTCCAGTTGTTCCTCTTCAATCATTTGGTTTGATCAATTTTTGTGATACGTCTTCCAGAATTTATCAAGGTTTTTTCAATTTTCATCCGGACTTGCCCAAGTCTATGCCTTTCTTGCATGGGTTGCTTCATTTACAACTGAATTAAGTCATGCGGTAATCATCTATTATCAGTTTCATGAATACATGCTAGAAGCATCTAAAGGATTGGTCCTATACACACCTGGGACGCCACTTCTTCAAAAGCTACATAACACACTCGTGTCCAATATAATCGAAACCCTACTCAAGCCTCCCAAAGGCAAGGAGCAACTAAAGAAGATCACACACACACCCAGCAGCATGGCGTCAACAAGCAAGAAGCCAAGGCAATTCAGAGGATCTGAAGATTATGAGGATACTCCCAAAGCACTTGAATACCCAAATTCCGAGGACCAGGTACATTTACTTATCACAAGAAATAATAGATTCTTACATTTTGAATGCACTGCTAAGATGCATGGAAGATTTGTTCACATATTATTTTGTAACAAATTTATGGACTTTATTAATCATCATAAGTTTTTTCAAACATTGATAAATGATTTTCACTTTAATAAAGACCTTTCTGAGATGAGGATTTGCTTTGGTTGGAAATATACAAAAAACTTGAACCATACGCTATACATACCATCTTCTGTGTTTGCCCAAGAGATTGATGAAACACAAGCGTGTGGATGTTTAACTCATAAAAGGTTTTCCAATTTTTTGGTTGAGTTAAAACCCTTTGGAAGACATGTTATCACCACTAACCCTAGCATAGCTAGACATAAAACTTTCAGGAGTTTATTAAGAAAGGGTTAAATCATATACCTTTAATACCGGAAAATCCTAAGTCAATAATAAAAGAATTTAGCAAGGTTTGGCAGACATTATGTAACCTTTTAGGATGTGATGATAGTAAATCTCATTACAATTACATCCAAGGTACAGTTAATGAAATGTTCTCCCAAAGATTTCCCTTTTATAGGCAGAACCAAACCCCCTGGTACAAGAACACAGATTTGATGGATGAAATAAAATATAGTTTACAATTTTTATTTATATGCAGACTCGATAAATCTGCACAAACTCCAATAATCATATGTAAGAAACTCATTCAAGAAGCACCAAAGAAAAGGCTGGAAAGCCCCGAATTTCGTCTTCTTTCTTCACAAGAGGAGCAAATTTGCCAGGCCATAGGATCTTATACCCAAGAGATTGGGTTAGATACACCTTCTATGTCCTCTCTCCCATATCTTATAGGAAATTTTAAAATCCATAAAATGAATTTCTGATGGATCACTAATGCGCATAATTGTGTATTTACTGCTACTACAACCATAATCACTAAATTACTCAAAGGACTAATACAAGGGTTTACAGAATACATAAAAAGATACAATTATTTTCTGGAACACAAACTAATGGGTATTGGATGATTAATAATCAATACGATTAGTTGATTAATCTACCAAAGCGTGTTACGAACATTCATTCCTTTGATATAACATGTTGCTATGAAGTTATCCCTCATAAAGGCACGCATGGTCTCCTCGAGGTTCTCGACAACATTGTTAAACTCATTAAAACTATGAAATATCTTGGGTTTAAGAAACACCGCAAACAAATTATGCTCACCAAAAAGAAAAAAGAAGTGGTCTGGACATTTGAGTATTTACATAACATCAATGAGTTTGTTATTGATAATTGCTTTACACAATTAGGCACACATATTTATTGCCAGGAGAATGGTATACCAATGGGATATAACTGTTCACCATTATGGTGTAATCTATATTTAGCATGGTATGAAATTGAGTACATAAAAAAGTTGTCTCGGCTTACACAATATGATATGATGAAGGCATTCTTATATTCATGGAGGTATATGGATGATTTTCTATTTGTAAATAACCCATTTATTTCACAATGTTTAAAATCACCAAAAACCCTTGTCCCAAGAGGACCCCTTTGCAATTTACCCTTTGGACATTATTGGTATTAAAGCCACACATAAGAAAAACCAAACCACGTATTTAAATACACATATCCAAATGTGTGATTCAATTGAAGGAGATTATGTAACATACACCGCATGGAAAAAAGATAAGTTACCATGCCCTAATGTGTCATTTATTAATGCTGCCAGTAATCGGCCAAAAAAGATGGCATATAATGTATGCATTTCACAGGTTCTTCCCATATTATATAATGCATCCCAAGAATTGCATGCGGTAACAGATTTAAATTAATAAACTAATCTCTATGTTTGTAGAAAATTGGTTCAAAAAAGAGAAGATAATTACATGTATTACTAATTTCATCGAGGGAAATCAATTCCCAGGCATTAGATTTACCATTAATACATTAAAACAAAGAATTGGTAGAGGATAGGTCCACCTGGTGGCCTATCCTCCACCAAGTGCATCTTTCCTCAGGGATGGGGGAGGGCCACACACACACACACACAATGATTGGAACACACAAGTCATAATGACAAAGCACTCTGGGATGGTACACACATAACACCCACTCAAATTCTCACCCCTCTCACACACACGATGGGAATGGTCACCCCTGGCATATGATTCGACACTTCAGGCCCGGTTTTTTTGGTTCTGCCCTTTGTTTTCCATACTCGGTTCATGGATTGCATATGGAAAGGTATACATCTTTTTATACACACACACACATACATGCACACACACACACACATAATATATAGAACACAGCATGCTGGCTAAGATACACCTTGGGATAGTATAGACACACAACTACACAAAACACACACATACTCATGAAGTACTGAGCAAATAACTGAAGTAAAATATATTTGCATGCCTCCACTAACCATGCCACAAGCTACGACATCATTGGCGGAGGAGTAATTGCAGATGGACGGATACCTCCAAAGCACGATGGATTTCAAAAAAAAAAACCCTTTTTTTATCATGTATAAGCCTTTTTATCTTGTAACTGATTTTAAATCTTCAAAATCATGTATGCACCCTTGATTGTATTTGGTTTACCCAACATTAAGTAAATAATTGGAGTCTCTCAAGTCTACCTGGCATATATCAGGATTACCTGACAATAACAATTAATTGTATTGTTATCCACAAAATTAAGGGGTGTACGAACATATGTCTGGTACCGGCACAATCGCTGGATTCAGTGTCAAGAGGACTCACTGTATGGGAAGTTGCTTCATCATACAATAAAATTTTATACCACCTAGTGCATTAAAATTAAATTTGATAATATAGCAAGAGAAGAAAAGATTGCAATAAAGGAGTACAGGTCTATACTTGGCATAATCTGAGAACTAAAGTCGTTAAGTATCCAAGCTGGATACGATATAGAGCAGCGCTGGAAAGTTTCTCTACAAGCCTTTATAGCTACCCACACAAGGGCCTTTAAGACACTGCCTACCCATCACCTATATAGAAACGATACGGCATACACACAATTGCTATGAAGAAGAAATCTTAGAGCCTATAGCACGCTGTTGCAGAATCTTTGCTAAGGAAGTTGCCTTTTATAAATTGCGCTATTAGCAGCATAGCACTAGCGATGATATTACCTATTATGAGTTGCGTTATTAGCAACATCTATTTGTGCTGATTCTCATACTGTGCAAACTCACCACAGAGAAGCACTAGTGCCAGCATTCCTAAACAACACCAACGGTAAACCACTACGCAACAACATCCTTCGGCAAAGGGTGGAAACTCATACCCGCCTTATATTCGCAGCAAAACAAGCAAGCAGGTAAAAGGGTTTTTTTTAAAGAATCGTTTTTCGCATACAATGGCTCTCCTTCATTTATGTCATGTTACATGCACAATAGCAAAATTGTTGTGATGTTTTTGTATTTGAAAGCTCATACACACAGTAGGTAGAGGTAAAATTGGATACACAAAAGATTGCTAACTACACGGATGTGGGTAGATAATACAGTCGAGTTGGGCTCAAATAGGGAACCAACATCAGAGTGTACACACGCTGAACTGTAAATACAGTTATGGTCATGACCATACTCACGCACTTACTCATACGGTTTACCATAATTATGTGTGTACGACTCGGCATGCGTATACTGAAGCATAAGCATATAAATACATTAAAGCATCATAAGTAAATACCACTGAGTTGGTCTCGAGTATAGAACCAACATCAGAGGTTACACACACGGAACCATAAGTATGGTGATGGCCATAACCATAAGCATGCACTTACTCATATGGTATAGCATACTCATATGGTATACATAATGATTGGACAGTTGAAGAAGCAATTTAATGTGGAACAATATCTTGAACATTAAGTGGAAAGGCGTATCACTACGGATAGCTACTGTAAGCACTAACCAGGTGATTTGATACACAAAGCCTCGCATACAAATAAGTTTAAGCAGTGGTGGCTAAAACCGTCTTTTTCTTTTTTCCTTATCAGTTTGTTGGAAGTATTATCTTGAATAAAAATGTATCAAAAGTTTGAAAGAGGATATAGGACAACCTCTTGTGAGGATAGATGTCATGATGTAAAACTGGTTTTTTTTTTTTTAAAGAAAGGAGTTACAAACAAAATGCTGCTGAAATTTTTGAAATTTTTGGTTTTTAGTTACAAATTGGAATGATAACTTACAAACCATAGAGATATGAATTCCCCGAAGGCAGCATATAGTAGAGAATCTAAAAAACATAAGCTCATATATGTAATCATTGGGGGTTTGATGATTATGGTCTAACATTCAATATGTAAAAGAGTTGAGATGCATATAGGACAACCTCCGGTAAGGATATAGGTCATTAGATAAGAGGTTTTTTTGAGAAAGGAATTGGTGTACAAACAGAAGGCTACCAAATATTTCACAAGCTAGATGTACGTATATAAAAAATAAGGCTGAATTAAGAACCATAGAGCTAAGGATGCCCATAGTACAACAGGTAGTGTAAGATCTATGACTACTAAACTCATGTGTGTAACCCTAGTGTGTTTTGATTACTACCTAGCATTTAAGGGTGTGAAGGAAGGTATATGCCAACTTCCTTGATGAATAGATTTCATATGCTAAATTTTGTGAATTTATTGTTTTTGTAAACAAGTAGTTTTTAGCTACTTTTCTTTAAGATTGTTATCTAAGAATGGAGTAATGATTTCAATTGGGATATATGACAAACCTTATGAAGACAGGTAGAAGTGTATAAGAAGGTTTTATTTGAAAAGGGACAGGTTTTTCAAGCGAAATGCTGCCAAAATTTTCACAAATTAGATATAACTTGCAGAGCATAATTAGGAACCACAAAGATAGGGCTGCCCTTACGGCAACATCTGGTATAGTATCTAAGAATGCTCAACTCATAAGTGTAACCATTGGTGACAAACAAGAATACAGGCAGACAGCTAGGATGAGCATCACTCAAGATGAATTTAAGCTACAACAGATTCGGGACAAGCTCATGGCAGCCCATAAAGGAAAAAAGCGAACCAAGCTGATAGCAATTAGAGACCCCATATCCAAACCTTGTAAACCCATTAAAAATTTCACAGACCATGATCGACCCTACTTACATAGACAAGCCAAGGAGAACATAACATATAAATAGGAGTATGGTTGGGGTCCAGGGTGTGACAGCGATAACAAGCAGTGGGGATTGCTTAATATACTTGTCACCCATTTAGTGCAAATTTATTCTAATTAATTGTACTTGTGGTTGGTTGGCAGGTAAAGATCCCCATTTACATCTACTAGGAGTTCCGGCTAAAAGCTCCTACTTTTTCATGTATCGAAGTATCTTGTAATAAATTTTTTTTATAAAAAAGATTGTACTTTGCGTCTTTACACAACATCGTAACTCTCTCTCTCTCTCTCTCTCTCTCTCTCTCTCTCTCTCTCTCTCTCTCTCTCTCTCTCTCTCTCTCTCTCTCTCTCTCTCTCTCTCTCTCTCTCTCTCTCTCTCTCTCTCTCTCTCTCTCTCTCTCTCATGCCCAAAAAGGAAAAAAGAAACTCATGTTATTGTATGGTTTCTTCCAAAATTAATTTCTCACGTACTATCTTGAATTAGCTAAAACTACATGATAAATTCTCAACAAAGATCTACCTCTGAGATGGTTTACCATAAAACAAGACCCATGAACATATCGGACTATTGGAATCATCTGTTGACATTCAAAATAAACCACCAGCTACGATTAAACTTGATCAAACCCACTCTTCCCCCCTCCCCCCCCCTTTTTTCTTCTTCTAGTTTCTCGTCCTATGAGGACGAGTACTTAGAGAATCTAAAAAATCCTTGTAGCCTCTCACTCACCGGCTAACGGATCAAATGCAAATGCAATTTAGAATTTTTTTTGAGAACCGTAGAGTGGTGAAAGCATGGGATGGTTTTTTACCTCGTGTTCGATGTTCAAAATCTCCTTATCAGCTAGAGGTTTAAAGACTCTCAAGAAGATTTTTTCCGACTATCGCCGTCCTCTTCTTTTCTCTCTCTCTCTCTCTCTCTCTCTCTCTCTCTCTCTCTCTCTCTCTCTCTCTCTCTCTCTCTCTCTCTCTCTCTCTCTCTCTCTCTCTCTCTCTCTCTCTCTCTCTCTCTCTCTCTCTCTCTCTCGCTCTCGCTCTATATATATATATATATATATATATATATATATATATATCAAAAGATATTTTTTTCAAACAAGTGGGCAAGCAAGTGGACTCTCTTGCGCTTGTGAAGCCTCCTACCTAATGCAAAACGGTGCCAGCAAATACATTTACTACAATTACCTATTAAAAACTAGGAGCAACATTATAAAACACTGCAGTGAACTGTGGAAAACGCACCCGAGAGCACGGCTTGCAAGCAAGCTTGCGCTGGCTGCGCTAATCTCTGGAGTTGCGAGAGGTCTTCTCATGCGCAAGATACAAGACTAAAAACTCTTACTTGCAAGCTTGAAGCCCTTTATCTACTGCATATACAATACATTCAGCAAACTGTAGAAAATACAAGCCTTAAGCCTCTTACTTACAAGCTAGAAACATCTCACGTACAACATCCTTCACACACCAAGCTTACACACACACACACACACACACACACACACACAACTACACATTCTAGAAGGTTTGGGGTGAGATCGAAACCTGCCTGGAGGAGAACACAAGCCCATTTTTTTGAGTTATTCTCAAAAAACGTGGGTGAGAGCTACACGGTACGAAGAGCGAGACTCATCCACACACACAGTGGTACGCAAACGACGCCTAGCACCATTTGAATTTGCAAAACTAGCAGAAGGTAATTTTCTAGCCGTACTCGATTGCGACAAGCTTTGACAACACAATACACACTTCCGAAAGTGGCCCTCGACACCTCAGGCATGGCTGGAACTTCAAGCCAGGACAATACATGTACTCCACTCCCAAAGCATGGGGTTTTCGTGGAGGTGGCTAATCTGAACTTGCATAAGTATAAGTACTTACCCAGTGGAAAACTTCGACTGTCAGCCCTAAGGGACTTCCCAGAAGGATGTAGACCAGGATTTCTCAACAAACATGAAGTTCCCAAAAAACCCGACCATACCATTGTAGGAAAGAAAACCATCTCAAAATGAAAAATTCCAAAACGGAAAGCAAAAGACCTGCCTCCTAACATATACAAGGAGAGTGAGGGGGTCTAGGGCTATGGGACAACAATATCAAGCAGAATGGGTTGTTTGGATACCTCTCTTCCCAACAAAGGTGTCCAAGTTCTAACTGGTGGCTTTTTTTGGATGGTGGCAGGTATAAACCTATTCTTTCATAGGTTCTGGATCCGTTCAGTCTCCTACCAGAAACGGATGTACCAAAATAATTTCATTTTTATATATAAAAAAATATCTCTTGTCTCTTGTCATTCAATTATAGTTTGTCATGTTTTAGTATATGGTTTTTAAATGAAGGGATTGCAAATATAAACTCTCTCACTTTATTTCCCGGGTTGTCCTTGGTCGGACAACCACCATATACTGAACTTGAGTTCATTTTTATTACTTATTTGGAGATATAACAATTTTTTTAGGGTGGATGGATAACATGTCTAGCATGCATTGGGTATTCTGAAGAAAAAGACATCCATATCTCTCCTATCGGTACCCAATGTTTACTGTCTTTCTTTGAAGGTACAGAATTTCACAAGCGTCTTCTTGATTATGAAAAAAAGGCACTACAGGAACAACAACTCTCAGCATTAAAAACTACCTCAATGAATGATTGGTTAAAACTCCTAGCTTTAGCAAGGAAAGACCCTACTCAATTGGATATTGCCTTAGGGTCCTTCTTAGACTCCTTATGCTTTATTGATGCTCAAGACTCTGCGGATTTGGTATTATACTTTTCTTCTTTACCCACTATTGTAATCAAAATCTGTTTCATACACAACCTCCCTATTTTTCCTATCAAAATCAGACAATCTCGTGAGGTTATAAACCCTCTTTTAGATCTTGATCTATTAGAGGAAGATGAGAAGGATGCCTTAGGCTTATCAAAGGACCCTACCTTTCAAAATTATAGAAAACTATGCCCAGACATTTTTCTAAAATTATTCCACTTCTTCCCCACAGGAAAATTGAACTAGATGCAATCCTTCTAGAAAATAAACTTTGGGACTTTGAGATCTTGAATCAGTGTGCGCCCTTTACTATTGAATCCCTAGCTCTACTCTGAAGTCTTCCTCCTGAGGTTGTAGAACAATGCAAAACTTCAGCCTTACAAGCTAAACATCTACTATCACAAGATAAGGCCTTTAACTTAAAACAGATCAAGTTGTCAGACATTGACAATAAGAAGTGTGCAAATGTATTAGTGGTTGCTTGAACAAAGGGTTTATCTCTCAACGACAAAGAAAACGACATCCGAAAGTTCCTTAAAAACTGTTGGAATACATACAGGCCCTTCAGAAAGTGCAACTATAAATTAAATCCAGGATCAAAGTTCCCCTCAATGATCATATGGTTTGACCACATGCTATGGTTTGTTTTTTAAAATCTTCCAAGATTTTTTCCTTACTCTTCTGGTCCTGCACAAGTATATGCTTTTATCAGCTGGGTAACTTCATTTCCCATTGAGGTTCAACATGCAATGGTGGTCTTTTATGCTATTCATGAGCATTTATTAGATGCAGCTAGAGGATTGGTATTATATACACCAGGAACATCATTTCTTCCTAGAGTACAACATCACCCACTCGGAAAAACCATTGACACTATTTTCAAGCCTTTAAACAGTAAAGAGAAATTAAAAAGGATTGCAGGAACTCCAGGTAATACAACCTCATCATCAAAACAACCAAGGTAGTTCCGAGGTTCGGAAGATCTTGGAGATACTCCTAGGATGTTGGAATACGACACAAAAAACCAAGTACGGCACCTATCCACACGAACAAATCGTTTACTTTGTTTAAAACAAGCTAATAAGATAAATAACAGATTCATTCATTTAACCTTTTGCAATAAGTTTATGTAATTCATACACCCACGAATGTTCTTTCATAAACTGCTAGAAGATTTTGGATTTATAAAAAATTTAGATGATTTTTGTATTAGTTTTGGTTGGAAGTATACGAATAGTATTGGACAATATCTTTGTAAACCTTTTAGCACTTTTGCAGAGCCATTTGATATCACAGAACCTTGTGTGTGCACAAAAGAAAAAAGGTTCAGTAGCTTTTTAAGAGATTTTGATAAGTATGGTAAGCATGTTTTAACTACTCAGCCTAACTTTATACGCCATTACCTACTTAGAGATATTATAACCAAAGGTCTCAATCACATTCCCGTTGTTCCCATACATTTATAGTCAGTCAAAGCTGAAGTCATACTAGGGTGGGAAAAACTTTGCCACATGCTCAACATAAAATGTACACCCTTTCACCTACACCTAATTGAGAAAAGGATCAAAATTTTTTTTCATGATACTTTCCCAAACTATAGACACAATGAAAAACCCTAGTTCATGGAAAAAGACATCACAGACAAGATAGAATTTATTCAAAAACATATTTTTATATGTGGGTTGGATAAATCAGCACAGACTCCAGTCTTTATATGTAAACAAATCATTAGAATGCATGCAAAAGAGAGACTAGAATCCCCTGAATTCTCAACCATAAGAGCGGACAACATACAATTATCTCACTCATAAACACTCATTGTAGAGAACTTGGTGTCACTCCATCAATAGACAAAAGTCTTCCATACATCATGGGAAACTACAAGATTCATAAAGATACATTTTGTTGGATAACAAATGCCCATGATTGTGTATTTTCACCTATAAGAAATCTGATAACAAAACTTCTAATGGGTATTACACATGGGTTTATGGAATGCATAGAAAACCTCCAAAAAGATATAAAAACCTTTACAAAGATAAACACTAATGCATATTAGATCATAAAAAACCAGTATGATGCAATAATTAACCTTTCTAATAAGATATACTCTATTCATACCTATGACATTAAAAAATGCTATGAAGCTATTCCTCATCATGGAAATCACAGCCTTATGGAGACACTTCACAACACCAAAAAAATAGTTTCGAGTCGCGGATATAAAGGGTTTAAACCCTCTAGAAACAAAATTATCCTTACAAAGAAAAAATCCGATGTAAAATGGACCTTCGAGATCTTCAAAACCTTGAATACCTTTGTTTTAGACAATTGTTTCTTAAACTAGGGGCAACCATATTTCGACAAACCAAAGGTATTCCTATGGGATACTCATGCCCTTCTGGTTTGAACTCGAATACATTAGAAAACTATCACGTCTTAAGAAAAAGGATATGCTTTTAACCTTTTACCATTCAAATAGGTATATGGATGATCTATTGTTCATCAACAATCCGTTCATTACTCGGTGCATGGACCACAATAAACCCTTGTCCCTTGAGGAACCCTTTACAATTTCTCCATTGGATATCATTTTGGTAAAGAGAACACATACAAATGATGGCTGTACATATCTAAACACAAGAATCAGTTTACAAAGACCTTTTATCAGGGAATACACCATAGGAATGGCTTGGAAGAAGGAGACTTTGCCAGGACATCAAGTATCATTCATACATGCGGCTAGCAATCGGCCAAAAAATATGGCATACAAAGTATGTGTATCACAAGTTCTTCCTCTCAATAATGCCTCAAGTATGAGTGTAGCCTATAATGACCTACAAAGACTAAGTTTTATGTTCACATGTAATGGATTTACACAAACCCGAATCAAATCATTAATCATACACTTTTTATCTAATGGAAAATTTCCAGCCATAAGGTTTGATATTCAATCCTTAATAGACACACTTAAGTAAACCAATTTTTAAACAGAATAACAGAAACACTAATAAACAACCATCTCATTGAGGGTTTATGTGCAAGGGAGTAACCAACACAAAGCTGAACTACAATAAAGAGCAAAACATATGGTCAATAAAAATACAAAGGTATTTTTTATCTATGCTTTCTATGCCGACTTTCAATAATGACAACCATCTACTACCAACTCTTCTATGGAGGATGAAAAGAAAAATGTATCTATACATTGGACCTTGAGATATAGTTGTATGTTATCCTTTGTACAGTTACCAGTTTGTACAATGTTTTTGATTGATGTTCATAGGCTGAAATCATGTGCTTCCCCAACAAACCGTAATTTGGTATCTCTCTCTCTCTCTCTCTCTCTCTCTCTCTCTCTCTCTCTCTCTCTCTCTCCTTCCTTCTTCCAGTAAACAAACACAATACAAAGACATATTTTACAAATGGTAGGGGATATGTCCACTTGGTGGACTATCCCCCACCAAGTGCACATATCCCCAGGGGTGGGGGTGGGCCTCTCTCTCTCTCTCTCTCTCTCTCTCTCTCTCTCTCTCTCTCTCTCTCTCTCTCTCTCTCTCTCTCTCTCTCTCTCTCTCTCTCTCTCTCTCTCTCTCTCTCACACACACACACACACATGCCCAAAAAGGAAAAAAGAAACTCATGTTATTGTATGGTTTCTTCCAAAACTAATTTCTCACGTACTATCTCACTTTAGTGAAAAATACATGATAAATTCTCAACAAAGATCTACCTCCGAGATGGTTTACCAAAAAACAAGACCCTTGAACATACTAGACTATTGGAATCATCTGTTGAATCACCTTATTCCTCCATCTCCTCCTGTAGCTATCATCCTCCTCCTCCTTACTCATCCCTCTCCTCTACCTCATTCCTCTCTCTCTCTTCTCTCTCTCTCTCTCTCTCTCTCTCTCTCTCTCTCTATGTGTCTCTCCAACCCTCTCTCTCTCTCTCTCGTGTCCTTCCATGTCTCTCTTTCTCTCTCCCCCACTACCGTTCCCCTCCTCTCCCCCCACTCTCTATCTCTCTCTCCCTCCCTCTCCCTCTCCTCTACCTCATTCCTCCCTCTCTCTTCTCTCTCTCTCTCTCTCTCAATCTGCCTCATGTGTCCTCTCTCTTTCCCTCTCTCCCACTAAACCGTGCTTGCTCTCTCTCTCTCCCTCTCGCTCTTTTTCTCTCTCTCCTGCTCCTATTACCCTCTCTCTTACCCACTCCTCGACTAACCCCTCACCCCCCCCCCCCCCCTCTCTCTCTCTCTCTCTCTCTCTCTCTCTCTCTCTCTCTCTCTCTCTCTCTCTCTCTCTCTCTCTCTCTCTCTCTCTCTCTCTCTCTCTCTCTCCTCCTCCTTAGACCCTCTCACTTCTCCTTTACCACACTTATCCCCATACCTCCCCCCACATTGCAATATGGTTTTCTAACCCCTACACCCCTCTATCTCTCTCTCTCTCTCTCTCTCTCTCTCTCTCTCTCTCTCTCTCTCTCTCTCTCTCTCTCTCTCCATCTACTCCTCCTACCCTCTCTCTTCTCCTCTACCCCACTAATCCCTATCCCTCCCCCCACATTGTGATGTGGTTTTCTATCAAATTCAACCAAAAGAAAACAATTACTCTGAGTTGGGTGCATGTTCATGCTATCGCATGCTAAAATCATTTAGGCTACAACGTTCTCTCTCTCTCTCTCTCTCTCTCTCTCTCTCTCTCTCTCTCTCTCTCTCTCTCTCTCTCTCTCTCTCTCTCTCTCTCTCGTGCACATATCTAAAACCAAATAGATTAAAACAAAGATAGAGAGTGGAAACTAATAAATGACCCAAATAACTTTATTTATTTGATGACGTTGAGTTACAATATAAAGCTAAATATTGATGTGTACACAATTATCTTGGTCCCCTCATCACATGTACATATCTAAATCCAAATAGATTAAAACAAAGATATAGAGTGGAGCCATAAAAACAGAATGCTTCGGCATTTGTTCAAAGGGCTGACCTGTATAGCCAAATGCGGTTGAATGTCCTCTAGATGAGATATCCTCCAATCGTGCAACACCTTCAACACATTAACATGGGTTTTGTTTAGACTTGCATCAACATAAAGAAAGAGAGAGAGAGAGAGAGAGAGAGAGAGAGAGTCAT